>NC_058063.1:22725065-23035065 GCF_020085105.1 Siniperca chuatsi
TGAATCTGACGCCATCTTTAGCGTCCATATGTCATTTCCGCAGTGACTCTTGATTGGCTGAAAAACCGGCCAATGGTGACCGCCCATTTCGTTACATCACATTTTGATTTATTTATTCATTTATTCAGATAGTTCAGTGGATGGAACTGCAATTAGATTTTATTTAGCTGCTGTTTCTGTGTTTGTTTGTATATATAATACTGTTTTTAGTTTATTGCTTTATGGTGACACTGTAATCGTGGCGGTAGAGAGCAGTATGAGCTGTTTTCACCGGTAACGCTGCCGTTGTTCAGCGTAGAAGAAGAAAGAAAGAAAGAAAACAACATGGCGGCGTCCACAGAACACGTTGAAGCCGCATCTGCAGTGACAGATCCTCCAGAAGTGGACAAAACAGAAGCTCCAGAAACCACCGGAGACCCAGACACCTCAGACTCAGAACAGGCAGGTCAGGATCCAGACTCGGATCCGGATGAGGACGAGCACGAGCCGCCCGGGCCGAAGATCCGAGAAACCCCGGAGGACATCCGGCTGGAGGCGATCGCCAATACGGTGGCGTTTCACCCGAGCAGGGACATCCTGGTGTGCGGGGACGTGGACGGGGACGTGTACGCCTACTCCTACTCGTGCACGGAGGGAGAGAACCGGGAGCTGTGGTCGTCCGGACACCACATGAAGTCCTGCCGCCAGGTGCGCTTCTCCGCGGACGGACTGAAGCTCTACAGCGTCTCCCGGGACAAGGCCGTCCACCTGCTGGACGCGGAGCGGGGACAGCTGGTCACGAGGATCCGCGGGGCGCACGGGGCCCCCATCAACAGTCTGCTGCTGGTGGACGAGAACATCCTGGCGACCGGGGACGACGGGGGCACCCTCAAGGTCCGGACAAGGGTCGTCCTTATAACTGTGTCCAAGCTTTGATCCCGAGAAGACGTTTTAATGGTCTAAACTGGTTTCTTAATGCTCTTAAATGGTTCAAAATGGTGGTCCAATCTGGTCTTGTCTGTGATGGTCTGAGATGGTTTCTTAATGGTCTAAATTGGTCCTCTAAGCTGGTCTTTTAATGGTCCAACTGATGTTTTGATTGACAAAGCTGGTTTCTTAATAGTCCAAAACAGGTCTAAGCAGGTCTCTAAAGGGCTAGCTGGTCTTTTGGTGGTCTATTGTTGTCTTTAATTGATCTTAACTGGTCTTTAAATGGACGTTTTATGGTCCAAGCTGATGTTTTATGGTCAAAAAAGGTCTATCAATGTCTCACAAGGGCTAAAATTGTCTTTTGATTCTGATGGTACAAAATGGCCTTGTGATGGTCTAAGCTGGTCTTTGACAGGCCCAGCTGGTCTTTTAATGGTCCGAGATGATGTTTTGATGGTAGCTGGTTTCTTAATGCTATAAAATGGCCCAAAATGGTGTTTTGATGGTCTAGCTGGTCTTAAAATGGTCCAGGCTGGTCTCGTGACCTGCCAAGCTGGTCTTTTGATGGTCCAAGCTGGTTTTGTTAAAGTATAAGATGGTCTTTTATGGTTTAAGCTGGTCTTTGACAGGCTGAATTGGTGTTTTACCTGTATTAAATAGTCTTTTGTTGGTCTAAGATTAAAATAGTCCAAGCATATCTCCCATGGGCCACGCGGATCATATGATGCTCTAAGATGGTTCTTTAATAATCCTAAACGGTCTTTTAATGGTCCAAGCCAGTTTTGTAAAACGGTTAATCAGTTCCACTAAAATACGCCCAGGTCTAACTCTGCTGGTCTGTTGATGGTTGAGGTGGTCTTTGCAAAAATTGACTTGCAGAGGAAACAAATACTCCACCAACAAGTAACTTTACTGATGTAGTTCTTTGTTTCTGAAGGTGTGGGATATGAGGAAGGGGACGGCCGTCATGGACCTGAAACACCACGAGGACTACATCAGTGACATCACTGTGGACCAGGCCAAGAGGATCCTACTCACCACCAGGTAATAATAATGATAATAAAGAGAATATGTGTTAAAAACGGACGCTTCAACATCTGAGATTTCAGTATCAACCGCCAAACGGCAAAACTTTGTCCTTGGTGATTAATTGTCTTCTGGTTTTCGGACGTAGCTATGTCAGAGCGTCCTTGAACGCACCAACAAGCGGAGTTGCTCCAATACGATCTGCTTTTTAATTCGATTTGGTACAACCTGATACAGTGGCGATGGTACCATGGGCGTCTTCAACATCAAGAGGCGGAGGTTCGAGCTGCTGTCGGAGTACCAGAGTGGCGATCTGACCTCGGTGGTGCTGATGAAGCGGGGCAGGAAGGTGGTTTGCGGCTCCAGCGAGGGGACCATCTACATCTTCAACTGGAACGGCTTCGGAGCCACCAGCGATCGCTTCGCCATCAAGGCCGAGTCGGTGGAGTGCATCGTGCCCGTCACCGACAACATCATGTGCACGGCCTCCATGGACGGGTACATTCGGTGAGTTGGGTTACCATAGCGATCACTGGCTACCTTTTGAGATAATTACCTTGGTACATTCGGGGAGTTGGGTTACCATAGCGATCACTGGCTGTTTTAGAAAGCGTACCTCAAGTGTCCAACCTTACCTTTGAGATAATTACCATGGTACATTCGGTGAGTTGGGTTACCATAGCGATCACTGGGTACCTTTGAGATAATTACCATGGTACATTCGGTGAGTTGGGTTACCATAGCGATCACTGGGTACCTTTTGAGATAATTACCTTGGTACATTCGGGGAGTTGGGTTACCATAGCGATCACTGGGTACCTTTGAGATAATTACCATGGTATATCCACTCTTTGGAATTAGCTTTTGTCCCTGCTAGCCAACAATCGGGGATCGATCAGCCTAATTTGCCATCGGTTTGCTCTGGACCTCCTTATTTGATGCCAAGTCCTTATCGCCACACGGTGGGTTACTAACATGTTGTAAATGTGATAGTAAAGTTCTGTCTGTCCTCCCATCAGAGCCATCAACCTCCTTCCCAACCGGGTCATCGGCTGCATCGGGCAGCACGTCGGCGAACCCGTCGAAGAGCTCGCCAAGTCCTGGGACTCGCGCTTCCTGGCCAGCAGCGCCCACGACCAGCTCATCAAGTTCTGGGACATTTCGAGTTTGCCCAACGCGACTGTCCACGAATACCGCAAGAGGAAGAAGAAAGACGGCCGAATGAAGTCTCTCACCAAGAAAGCCCTCGGAGACAACGACTTCTTCTCGGGACTTGTAGAGGAGACGGAAAAGAAGAAGGAGGAGGAGGAAGAGGAGGAAGAGGAGGACAGCGACAGCGACAGTGGCAGCGACTGAAAAGCAGTCCTGCCTGCGGACAGTTTGAAGGGACGTGTCTACTGTTTGTTGGAGGCTTTCATCCAAAGTGTCTGGAGTATGTGCACTAGCATGGACGGCTAACATTAGCAGGTACTGGACCTCGTTGCTGCCTCGGTTTTGATACGACTTTGACCTAGAAACAAACCGCCATTGGCGACTCTGTGGATGAGGTTCATTTCCTCACGGACACAAATACGTGGTGGGATGAACAGTGAATGTCCCAGAAAAGCGCACACTCTTTCCTTCAGAAATACTCATACTGAACCAAATATAAGAACAAATGATCAGACACTAAAATAATGGGAAATAATAGGGCTGGGTATCAAACCTTCAGTACTTTATTGGTAGAGACCAAATGTGTCCAACAGACTTATAATCTTATTTACAATTTCAAACGATAACCAGCCCTATGCTAACGGGCTTGTTAAAGACGTTTTAGCGGCATTTTTAGCCGGTCTGCTGGGTAAATTTGTGATTAATTTGTATTAACATTAAAATTGTTTTTGTTTTGTTTTTTTCAATATGTGCAACTCCGTTTGAATTTATTCAACATATAGTTCCTAAAATGTAAAAAGGGGGTAAAGAAATGCTGGAGTTTAAAGAGTAGGCTACACGTTTTAGCCCATTTACTACAGTTCACACAGGCTTTAAGTTACTGCTTTTAAAAGAAAAATTAGAAATCGCACACTTTCTCGGCAGCCATTGACTGCTATTCATTTTCACTTAAATCAACTTGCATAGACTGGAAACTTGCTTGTCTTCGGGGAACAAGTTGTTGTTTTGATGCAACATACACTCAAGATGTTTTGTGTTTCTGTCTTGATATTTTACATTTAGCCAGTTTTAAACTCTGGTCCTGATGAAACGTTAATTATTTAATTCAGTATTTTTATTAGTCAAACCTACATGAACTTAAAACTTGATACCAGTTAAATATCAATAGCTGCTGGAATAGTAAAGAAATATATACATCAATAATTATGACTCGAGAAATGTAATTTAAGTATTGTTTTTTGCAGACAAAATACTGGTATTTTATATTTTAGCACTATCGCCTCACTTGGCGCTTCCCCTGAGGTGGTACGGTCTGCCCAGTGCCCATTGGTACAGTCCAACGGCAGGCGGGAAAACGCTGAAGGTCACGTGACACGAGCTTATCCGTCAACATGGCGACGGGCAGGAAACGGCAGGGAAGCGTAGCTTAGTAACAAGAAGCCTCCTGGTCTACCGAGGAAGCACGGAGGCGTTTGTCTGTTTTCAGAAGATTATCGTTCGGTTGTCGGTAAGTTCGCGTGCTACCGTCCTGTCAAACTGACAGCTGATAAATCCCACGCGGAGCTCAGATTTCAAGCTTCCTCTTGGAGCTGGCGGCTAGCTAGCTAGCTAGCTGGGATTAGCTTCACTGCTAACGCGCATTTATTTGTAAACAATGGGCGAACACGCTGCTGAAAATGAAACCGTGACAGTTTTCAGTTCACACAAATGACGCGCCGCTTAAAGGGTGTTTTTTTTTTTTTTTTTTAAATTGTAGAAAGTCGAGTGAACGAGCTGTTTTAAGTGAGATCACGCGCCGCGGTCACATCAGCACTACTGGCAAGGTCGAAATCAATATCTGATCAAACAGTCTTTCTGTTAAAGCCCCTGAAGTCACAAATTACCTAAAAGTAAAAGTGCAGCCTCGGGTTCACTTGCTGTACGCAAATAAGTTATTACAGATTAACGGTTTTAGCAGCTGGGAGACTAAACCGACGTGTTTGTATTGATTTGTGTAAGATTTAAAGGCACATATCGATGCGTTTATAAAGTATATTTATTCAGTTTAGAGTGAAATTAACTACCAACATTACTGGGGCAGTTAATCACGATCCATGGCTTTAGCTAGCTTGTTGGTTTAGCCCTTATTGTGTGTGTGTGTGTGTGTGTGTAGCTTAAGATGTGTGTAAAATGCACTGATGTATCATCATCTTCCTGAAAACGTTCACAGAGCAAGAGGTAATCTATAAAAGCGATCACGAAGGTCGTGCTTTACTTCAGATGACCAATGAAGTCTCCTCCTTTTGTCACATCACAGGGTTTTTGTTTTGGGCGTCTTGTTGTTGGTCAGGGCAGCAGTGAACTTGAAGACATCGGAGACTTTCATTAGGCTTTTTCGAGGCAGCGGACCTGGAAACGCTTCAGTAACACTTTGAACACGGCACGAGTCTGAAAACGCGTCAGCAGTTAAATACACAGAGAGCGTGAAAAGTCTTTAAAAACGATTGATTTCAGTTTCCTCAAAAAAGGTATTTTAAAAAGTCTTTAAAATTAAATTACAAAGGTCTCATTTTTCTGTTTTAACAAACACTGAAAACTGGAAAATCTCCAGTCGTGTTATTCCAGACTGAACCTCTGAGGAATGAATTTAGTTATTTATTAATCGGTTAATCGATCCATTCCTCCATATTCTGCTGATTATCCAGGTCTAGTTCTTTTTTAATGATTAGTTAATGATACCGGGAAGTACTGACACAAACGATGATATAAATGCAGTTATTAACTCGAGGCCTTGTCACTCCTGCAGGTTTGTATCGATGCGTTTCATACTTTGGGCGGTATGATCGTGAAACAGGTGTTAATTTGTGGTTATTAAAATGTCTCAGAGTCAAAAGCAGAGCTTCCTTTCGTTAAGGCCGCTGCGGTGAACCGACGGCTTCATCTTCAAGCCGATAAATGCTGCGAACGAGCCGATATTTAGTCGTAGACGCGAGTTTTGTCACGTCGGACATAAAACACGCAGCAGAGTTCTCCATCTAATAAATGTAAAGCTGATGGGAAAATGCATGATGGTCATTATTAAAGACGACGTCGGTAACTTTTTGTAGTTGTAACTGGTCGTACGGCTTTAGAAAGTTGTCGAAAACCACTTCCAGGCGCACTGATCTGCGTCGGGCGGTTTGCAGCTGCCCCCCCCTCCTCCCCGTGTGACCGAGCTCTGAAGCAGCAGGATGCCGGGGAAAACCGGTGACCACTTCAAACCAGGAGACTTGGTGTTCGCCAAGATGAAGGGCTTCCCTCACTGGCCCGCCAGGGTACGCACACACACACACACACACACACACACACACACATGCAAACTGTAAACACCTGAACGCAGGTGTGTATTTCTGTGCTGTGATAGTTCGTGTCCTTCTGTGTGTGTGTGTTCAGATCTGTAAGTCGGAGGATGGATACAAGAAGCGAGTCCCGGTCTTCTTCTTCGGGACCCATCAGATGTACGTACACGCACGCACGGCTGCCGATCGGTGACATCACTTCCTGGTAAAATACCGAGCGCGTGGGTTGAACTGTGATTCGTTTCTCCTCCTTCCTCAGAGGTCACCTCCCTCCGGAGAACATCGTTCCTTACGCCGGCAACAAGCTGAAGTACGGCGCCGGCGTCCGCATCAAAGGCTTCGCGGAGGGCATGTGGGAGATCCAGAACACGCCCGGAGTCGGGAGTAAACTCAAAGTCAGTGTCTCTCGCTCTCTCTCTCTCTCGCTTTCTCTAAGCTTTCATTCGTCCAGAATATGTCACATGACGTGCCGCGGACGACCGAAGGCAAGTTCATTTGTGTCGCACCTTCTTAACAACAAGACCGTTCAAGTCAGAAAGGCATCAAGGAAATATATAAAAAGACACATGAATATGATTTTTAAAAAGAGTGAAATAAAATAGAAGATAAAATAGAATAAGACCGATTTAAACAGTAAAATAAAAATGACAAAAATATGAATAAATGGTCCCAAGTTTGATTTAATAAAAAGAAATGACAGACAAGTTAGAAGCTCTGATTTAAAAGACCTGAGAGTTGCTTTTCTGGGAGTTTGTTCCTGAACGCTGCTTCTCCGTGTTTAGTTTAGACTCTGGGGACGGTAAGCAGACCTGATCCCAGACCATCAGTTTCACCGCTACACACCGGTAAGCTCAGTGTTTAAAACAGAGTGCTCAGGTTAAAGTAAGCGGCGGCCCTCGGGCTGAATTGCAGGTGACGTGTTTAATAAGTTAAAACAATCGAGTCACGCAGCTGCGTGATGGGTGCAAGTTGCCTAATGTTCGTGAACATCTTTAGCTCCTTTTTAAAAAAAGTAGTTCCTGGGAATAAAAGTTCCGGGTGCTTTAGTTTGAACCGCGGCTAAATGAACCAATCAGTTCTTTATAAACCAACGGTAGTATTTTAAAGTCGCGGTGAATAGTTAATCAGTTGTCAAAGGTGTATTTATTTATTTAGTTTATAGGCTCTGATTTTTGGTTCTAACAGACCTTCGATGTTCTGTTGACCCCCCTCAGGTACCAGCACAGACCAACACGCAAAAAACACCTGCTAAACCGACTTCTGCCGCTAAAACTACACCTGCTAAACCGACTTCTGCCGCTAAAACTACAAACGACCAACTTAAAAACACCCCGACTAAATCAGCTCCCAGTAAATCTGCCGCTGCAAAGCCCGACGGTAAACCAGCTGCTGGCGGAGGTTCTCCAAGCAGAGTTGCGAGTGAAAAGGAAACTGCTGCTGCTGCTAGAACTTGCACACGAGCTTCATTAAGATCTGCTCCAGAGAAAACAACAGACTCCAAACTGACTTCCGAACAGGCTCCAAGAGACGTCGCCGCAGCAGACGTCGCCGAGACTACTGCGACCACAAGAAGCAGGACGGCAGCCGCTAGAAGCAGCGAAAGCACCGCTAATGCCACTTCAGCAGGGAACAAAAAGGTGAGAGGGTTTGGGACGTACGGAGAGAGAAATGAAACCTGTTAGACTCAGACGTGTCAGCTTCTCTGAAAGTGTTTTGTTTGTTTTTATTATTATTATTATTATTATTATTATTATTATTATTAATCCGATGTGAAAAGGTTCACAGTGGAAGGCACCGCAGGTTATAGTGTTTGATAAATGTCCTGTTGGTTAAGCAGCAGCAGCTGCGTGGAAAAAGATTTTTAAAAAAAAGGTGTTTCCATCCACCTGTTTCAGTTTATCTTTGAAGAAACAATCAAGGTCCACTTACTCTCCTTCTCCGGGGCTTTCCGCCATCGCCTCAAGAAAGAACCTTCAAAAATGCTGACTGCTGTCGAGGCGCCGTTTAGTGCCGGTCCCTCCGCTGCCTCAGGGATGCTGAAGAGGTCAGGCTGGCCTGTGGAAATGAAACACTGTATGTTTTGTTTCTTTTGTCTCCTCAGACAACAGCACAAACTGCGAAAACAAGAACTCCCTCCAGAGCCTCTTTGGGTGAAACTGCTCCGAACAAACGCGCCGAGAAACCGACGGCTGCGGCTGAAGCTAACAACAACTAACAAGTAAAGTTACAGCTGAGAGGAGACGTCCGGGCGCCACAGAAGCCCCAGCGAAGGCAACAGACTCCAGACCAGCTGCTGAGAAGGTTGAAATATCGTCAGCCTCCACCGCTACAGATACTGAGGAGGCTGCAGCTGCGAGTCGCGCTACCACCAGAAGCAAAACCGCAGAGTCCAAGGTAACCGCGCCGCGAGTGGCGACTCTCCAGGAAGCACTGCTGTCGGTCCTGCAGAGAGCAGGACAGACGCTGCTTTAAGAAATGTGCGGCCGACACGTGCAAGCTCACGTTCCCGCTTTGCCAGTTTAGCTTTACTGAACTTTCAGCCGCAGAGTTGTTGTGATGATCCAAAGCCGTCTTCAGGGGTGGAATGCAACTAAGTACATTTACTCAAGTACTGGAGTACAGTTTTGAGGTATTTGTACTTTACTGTATTTCCATGTAATGCTTCTTTATGCTTTTTACTGCTACGGTTATTTCACAGCTTCAGTTACTAGTTACTTTACAGATTAAGGTTTCACATAAAAACACATTATAAAATAATAAAATACAACACATTGTTAAATATTGGAATAGTGGTTTCCAAGCTTTTTTGCTTGTGACCAGAAATCAATGTCTGGTTGCAGCCCCTTGTTTCTCAAGTCCACGAGTTATCAGTTAGAGATAATTTCCCCCCTTTTAAACTCTCCAATATTTCACAAATGACAGCAAATATTATTAGAGAAAAGTCCAAAAACAGATTTGTGCATCAGAATTTTGTTCCTCTCCCATTAATAACTAGCTAACTGTAGCAGTAAAAGCTGTTTGCACTCTGTTGCATCCGTATTAAACTAGAATAAATTAGATTTTCAGTCAGGCTGGTTCTCTGCAAAACGAGTACTTTTCCGTAAACTTTTAAGTAAATGTAGCTAATAATACGAAGTATGATTTTGAATGCAGGACTTTTTCTTGTAATGGAGTATTTTTACATTAACGTTTTGGTACTTTTACCTAAGTAAAGGATCTGAGCACTTCTTCCACCTCTGACCTTTTTAAGGGAATGACGAGCCGGAGAGTCCCAGACGGAGGAAGCTATCGGAGCTTATTAGCCGTGTGTCCAGTTTAACTGACGTAGACCTGGTTTACACACAGTTTGGAGGGAGTTAGGAGACGGGAGGACGTCATAACGACACGGCTTCTCAGTAAACTGAACTTATTGTCCCGTTAGCGACCGAGCTAACGAGCTAACTGACTGAAATGTTTGGTGTTTTTTGTTAGGTCGAAGCTGAGCAGCACAAGAAGAGAGCGTCTGCTAGTCCTGCTGTGACCTCTCCAGGTAACTGTAACACACAGTAATCTAATCATTGATGCTGATCAATTATCTCTAGATAGATTCTATTAAAGGGCACCGACCCAGGTTTGAGGAGTTAAAACTGTCCTTTTCCCAACAGTCAGCAAGAAGCCGAAGACCACAGAACCAAAGTCTGCTCCGACACAAACGTCCGGGAGCGACGGAGGGCAGAAAGACCGCGAGGAGGCCGAGGAAGAAACGGGGGAGAAGAAGTCATCAGAGAGGAAGAGGGAAGAGGAGGAGGTGCAGAAGCAAACCGGTCAGGACGAAAAGAAGGAGGTGACGATGAAAGACAAGACGACGTCAGAGAGCCAAGGCACAAAAAGGAAGAAAGACGGAGAGGAGAAAGTAGAGGAGGAGAAACAGAAGAAAGCAACGCAGGATGAAGGTGTGGAAGGAAAGAAAGAAGTGATGGCGGAAGAAAGTAAGTCAGCAGAGACCCGAGGGATGAGGACGAGGAGAGCAGAGAAAGGGGAACAGGAGGAGGAGAAGAACAAAACAAAACAAGACGGCAGCAAGGAGAAGACGAGGAGAGAAACGAGGTCGGAGAGCGAAGGAAGAAAAAGAGCGAGAGAAAAGGAGGCACAGCTGAAAACGAAAAATGTTACAGAAGGAAATAAAGAAGTGACGACGACAAGAGAGGAGAGCCGAGGGACAAAGAGGAAGAGGGAGGAGAAAACAGTACAGGATGAGGAAGGAGAGAAAGAAGAGATGAAGAAGAAGAAGAAGGTGACGGAGGAGGAGGAAACTGGAGAGAGTGAAGGGACGAAAACGAGGAGAGCAGAGAAAGAGGAGGAGGAGGAGGAAGAGAAAGATGGCGGTTCTGTGGACGAGGAGGTAAAGCTGCGTTTCAGTCTTCATCGCTCTTTCAGTTCACTTTTCTCAATTTCTAGAAAAGTTGATTCCACTCTTCAGAGAGTTTCCGTGGATTCTGAGTAGAAACGTGAGGAAGTAAGATGTGGAGGTGGAGGCAGATGGAGTCGGTAGAAGCAGGAAGTCTTTTTGTCTGAGAGGCTGCAGCCAGAGAGTGCTCCAGCGGGTTTGTATGTAACTTCCACAAAGAGATGTCCTGACTCGTGTGTTTCATTAGACCCCGCTTGTCTGGAAACGCCCACGTCGAGCTTGCAGGTATTCGTTGTCTCTAAGCTGAGTTAAGACCGGTGACATCACGGTGACATCATCAGGGTTATTTCCCCGAGCTTGACTGAGCTCCTGCAGAGCAACAGGCGACACTACGCTGTCTTCACAGGCTGGCTAGCACTAACCGTGGCGAGTAATACGCGTGGGGTTCTGATTCTCGATGTCGTCATTTGATTCAGAATCAGTTCGTTCGTGCTTCTAGTCCACTGAACTGCGATGTGAAACGTAACCGGACTCCTCGTGGTGCACGCTGGAGACGCAGTGAGACACATTACTTTGTATTTCATTGTGACTGCTGAATAAAAGACGCTCAGGTAGTGGCCACACGGCTCATTTCATGCTGAAGACAGAAATGTCCACAGCGACCACGCCGCAAACATCAGCGTGTTTGGCTCTGGAGAGAGTCCCCACTAAACGTCTCGCCGCTCAGGACAGCAAGACGTCGGAAAGCTCGCGACGGGTGATAATGAGGCGCTGCCGGGTGTGTGTCCTGCCCACCTGCCTCTGGGACTCGAGTGACCCAGCCGGATCGGCCAGTGGCCCAGAGGCCGGTCTTCATCGCCGTCTGAACGCGCCAGACTACACAGGCGGTTTGAGTTACTTTGATGTCATACAGACTGTTTACAAAAGACTTTACCTTCCTCTTACAGAACTGATTGTTCGGTTATTAAATCCAAAACACACTTACACCGTTTTGTTCCATCGACGTAACTTTATAACTATTTTTGGAAACCGAGCATCAATTCAGAATCATAGAGGAAAATCCTATTTCTGGTAGAAACTAGTAAACGGACCTTTAGTGTGTAAAAACGGTGGAGTCCCCCTTTACGCAATCCCTTTATCAAAATGGCTGATCGCCTGAGAGGTGAACGCTTTGGAAAACGGTCAGCAGTCACATGTGTTTGTAATTAATGGGATAAAACATGTCAAATAAAATAAAACATAATAATAATGATTTAAAGCTTCGGGATGTATCTTCTTCTTTTGAAATCTAATGATGATGTTGTTCCCGTGCAGCGACAGCGCCGCCTGGCGGCCAAGAGGGAGAGCTTGTTGAAATCTCTGCGAGGACTGCTGAAGGCCGGCAGAGGAGTGAAGAGGAGGGAGACGACGAAGAGTTCCCAGTAGGAAACACACACACACACACACACACACACATTTGAATCAGTTAAAGTGTTAAAGGAAGTGTTGAATATTTATTTTCGACACTTAACAGGAAAACCGGGGATGGAGCGAAGAAGAGGGTCGAGGTTAGAAAGACAGGAAGTCAGACGTCAGACAAGAAGAGTGTCCGAGAATCAGCCGTCGCCAAGAAATCAGGCGTCGAAGCCTTCGTCAGTAAGAGGAAAGACAAAGGTGACTCCAAGGCGGTCAAAAAAACAACAAGGGTCAAACTGAAAGAAAGTGGTAAAAAAGAAGGAAAGGATGAGGTGAAGACTACAGCACAGAAGAAAAGAGACGTAAAGAAGGATGAACAGAAGACAAAGGACAGGAAGGCTGACAGAGCCGCTCAAATCAACACAACCACCACTAAAACTACAGATGAAGTGAAGACAAAAGAAAAGGAGAGCGGGCAGAAGAAGGAAGACAAGACGAAGACTGAGGGAAAGAAAAATGGGGACGTGAAAGACAAGAAAGGAGAGGACGCGAGGAGCGATGAAACAAAGCAGCAGAAAGACGAAGACAGCAAGGACGAGAGAAAAATTATTGGAAAGATTGTGAAGGCAACGGGCGGACAGGGGACGAAGGTGCAGGTGAAGACGATAATGGGAGGAACGGCGGCGGCGGAGGAGGAGAAGAAGAAGAAAGAGGACAAGACGAGCAGAGAAGAAAAGGTAGAAGAAAAGAAAAAAACCTCAGAAAAGGCGAAGCAGGCAGAGAGAGAGAAGAGGGGGAGCGCCGAAGAGGAGAAATCGGTAGAAAAAAGTGCAGAGGCGGAGAGGAAGCCGGACAGAACGAGAGCAGCGACGGAGGACAAGAACGTAACGGAGGTAGAGAAGGATAAAAAGGGCAAGGGGGAAGAGCAGAAACGAAAGAAGAGCGGCGAAGAGGAGGCGCTGAAAAAGCACGAAGAGGAGCAGAAGGTGAAACTGCAAGACCAGAACAAAACTGAGGTGGAAAAAATGACGACAAGAGAACAGAAGAAGAGGAGAGAGGAAAAGGGTGAAAAACTTCAACCACAAGAGAAGAAGGACGACAGAGACGCTGCAGAGCGGGAACAGAAGGGCGCCGCCGATACAAAACCACAGAAGAAGAGAGCAGAAGAGAAGAACAGTGACGAATCGACAGCGGAGAGAGCGGAGACGCCACACGCAGAGTCAACAAAAGAAGCAGCGGTGGAGAAGACGAGCGCAGAAGAAAGCAAAACGAAGAGTTATTGGTCAGACGGAGAGGTGAAGCAGCAGCAGAAGAAGAGTTCGACCATGACGCTGACGGACTCGACTCTGCACCGGATCCACGGAGACATCAGGATTTCCCTGAAGACTGACAACCCTGTAAGACACACACACAGTTACATGCTGGTTTATAGTTTGCATATGTTTATAAAACTGAATTTCAATATTTTTAGATGAATGAATCCATTGACTGTGTAATGTGAAAGATGTTGTGCATGCATCCGCAGAGAATTATCAGTCAATTATCAATTATTTTAGTAATAAAAGTAAATAAATAGAATAAAAATACTAAACGAAGCTCGTATATAATAAAATCTAGAATCAGATGAATTCAGGGAAGGCTGTGCAATAAAAGTACGTTTTAAGCTCAGATTTAAAAGAAGCCCCTGACTCCTGTCGTATGTCCTCGGGCAGGGTGGTCCTTATTTCCAAAGCTCTGTCCCCCTTCGTCTTCAGCCGAGAGTCTGGGACAGATAGATAGATCTGCCAGAGGGTCTGAAGGTGCGAGCAGGGCTGAGATATACTGAGGAGTCAGAGCTTTAAGTGACCTGGAAGTAATGAAAAGCACCTTTTTTTAAAGTCACTTCTAAAACGTACTGGAAGCCGGTGTAAAGAGGCTAAAAGCTGGGTGTTCAAACGCCCGGCAGCGGAGTTCTGTGCAGGTTTTCTGTTTAGGCTGTTGCAGTAATCCAGGCGTAACGAGATAAAAGCACGTAAAATAGTTTAACATTGCTCGCATTTTGGCAATGTTCCTTAGTTGATTTAAAAAAAAATAAAGTTGCACAAGTTTTGTAATTTGCTGCTCAAAGCTTAAATTACAGCCAAACAAGATGCCTGTGCCTTAGGGCACTAAACTGGACACTGATCATTAACATCTCTGCAATACTTGACATAATTGTGCAATATCCTGTGTTAATACTGCTGTGCAATATGTAGTTTTCCTATTTATTGACATTATTATACCTCCATTACTGCTGTGCAATATCTTAATAATCTCAATAAGCTACACTTAACTCGACAGTACATGCACCACTGCTTATTACTTATATTATTACATTGTATTATTATACTGTATCATCATCAACCGGTAAACCCACTTGGTACTTCACACTTAGTTTATCTTATACTTATACCCACCTGGTACTTAATTTATTTCTGACCTGTTTTATTGTGTATTGTATTATATTTTTTGCTAGTACTTTCTCCTGTGTGCACTGACGTAAAGGCGAGCTGCTGTAACAAAGAGTTTCCCTTCAGGGATCAATAAAGGATTTCTGATTCTGAAGATTTCTGGCAACAGGCTTAATGTATTCAATATTGGGTTTTTTTTAAATGTACTATCCTTTTCCAAACATATACAGTATTTGAATGCTGTATGTACTCAACCTGAGAGAGCTAGATGAATTAATTAATTACTGAAACATGATTAAAATATCCAAACCGACACATAATGCCTTAATGTCTTTCTGTCTTTCAGGACATCAGTAAGTGTCTGACGGCGTTGGATCAGCTCAGTATGGTTTATGTGACGGCTATACACGTGCAGAGACACAGCGAGCTCGTCGCCACTCTGAGAAAGGTACAAACAGTAGAAATTAAAATAGAAAAGCTCTCCGAATGTGATAGAAACAGCGAAAATGACCAGAATCCACAATGTGTGTGTTTTTTCTTGTTTGTGCGTGTAGCTGCGGTACTATAGAGCGAACCAGGCCATCATGGACAAGGCCTCCATGCTGTACAACCGCTTCAAAAACGCCTTCCTGGTGGGGGAGGGGGAAGAGGTGGTGAGTGCCACCTACCTGCGCTCTCTGCTGGAGGAGAAGGAGAGGGAGGAGGCCCAGCGGGTGGAGCACTGCAGGGAGAGGCTGACGAGGGAGGAGCTGCTGCAAGAGGTGAAGAGGCGCATGGGCCAAGTGAAGGGGAGGAGGACGACTGTCAGAGGAGGAGGAGGGGAGGAAGAGGGAACGGAGGAGGAGGAGAGGAAGAGCGAGGTACAGAAAGAAAAGGCGAAAACCGAAGGTAAATAAATAAGAATTACAGTGTGCTGTTGAGTGAATGCAATAATAAAGATTTGTGCCGTATAACAAGTAAATAAATCAAAGTATAATAAAAAATGTATTGCACAACAAACTCAATTTAGTAATTAATTAATAATAACAATTTGACAAAATAGCCCCAACTCAAGGTTCACTTACTAGCTTTTTCCATAGCAAACGTCATCTGCCAATGAAGACACGGTTAAAATCTCCAGAAAAAGCTAGTAAGTGGACCTTGAGTTAAAAATATTTGTCATACTACCATTTCCAAGGCCAAGAATGCACTTTTCTTTCTAAATAATAATAATAATAATACATACCAAATTAACAATAATCATCAAACTATCTATATTATGTAATGTAAATTAATTTAAAAAATTATTATTATACTAAAGAATTTTTATTCTTTTATTTATTTTTATTAGATTTTGTATAATTATCATGAATAATTTGCTTTTATTAATGTATTAAAATGTGGATGTTAATTATGTATTTATGTATAGTTTAGTTATAGTTATTATTAGTAGTAGTAGTAGTTGGTTATTAAATAATATACCGTTCATGATTATTGTTTATTACTAGAATGAATGATTATTTATTGCTGGGAAAAAGTTAATTAATTAAAATAACTTTTTGGATGCATTATTTATTAATTTATAAAATATTGATAATGATTATTGTTAAGTGTGAAAATGATATAAAAAAACATTTCTGTAGATTTGTTTTATATCATGAATTAGCATAATGTTTTGCCTATATATTAAAATGTATAATGACAATGATTATTGTTTATTATTGAATTGTTGTGAATTATTTTATTATAAGAATATAGATTTAAAGGTGCTATTGATAACATCCAGCCACTAGATGGCGTTAGTGTTAGCGTGGTGTTGACCTGACATTAGTCAAAGTGTTTCCTCGCTGAAAACAAATCTCATAGCGGATTATAAAAACAGCTGAGCGCCACACAGCAGCAACGGCTACAGGGAGAAAGGACGCCTGTATTTTCAGATTTCTCATAACAGGGCTAACGTTTTTCTAATTTTGACAATCTAACCGGTGACAACACATTAGTTAAGGTTTTAAGGACTATGACTGTCTGTAGTTGTTTTTTATTTTGTTTAAATATGCAGAAATGTAATTTTATGGGTTATTGTTGTTCGGACTGTTAAGCTAAGATAGCTAATATGTGCTAGCGTTTTTTCCACGCTAACTGGCAGCTATACCACGTGATACCAACATTGTTATACTATTGGCCTTGTTAGATGCAGGAACCAAACGTCAGACATGTCACACAGAGATAAACAAAACATTAATTATTGACCCGTCAGAATTTTTTAAATGTTTAATTCACAATCATAATATTTTTTTTGGGCAAAAGTGATACTTTATTCCTTTCAAAAAGCTCTGTGGATGTTTTTTTTGTTTGTTTGGGGTTTTTTGGGGGGGAGGGGGGGTTGTTTTAATATTTGTCTACATAAAAATGTTATCAATATAACCTTTTAAGATATAGTAATATAATATAGATGCTGATTGGCAGGTTGTTCATTTGTTTATTGTTTGTGTTGTTTACCCCCCACAGCTCCAGTGGACTTTTCCTGAAGGCTCAGTGTTTCTGAAGCAGCCGGACCGAACCAACTATAATCTGAGGGGTGTTGACCTGAAACAATCCCCCCACATGGACAATGAGAACTTCCACAACCATTTACCTCATCACACATACACAAATCAGTGTTTCAACTGTACAGCTCTAATTATTTATTTCCTGTTGTAAAAGAAAAGGGTGTTGTTATATTTGAATAGGAGTGAACAGTGTTTGGGTGGATTGTCACACCTGAGCAGGTACAGTATATTTGGATGATGATGGCCGACACTTTGTTGTCGGTGTTGTTCATCGTGACGTAACAGCTCCTAACATTGGTGCATTAATACAGTTAATACTGACTTTACCAGAACAGTATTTATCTCTCATCCACTAACTCTCTTGTTTATAACTTATTGCATTACATGCCTTAACTTGAGCATAACTTTTTGAAACCTCAACCCTTACCTGTCTTTTTTAAGCTAACCTAACCTTAACTATCTTTTAACCCTAAAATTACCCTTATAACCTTAATCCAGCTCTGATGTAGGACTGTCATACGATAACACCTCCACTGCATTTGGGTTTTGGTAGAAATCTCAAAACCTGGACAGATAAAACTCAACATAACCTTAACCTACCTCTGGTAACTGGTAACTGTTATGAGGAGAGGATACATTATTTTTTTTTAAATGTTTCAGTAATAGTACTTATGGGGACATCTGGACCTTGCAAGGCTGTGTAAAATCTGGTTGTAAACTCAACTCTCGTTACTAACCCTGCTCTGTCATTTTAAAGGTGCTCTGTTCTTTCACATCCCTAAATCAGCGGCTGCAAATGAACGTAGATAAATGAGTATAGTTAAAGTTTAAAAACCACCATGTTTATGCTGTTGAGGGGGGATGGGGCTGATGGGAAATGTGGTCTTATTGAAATGTGCTTTTTTTTTTTTATTTGACGTCAGATGGATGTTAAAATGACACTTACAGCAGCTTTAAACCCTAAATTAATGCATTAAACCGCCTCATTGAACCTTGACATTCACACTTCAGCTGCTGGGGAGGACTCGATGCCTTGCTCAAGGGCCCAGCAGCAGTAAACTTACAAAGAACCATCAGGGCTGCTCAGTGTTTTTATAAAACTTTGTACAGCAAGATATTTTATTCTGTATTTTATGGTGACACAGTGAGATCATTTTTATTCTTTTTTTATACTTTTACTTGTGTTGTTGTTACAGTTGTTTTCTAGAAGGACGTTACTCACTTTGCTGTAAATGTCTGATATGTAATTTGTACTTTCAGAAATTATAAAACACGACTGATTTACAAACCTGACATGACGTCTGGAGTCTGATTATTTCACTCAGTATGGAAGAGAGTTTGAACAAGCAGATACAGACTATTTACAGTATGTGATACTGTGAATTTCCTATTTGAGATCCAGATGTTAAAGATGCACTGGGAATGTGCATAAAAGTATGATGATTTAAATGAGTAAATAATTAAAAATGCACAAAAAATGTCTTAGCAGCTGCTAAAACAGGTTTTATTAAGTCTGAATGTCTATAGGATTGACTGAAATGGATGCAGCTCAAAACAGTTAGATTTTCAAAAAAATGCGTGATCTTACAATAACAGTTGCAATTTTTAGGAAAAAGTCAATTTTATGAGATTTATTTAAGACAATGTTGCAATTTTATAAGAATTAAGTTTCATAAGAAAATGACAATTTTAAAGGAAAAAGTAATATTTTGAGCTGGAGTCATAATTTTACAAGAAAACGTGTTTTCCCTTTTCTTAAATATTATGACTTGTAAAATTCCAACTTTATTGAATATTATGACTTTCTTGTAAAATTACAACTTTATTCTCAATTTATGTCTTTCTCATTAAATTCCAACTTTATTGAAAAATATGACTTTCTTGTAAAATTGTGACTATTATTGTAATTATAATAGTATATTAATATGAATTACTTGCAAAATTACAACTTTCGAACATTATAACCTTTATCTTGAAATATTATGATTTTGTAAAATTTTGACTATCTTGAAATATGACTTACTGTAAAATTACAACTTAAACTTGAAATATTGCTTTTTCTTGTAAAATTACAACTTTATCTCAAAATGACTTTTTATTATAAAATTCCGACATTCCTCAAAATATGAAATTTTCTTATAAAATTATGACTTTGTCCTGAAATGCATGACGCATTCCTGTAAAATTACAACTTAACCTAAATCTTGATAAAGATAACTTCTCAAATATTGACTTTTCCTTGTAAAAAAAAAAAAAAATGACTTAACCTCTCTCATAATAATTACGAAAATATTATTATTCTTTTAGAATTGCCTTTATCTCTAAATGTTATGACTTTTCTCAAAATTAAAACTTTATTCTATAACATTATGACTTTCTCAAAAATATTTATCTTTAAAATTTCCCATTTGTTTTACAGTGACCCTAATACTCATACGTCATGTGATACAAACAGTGGTGGAATGTAACTAAGTACATTTACTCAAGTTTGTTACTTAAGTACAATTGTGAGGTACTTGTACTTCCATTTTATGCTACTTTAAACTTCGACGCCATTACATTTTGGAAGCCAGTATTGTACCACAACATTAGTTACTTTGCAGATTCAGATTATCAATACAACCAACTAATAAATCATGATGCATTATTATAGATTAATCTAACCGGCAGTATGTAAAGTAGTATAAAATTAACTTTTACCAGCTGCAACATTAAAGTGATGAACACATTATTGCATCGATAATCATAATCCAGTGACATATTATTATGAAATGGGCCATTCTGCATAATGAGTACTTTTACTTCTGGTACTTATATTTTGGATTTTTATTTGTGGATGCAGGACTTTTACCTGTAGTGTTGCAACCTTTAAAGACGCGGTCTGATTGGACGAACACGGTCGTTGTGGTGGGCGGGGAAACGGAAGCACTGGAGGTGTGTTTTCAGAGTGTGTGTGTGAAACGTAGATGGGTTTTTCTCCTCACCGAAGAGAGAGGAGGATCGGTGTCCAAAAACCACCGCGACCGACAGAGAGAAGGCCGACCGGGAATCACAAATTAACAATAATAATAATAATAATAATAATAATAATAACGGATACATCACGGGAAATAAACCGGGTGGGGGGGGGGGAACAGGAAGAGGAAATTAAACATCTGAACAGCCAGAGGTTTTTCCCCGCAGCAGGCCGGCGGTGTGTCTGACAGAAATGGGGTTGTGGTTCACCTGATAGGAACCGAGCAGCGGACCTGAGGGAGGACAGCCACCGCGCGCAGACATGGCCCACGTAGGCAACGGAGCGACCGCCGAGGAGGAGGTGGGACATATTCCCAAAAATATGGTGTCTGAATTATACTTTATTTCCCATAGCCTACGATATATATGTACGCATTCCTGTAATACTCGTATATCCCTATAGTCATCGTGTTTGTGATGTTCAGAGCCTATGATATCATTCTGTAGTAATTATATTCATATACTTATTTTATACCGCTGTTTCAATAATGACCTATATTATAGTTTATCTCCTGTGCCGTGCTCCACATACAGCATATTCCTATAATAATCCTGTAGTCGTTTATTTATGTCGTGCTTGTGGTGTTCAGAGTTTAGTGACCTTATCTCCTGTAATATCCTGCAGTAATTCTATAATATTTATTTAGTGCCACTTATATGGTGGTTGGGTTCCTGTACTGTCCTACACAAAAGCTGAAATCCTTCTAAAATACCTTTTTTTATATATTCCTGCAATTGTTTGTTGTGCACAGTAGTTCTGAGGTTATAATATATATAATAATAATAATAATAATATGCTATCATCATCCATTAATTCTATGATATTCCTATAGTGCCTCTATGGTTGTGTTTCTGTGTTTGTGTTCCTATAGTGACCTATCTGTATCTATTGTCTGTTGTACTCAATAGTTCTTTTAAAGTGACCTTATCATCCGCGGTAACACTATATATCTGCGCAGTACTTTTTCTAAACAATATTTCAATATGAGTTAAGTGACCTTATCTCCTATAATATCGTCCTACAGTAATTCTATAATATTTCTATAGTGCCTCTGTGGTTGTGTTCCTATACTGACATACACTGACGTTATCTTCTATATTCCTATAGTATTGTTCTAAATAAACCTTATTAACAAAATGTTCTTACAATGATACACGCGTCCTTATCATTAACCTTTTCAGTAGGTCAAAAACGGGTTTTTGTTAACTCTGAAAAGAAGAGGGTCGAAAATATAGCACCAGTACCAATGCGTTGTTTTTTTTATATTATATTATTATTATATTATATTTTTATATTACAGTCCCCTTGACTTGGGTGGCTTTCTACCCATGGGTCCTGGGTGAAGTTAACCCATTACTGTATTGGTGCTGTGTTGACCCACGCTGGGGGTCTGGGTAATTCCTACATTCTTTCTATGGCGATCCACATTGTGTCTGTCGTACTAAACACTGACCTGTTTTATATGGTGACACATGATATATTCAATTAGCACTCAAAATACATATAGCACATGTACTGCATATTCCTACATTTATTCACATTTCTACAGGGATCTACAGAACAGAACCAGAAATACTAGATAAACAAGGTAAATTATGAGATAATACATACATATTGTACATACTGTACCCTACATGTATACACCTACTGAGTGTACAGTGCATGTAACTGGACGGCTTTATTACATTTCACAGACAGATTTCACTCCCCTTGCTCTCCTCATTTGCAGCTTATTCTTTGTCCATGATGTGTTTAATTTACAGACACAGTCCATAATGTTCCTATAGTATTATTATGATTTATGTGTACCTGTGTAGAGCTACTGAACTGCAGGTCTTCCTGGTTCAGCACAGGTGAGCTGCTGATTATTGTATTTATCTGTCTGCAGTGTTTAATCACCTTCAAGTGAGGTGATACTGTGTGTGCGTGGTTGTTTGTGTGTGTGTGTGTGTGTGGGTTTATGTAAATGACCGATTGTTTGTGTTGGGTCAAATGACCGGCCGTTTCTGCACAGGCCATCTTCTGCACAACAACCACAGGAAGTTGGATGAGAGTATGAGGATTGCTTTCTGAAGCTCAAACGAAATTGCATTTATTCTGTTCCAAAATGACTACCGATGCCATCACTAACATTTAAATTACAGTGGTCAAAATATCCACGGTCACAGCACAGCAATCAGTGGAGAAATCCTGCCCGGTTTCTGGCTGGTAACAAGATGCGATCTGAGCTAGCAAAGTTCTTTATGAACCTTTAGGTTTCCAGGAAAGCCTGATGTTCCACCCTCGTTCATATTGTTCAAACTGGGAGTGCCCTAGTACAACTACAGTCAGAGGTTCAAAGTGCTTATTAGGTTCTAACAATGAAGGCGTTCAACAAGTGCTTCAGGGGGTTCAAAGGTCTGTGCTTTTTGGAGGTTCCACGAATCCCAGAAGGACTTTTTTGGGGGGTTCTCGAGACGAGGATCTTAAAGGGGTTCTAGAGATAGGTCTTAAGGTTCAGTGGATCTTCACAAGGGATTTAAGGACACTTGAAGGGGTTCCACAGATCTCTATGGAGGTTTTAGAGAGGTTCTGGAGGTCCTTTCAGAGGTTACATGGATCTGTCCACAGCCTTTAAATATCTTTAAAGATGCAGCATGTTTTCTAGGGGTCTGAGACGTCTTTTAATGGGTATCTATGTTTTTTTAAAGGTTCTGTAGGTCCTTGAGGAGGTTTTATATGTACTTAAGGAGGTTTTAGGGTATCACCAATGGGTCGTAGGTGCTTCAGGAGTTTCCAGGAAGTCCATACATGGGTTTAAATGGTCTATGAAGAGGTTCAAGATGTCTCTGTTCAATAGGTTCTTACAGATGCTATGTAGAGGATCTAGAGGTTTATCAGGATTTCTAGAGTTTCCAGGTTTTCAGTCCTTGAGGAGGTTTTAGGAAAGGGGTTCAAGAGATGGGTCAGTAAGTTAAGTGAATCTGTAACAGGGATTAAGGGTCCTTTGAAGGGGTTCCAAGGATCTCTGTGGTGGTTTAAGACATCCTTTAGTGGTTTCTTCAGGTTTTATAGTACTAGGAGTACATCCATGGCGTCATGGACCTTTTAATTGATGCAAGATGTTTTCTAGGCATCTGAGGGATCTTTGAAGGGGTATCTTTGTACTTTGCAAGGTTCTGGAGGCCCCTGAGTAGATATAATTGGTTCCGATGATTCCCTTAAAGGATCTTGGGGTTTCTGAGGGGTTCTTGGGCTACCTGATTAGGTAGGGCCTCCTTACCTCTGAGGAGGTTTCAGAGTGTCCAGGAGAAATTACTTCAGCTGAATAGTGAGTGGAGAGAGTGTTTCCCTCCAGACTTTACTGGCTGATCAAGGGACTTGATTCTGCTAGACTTTGTGTTTACAAGCCAATATTCAGGTGGATGATGTGGCCTGGGTCTGGGTGTTGAGGATGTCCTGCGTCATGTCTCACCAGTTCATCTCCTCATCTGAGCTCACAAGCGCTTCTCTGTCAGGCTCCAATCTAACCAATCACATTACAGAGGAATTCAGCTGACTTCGGTTGAGCTGCGAGGAATGCAAGACAAGCTGTGTTTATAAAAAAACTTAAACACAGTGGAAGGTTATCGTCCAACCTCACTGCTCAGCAGCGCAACAACAAATTATTAACCATGTCTGGTCCGTTCTGTTGAGACAGACACACAATTAGCTGTTCTCAGTTCTGACATCCAGAGAGGCAGTAAAGTATGTTTGCTATGACCTTTGACCCATGACCTAATTTTTTTGTAATGTAAATCTCGGACCTGAAACTAATTCTGCAGTTGCATGCTTCCCATTCATAGAGTTCTCTATTGTTGGCCACTCACCATCTTAACTATAAGGATTAAAGTCTGTGCCTTGCCGAAGGACACTTAATCTACTGAACTACTGAATCATTCTATAAGTCCACTGATTGTAGCCAGGAAACTGTCACTCAGATATTGGACAAATACATTTTAGACATTTGACTTATGTTCATTTGATTTGAGCTGAATGTACATACAGACTTTCAGATAAGCTACAAAGCTGGTCGAGCTGGTCTCAGGGTTTTCTGAGGACGTATCAGGGTTCTCTACGAAGGATCCAGAGTTTTATGAGGAGATTTCAGTGCTCGGTTCCTTAATTCTCTGAGTAGGTTCTGGGGCGGGGCATGTTGCAGGATCCAGCAAGTTGGGGGTTTTCATAAAGAGGTTCTAGAGGTCCTTGGTGATGTTTTGGGGGTTCCCTTAGGAAACGAGGAAGAGCTTAATTTTAGTCTCTGAAAGCTTGGTTCTCTGTTTTTAGATAGTTCTTAGACATTGAGCTTTGCATTGCGCCAACTTCTTTTTAACCGGACAATGCTGCATTATTTAGCTCACAAGCAGCTAAGATGTGTAACTATATATACCTGCAGCACTGAGAGCTTCAGGTGGTGAATGCAGACTGCTGTGTGACTGGCTGAGTTAGCAGAATGTGACTATTAAGAAAACACAGAGCAGAGACCACTGTCTGCCTCTCCAAAGCAAAACTTCCATCACTTCCTGTTTTCTCTGCAGGGTCAAAGGTCAAGGCTACACCGCTGGTATCAAGTTAAGAGTGACGCAGAATACAGTAGTTTCACTGGATCGGTTAAAGTTGTGTTTTTCCTGAGGGTGGTTCTGCAGCATTTACGGGGATTCTCGAGGGGGTCCGAGGGGGTTTCACATGTCACTTATAAGGTTCTGGGGAGCATTGTAGAAGTTACGAGGGCCATGTCGAAGTGTTGAGGTCAGTAAAAAGGTTGTATTGATCTTTGAGAAGATTCCAGGTTGTGTGATGGGTGTTGAAAGGGTGCTTGAGAATGCTTTGAGATTTTTGAGGAGGTTCAACAGTGAAGGGGTTCTGGGCATTCCTGTGGAGGTTCAATATGTTATTGAGCATGTTTGAGGTGTTTGGGGCTTCCCATGGGTCAATGAATCAGCTCTAGAGCCCCTCTGGGGTCAGTGAAGGGTGTTGCAGAAGTCTTTCCGGAGGTTCTGGTGGTCCGACAGGGTTTCAGTGCCCCCCCTAAGGTGGATTTGTTGTCTTTGAGGGGGTTTTACAGCACAGTGAGGGCATTCTGGGTGTTCTTCGGGAGTTTCCAAGCCTCCTTGAGAGTAGTTGAGTTATTTATGTGTTTGTGTCTGTTTGGTAATAGGACACAGTGTGTAGGTCTTGACTAATTGATTAGAAAGCTGCTGTCACAAGAGAAGCTTCTCTGACATTGACCTCTCCTTGTGTGTAATATCATATAGTGGTATAGTTGTTGCTTTTTCCACATATCCTGTTCTCATCCTGCCATTGACTGGAAAACACAAAAAACCTGCCTGTGCTGTTCTGAGGTTGTTTTATGCTCAAACATAATCCGCTCCCCCGGGCTCCTCTGTCAGTTGTAAACTTTCATCAGGCAACAGGAATATTTAACTTTCAATTCACAGTCAGAAGTCACCCACAGATAAAAAGCAGAAGAGATGCATGAACATCAAACATGAAGTCATTCCTTCTGCAGGCAGCTGCCAATGGCAACGTTAGGTTGGTAGGTGTATAATGTTAACAGCTACAAACATCTGATTTACAGATAAAATATCACAAGACTTAACTAATGTCCAGTGGAGAAAGTAGGCATTACAGCAATGCAAAAAAAAACCCCCAGTCCAGATAAAAAAGGTGAAACTTTATTCAAGTACAAATTAGTAAAGAAGAGAGAGACAATACAAGTAAAAAAGCCATTAGTAATTATAAGCAATGTACTGTACAAAAACATAATAAGTATACAATACCATAATTATAAAATACAATTTATATTAATATAATGGAGTAGAATACACAAATAAATACCAAAAATAAAATATGACAGATTAACATTTAAAATATGCATGTGTGTATATATTTTTAAAATTTTTTTCATAAAAATTGTATAGACTGAATATGTAGAACTTATAAAAAATGGGAAATAGTGTAAAATAAAATGACCTTTTGTTTTATCTTTTACCTCACAGTTGTTTGGAAAGGTTGTAAAGTTGATTATCAGTCCTAGAATATGTTCTGAGGACCATAAACACGATAAGGAATATCTTTTCTTGTGTTTACATCCTGTGCTGCCATAAAAACGCATTGTTCTCATGGGAAACTTCGCTGCAAGCATTTCACATTTTTACATTTCACGGAAATTCAACAGAAATCTCTCTGGATCAGATTCAGATAAATTAAAAGTTCAAAAGTGGTTGTGGACGGTGATTTTGCGGCGTTTTTTCCTTTTAATTTATAAGGTCAAGACCTTGTGTCATTGTATAATAATTCTGATAAAAAAGTCAATCATTTAAAGGAATGGGGAAGCAGAAAAAGAAAGAAAAGACTTTCGGTTTCGTGTTGAGTATTTAGTACAGCTATGTGTGGGGTTTATTTCCTAATTTCATTTATTGACAGGAAATAAATATAATATTTAAATATTCCACAGACACTGTACAATTTTGATAATCGATTAATCAATGAGTGATTTTTTTTTTTTAAGCAGAAACGTCAAACATGCTCTGGTTTCAGCTTCGTACATGTGAAGATTTTCTGCTTTTTTCTGTTTTATTTCACCGTAAAACTGAATCTCTTTGGGTTTTGGCCTGTTGGTCCGACAAAACCAGACATTTGAAGACGGACTCTGGGAAACTGTGAAGGATATGTTTCAATATTTTATAGCCTAAACAATTCAAGACAATAACCATCAGATTTATCAAAAATGAAAATAATCGTCAGTTGCAGCCAGTCGAATGTAAATAAGTACATTTACTCAAGTGCTGTACTTAAGTACAAATTCGAGGTACTTCTACTTCACTTGAGTCTTTTCTTTTTATGCAACTTTCTACTTCTACTCCAGTAAATTACTGGAATAACCTGTCAGGTACCGTTAGTGATTTTCACTGTTCACACATGCAGCTTCATTCAGGAACACGGCAGCGCTGCAACACATGGAGCAAAAACAGGCTGTTTCTCTGAGCTCAGGAAGACTTTTTAGAGATACGTGGTTCTCGCAGGACGGCGACGCTACAAACACGTGATGGTCTTTTAGACCATGATGCATTGCTGCAGGTTAAACTACCCAACAGGATATAAAGCAGTTAAAATGAGCTCGACCTGAAACATCTGCAGCAGTAAAATGCAACACACACATTAATGCAGAAACATCAGATATAATAAACACTGACAGGAAGCGTTTTACTGCACAGGGACGACTTTTAATACTCACATACTTTTACTTAAGTAGGTTTTGAATGCAGGACTTTTACTCGTAGTGGAGTATTTGCACAGAGTGGTGTTAGTACTTTTACTGCAGTGAAGGATCTGAGTACTTCTTCCGCCTCTGGTTGCAGCCATGTATTAGGCAGCTTTTTATTCATTATAATGCCTTTATCAAAAACATGTTGTAAAACTATAGCTGCGTGATATCCTGTGTCTTCTCGACACTCCAGGCTGCAAAACTTCACCCGTCATGTCCGTTTTAATTCCATCTATAGTGTTGTGAGTTAATGTGCTGGACTGGCTGGTTAAAAGGCATTCATGTATAATAACACGCGCGCATACACTCAAACAGCGCGAGCTTATGGTGTTTGTGTCTGGAACGCTGTGAATGTTGCAAACTGACAAAAAACAGTGACAGAGTGTGAGGCGATGTCAGAGAGAGCATCTGTTTGTATGGAGAGAGAGAGAGTGATAAAAGTGTGAAAAGAGAGGACGAGTGTGTGAGCAGCGAGCGTCTGTTTGGATCCGCACACAGATTTGTTTACACGTTTGTGAGAATCTTCTGCTGGTTACAACCGTCCTCCATCTTTCCTTCCTTCCACCTTCACTTCGTTACCTCCTCACTACCTTCCTCTTCTCCTTCCTTCCTTCCCTTCATAGGATCAAACAAAACACTTCAAAGCCTTGTTAAGCTAAATAAAGAATTTAAAGGAGCATTAAGGGATTTTCCAACTTCTCTTTATTGCCCTCAAAAAAACATGACTCTGTTTTTCGACGCCTTAAACATGATGATTAGGTTACTTTTCTAAAAGCGATTGATTTGGTTGCAGCGTCACTCGGTGCCTTACTTTTTCAATTAGTCAATAGTTACGAGGTGAAAATGCAGAAGTTTCTTGGGTTTTTCCCCCCTGAACTGGGACTCCCAGGCACATGTTCCTCCTTTTGTTCTCGTTTCATTTAAATAATTACAAAAGGCAGAAAAACACTGAAAATTATCCAGTATTTCACAAGAAACAAAGATTAGAGGAACATCTGAAAAGTTAACGTCATCCTGTTGATCTTCTCGAGAACCCTCAGATGTGACTTTTGACATTCGTACGATTCATCACATCGAGACTACAAAAACACACAAAGGCACATGGTCGTTGTGTAGAGATTGGGGATGCAGCAGGCTTTTTGGGTAGAAACAGGCACTGATGAATAATGTGGTCCTGCTGATGGAGGCGTCAGATCCCAAACAGCTTGTTTGTGTTGTTCTGGAGGGAAGTAACAAATGTAGTTTTTTTAATTTGGAGGACTGGTTGGTCTGAGCCTGGTAGACTAAGCTCAGGGCAAAAAATACCCAGCGCTGCAGTCATGGTCTGAACATGGCAGCCTTGTTCTGCTCCGATTATCGTGACAGTTTGAAACATTTTGCTCTGATGCACATCATTCACAACACTTTACTTAAATAAAAAGGCATGTTTAAAGGAGCAGTGCGCAGGATTTAGCGGCATCTAGCGGTGAAATTGCCGTTTGCAACCATTTGAACACCGCTCGCCTCGCCCTCCCCTTCCAAGCGCGTAGGAGAAACTACGGTGGCCACGAAACTCGAAAAACGCGCCTATCTAGAGCCGGCGTTTGGTTTGTCCGTTCTGGGCTACTGTAGAAACATGGCGGCCTCCGTGGAAGGGGACCCGCTCCCTCCGTAGATAACGGCTTATTCTAAGGTTACGAAAACACAGCGATTCTCATTTTCAGGTGATTACACACTAACGAAAACACGCTTATAAATATCATATTCCATTTCTGCCGACAGCTGCTCCTAAATGTTTCGCGCTGGACCTTTAAGATAGATCTCTGGCTCTTTTGTAAGAAGCAGACGGTTCAGTGGACGGTGAGTTTAACTGGGTCACAGTGTTGAAGCCTGGCTTTCTCTGTTAGCGCGACCACAGTGGGTCAATAGCTGCAGCCTGCAGGCACAGTTTCTCTGCAGAGCTCTGAGTGTGTGTTGCTGCAGCTGTGCCCTATTATGTAAGACGCCATTGGGATGCTATTATTAGCCGGCTACTGAGGCTCCAGAGACAGACTGTGTGTGTGTGAGAGAGAAAGCAATGCTGTCAGTTCACAAGTTGATGCAAAAATAGAAAATTATAGTGACTTCTGAGGACTGTGTGTGTGACCAATCGGCAGCCTCCACAGCTCAGCGTCTGAAGCTGCGGTTCCTCTAACGGCCACTAGGCGATGTTTCCAAGAGCACTGTGTTAAAGTTTCTCCACAGTTCAGCTCTCAGTAGCTCTTTTAACCTTTTCTAACATGTGCCTTTTCTTCTTCTCCTGGCTCCTTTAATGGCTTCCTCTCACGTGTGCCGTTTCATTAAGTTAAAAAGATGCTTTGTCTTACATGAATGTATGTTTTGTTGCCAGTTTGTCCCACCTCTTTTACGGACTCTTTTACGAGAATCCGTCGATCACTCGGAGCTGTAACTTCCCCTCCTGGTGGTTGTTTTTAGTAATCTGGAGGATGAAAGTAACCAGACTGTGTTTCTGTGGTTTTCAGGACTGCTTTGAAGACGCCTTCGACCGAATACCTGCGTGAGTACAAAAACACACACACACACACACACACACACACACACGCCTGCTTTGTCTGAGTGTTATAGAAACTGAGTAGAGATGTGTAGGAGGGTGTGTGTGTGTGTGTGTTCGTGTGTGAAGATGATCTCACGGGTCATTTCCTGTCAACTTCCTGTCTCTTTATGTCTCCTGCGCTTTTAGTCACTTCCTGTGCTGATTGGTGGATTTATCTTCACTGTGTGTGTGTGTGTGTGTGTGTGTGTGTGTGTGTGTGTGTGTGTGTGTGTGCAGGGCGTGTCAGATGGACCTGCAGACAGCCATCCAGGAGACTCAGTGTGCTCTCAATCTGGTCCTCAACGACAAGTTCTCTGAAGCCCTGGACCTCCTCAAACCTTGGTAACCCTGGCAACAAGTCTGTGTGTGTGCGTGTGTTTGCATTATGTAATACATACTGCAGTTTATTGGTGTATTTGTAAAAACACAATTTGTACTACAGAGATTGTTACTATGACTTCTACTGCTACTTGTACTGGCGTTACCACTACTGGTACTATTACTATTAGTACTACCACAGCACTGCTACTGGTACTACTACTGGTGATGGTACTGTCACTACTGGTGATGCTACTGGTACTGTTACTACTGGTGATGCTACTGGTACTACTACTGGTGATGGTACTGTCACTACTGGTGATGCTACTGGTACTGTTACTACTGGTGATGCTACTGGTACTACTACTGGTGATGGTACTGTTACTACTGGTGGTACTGTTACTACTGGTGATGCTACTGGTACTACTACTGGTGATGGTACTGTTACTACTGGTGGTACTGTTACTACTGGTGATGCTACTGGTACTGTTACTACTGGTGATGGTACTGTTACTACTGGTGGTACTGTCACTACTGGTGATGCTACTGGTACTGTTAGTGATGCTACTGGTACTGTTACTACTGGTGGTACTGTCACTACTGGTGATGCTACTGGTACTGTTAGTGATGCTACTGGTACTGTTACTACTGGTGATGGTACTGTTACTACTGGTGATGGTACTGTTACTACTGGTGGTACTGTCACTACTGGTGATGCTACTGGTACTGTTAGTGATGCTACTGGTACTGTTACTACTGGTGGTACTGTCACTACTGGTGATGCTACTGGTACTGTTAGTGATGCTACTGGTACTGTTACTACTGGTGGTACTGTCACTACTGGTGATGCTACTGGTACTACTACTGGTGATGGTACTGTTACTACTGGTGGTACTGTTACTACTGGTGATGCTACTGGTACTGTTACTACTGGTGATGGTACTGTTACTACTGGTGGTACTGTCACTACTGGTGATGCTACTGGTACTGTTAGTGATGCTACTGGTACTGTTACTACTGGTGGTACTGTCACTACTGGTGATGCTACTGGTACTGTTAGTGATGCTACTGGTACTGTTACTACTGGTGATGATACTGTTACTACTGGTGGTACTGTCACTACTGGTGATGCTACTGGTACTGTTAGTGATGCTACTGGTACTGTTACTACTGGTGGTACTGTCACTACTGGTGATGCTACTGGTACTGTTAGTGATGCTACTGGTACTGTTACTACTGGTGGTACTGTCACTACTGGTGATGCTACTGGTACTGTTAGTGATGCTACTGGTACTGTTACTACTGGTGGTACTGTCACTGCTACTGGTACTGTTAGTGATGCTACTGGTACTGTTACTACTGGTGGTACTGTCACTACTGGTGATGCTACTGGTACTATTACTACTGGTGATGCTACTGGTACTGTTAGTGATGCTACTGGTACTGTTACTACTGGTGATGCTACTGGTACTGTCACTACTGGTGATGCTACTGGTACTGTTACTACTGGTGATGCTACTGTTAACACTGGTGATGCTACTGGTACTGTCACTACTGGTGATGCTACTGGTACTATTACTACTGGTGATGCTACTGGTACTGTTAGTGATGCTACTGGTACTGTTACTACTGGTGATGCTACTGGTACTGTCACTACTGGTGATGCTACTGGTACTGTTACTACTGGTGATGCTACTGTTAACACTGGTGATGCTACTGGTACTGTCACTACTGGTGATGCTACTGGTACTGTTACTACTGGTGATGCTACTGGTACTGTTACTACTGTCACTGGTAATAAAACTACTACTTGGACTGACACTGGTGCCACCACTGATACTAATATTATTGGTACTTTTATATATTGCTGGTAAGGATACTACTACTACCCATCCTACAGTTACTGCAACTACTGGTACTACTATTAGTACTGTCACTTTTACCTTTATCATTACTACTGCTTCTTCTGGATTCTGCTGCTAGTGCTAGTATTGCTGTTATTACTACAACAAAGTATAATTACCATGTGTAGTTAAGACATCATACACTATACTTTGTGTGTCTGTGTGTGTGTGTGTAGGTGGAGGGACAGTATGTACCATGCGTTGGGTTACAGCAGCATCCTGGTGATGCAGGCGACCATGACCTTCGACCACAGAGACATCCAGGCTGCCATGGCAACCATCAAGGAGGCGTTAAACACCTGTCAGAGGTGAGAGAGGAATACAGAAATATCTCACTAACTACCGGAAATTTGGTTCCCAGAGGACGAATCCTACTGACTTTGGTGATCCTCTGACTTTTCCTCTAGCGTCATTATTAGGTCAAATTTTTAATTTGCCCATACCTGCAAAACTAACGACATTCCTCAGCTGTACTTTGTCTTCAGTGCTACTTAGCGAATGTTAGCATGCTAACATGCTTCACTAAGATGGTAAACATGATAAACATTATACCTGCTAAACATCAGCATGTTAGCATTGTTATTGTGAGCAAGTTAGCATGCTGATGTTAGCATTCAGCTCAAAGCACCACTGTCCCTCATAGAGCTGCTAGCATGGCTGTAGACTCTTTCTTGTTCACTTACATTGACCAAAAAAGGCTATAAATGATATGAAATAGTTTCATTTAACTGTTCATAATCTTGTAATGTTGCAAAGCAAAAGTGTTTGGTCAAAAATGTACAGTCTTCCTCTCTTACTGATGTTACTTTGCCTCCATTTTGCAATAAAATGCTTATTATATAAAAATAAAAGAAACTGTAGCAGAAATGCATAATTAGAGTTCAGTTCATATAGAATTTGTATAATCAGCAACCCAAATACAGAAAAAAATTATTACAAACCTCTCCAGCTAATATTTGTGCCATGCAAATGACTAAAATTTGCCAAATTTCACATTTTCATCTGCCTCCAAACTACAGCTGCTGCTGGAAAATTGTCACTTCTGTTTTCAAGAAGAATGCAGATAATAATTGCATGTAGTGACCAAACTGTGGGTCTTATAGAGTACTTTTATATTAATGGGAGTATGTGTCTTTATAACACAGTCTTCAAACTAAACTGTTTCTGCAGGTTCAGGAAGAGGAACTCGGTGGTCGGATCTCTGTCCAATCTGATCAGCAAGCAGTCCAACCTGCAGGAAGGTACATAAACACATGTCCGCCCACTCAGTTTGATTGACAGCTGAGGGATGCAGGAAGTGCAGCTCACAAAACACAAAATAAAATCATAAAAGCAGCAGGAAGTCACTGTGCTGTGTCTGTGTGTTTGCAGAGGAGATGCACGCAGAGATCTGCTATGCTGAGTGTCTTCTGCAGAAAGCCACGCTGACGTTTGTACAGGTCAGAACTGCTGTCTGTCTGTCTTTTTACCTGTCTGGCTCTGTCTCATCTGTCAGCCTAAATATCACAATTCCTTTGTTGCAAAGGGGGAAACTGTCTCGTTTTGATAATAATTTAAGATTAAAAGTAGCAGAGACCGATATATCTTCCTGATTTTTAGTCTCTAGTACAGGTAGAGCTCCAAAAGCACTGAATCCTACATTTCCCACAATGCAACTGGATAGCATCTCTTTCATTAGGCCCTCCCTGCCTGGTGAACAGCCACGTCTTGCAAACTCCACACTTCCAGTTTGTATCACAGACTGTATGTTATAATTTTTTTCGGCTCCAAGCCCAAGATAGATGAGATAACCCTGATGACATCACCACGACATCATCAGGGTTATTTTCTCAAACTTAACAAAACTCCCAAAGCAACAGAAGACATTGTACAATTGTTTTTACAGGCTGAACAGTACTCCCCATGACTAGATTGAATTTGATATATGTGTGTGTGTGTTTAGTATATAAAAATGGTGGAGTACCATTTTAAGCTGCAGTTCAGATAATGGCCACTAGCTGCTCCTGTAAAACTCTGACTGCTAATAGGAAAACCACCAATTTCTCTCTGGAAACACAAAGTCAGTTTCTTCTCAATAGTCAGTTTTACTTCTAATGTTTTTAAAAAATATATAGTTTTACTGAAACAATATTAAAGGTTAAACAGGGTTGTGTTTGGGAGCATATTTCCTGGATTAACAGGTGTCTCAGCCTATCAGACTCAGGCATGGTGGTTGCCACTTACTCAACTCACTTAGCTTCACTCAGGTTTCGCACCCTTTACCCAAGTTAAGGTTTTCTGTCTGCAGTAACAAGCCAAAATGTCAGACAACTATCGGAAAGGGACATAAAGGACATAATTTGGCATTTAACAAACCAGAAAAAGTAGAACCGAAGAACTTGTTGACAGTTGCTGCTCTGGATAAGGCTAATGAGACTGTTAGCTAATTGAATAAAATGTAATTTAATCCTCTTTGTCTCTCTCGTTGCCTCTCCTCCAGGATGAGAACATGATCAGTTTTATCAAAGGAGGCATCAAGATTCGAACGAGCTACCAAATCTACAAGTGAGTGACTGTTTCAAACCATTAGCTGCTGTAAAATATCTGTAATTTACTTAAACATCGGCTCAGTAACAAGGCAGCTTTGATGATTAAAAGGACGCTGTGACGTAAGGAACAGGGTGACAGATCCAACTGTTTAAATTGAGGTTATTTTGCTTCCAAACATTGTGTATGGATGGAAACGTTGAATTTAGAGGTTTATTTGAGTATAAATAAGATCATGATTCTATCCTGATTGTGACATCATGTTTCATGTCATCCAATAGGGATTGTCAGAATGTGCTGAGTGTCACTCAGGACCTGGCCAGCCAGTCTGATGCGTTCAAACAGTTTGAGGGCGGAGTCAAGCTGGGCATCGGATCCTTTAACCTGGTGGGTTTTTAAAGAGGCGTTCATTGGTTTGTTTTTTTCCGCCTGGAGTCCCAGACGGGAGGAGTTTAACTGCAGTAAATGTTCAGTCACATCAAAGTTGATTAAACTGACTTCCAGATGTTTTCTATGTCTTTTCTCTGCTTTCGGGTCTCAGCTTACTTCACACCACTTCACACAACTGACTGGTCATTGAGTTAGTGAGGGTTTCCTCACGTTAACACTCCCTTTTTTATTGATTTTGGAGTATGTCATCAGCATATTGACGAATAGGATATAAATAGACTTACTCACACAGATACAGTATAAAGTATACATATTGACTGACTGAACGTGTTATGATTTAATAGTATTATCTGTCTCTCTTTCAGATGTTGTCTCTCCTCCCTCAGAGGATTTTGAGGTTGTTGGAGTTCATCGGATTCTCAGGAAACAGGGTCAGTACAGCCCTTTTAAAGTGATACTCCATCCAATAAATGGTTCCATCCTGTAGACTTGATTGGCAGCTGTGAACGTCTCATGTTTTGTAAAATAAGTCTTAACAGTTAATAATAATCCTGTCTCTGTCTCTTTGCAGGGGTTTGGTTTGTCTCAGCTGAGAGAGGGAGCCTCCAGTCACAGTTTGCGTTCGATCCTCTGCGCTCTGACTCTGCTCTTCTACCACACATATGTGTCACTGATACTTGGTAGGAAAACATAAACCTTTGCCCTTTTCCATAAATATAGCACACTTTAACTGCACCACAGTAGTCTGGCTCCAGAGCTGTATCTTGAATTCTCTTGAGTGATTCAAAGGTCAGGTGTTGTTCCAATCAGAGCCTTTTTGGTGCAGGTACTGTATACCAGGTAATGTATGGAGTATTAGGTGTAAAACTCTGGTCCTCAGTTAGTTTTCAGCGCAGGCCTCTTGTGAATGACATTATGGCTGAAGATAATGGTGTTGATGTTGTGTTTGATCAGGAACTGGAGAGGGGAACCTGGTGGAGGCTGAAGCTCTGCTGGAGCCGTACCAACACAAATACCCAAAAGTAAGCCAGCCACATACACAATATATAAAATATGAAAGATTCAGTGTCACGATTCAACGTACAGTTTTTTGTGTTTATGTTTTAATTTCAACTGTTAAAAAACTGAAAGTCAGAAATAAAAAGTTGCACAGTAATTGGCTGATGAAATATGTTCAAACACAAATCAATAAGCTAAAATGTATATGTTTGTCTTTCTTTCAGGGCTCCATCATTCTCTTCTACTCTGCTCGCATCGCCACGCTGCGAGGAAACTTCGAGAAGGTCTGAAACATTTTTACTTCTATCTTTGAGGACCCTCAGTGACATAATATATGCTCCAAAACGTGATCCTCAACAAAAAATCTAATTAAACCTTAACCTTAAAACCAAGTCTGGACCCTCAAACAGCCTTTTGAGAAGTGAGAACCTTTCTCCAAAAATATCTTTACTTTCCAAAAATCGAATTTTCCAGAAATGTTCCCACTTTCCAAAGCTGTCTTCATCTTTCAGAAATGTCCTCATTTTCCAATAATGTCTTTATTTTTCAAAGAGGTTTTTACTCATGTGTATATGTCCTCACTTTCCAACATTTTCCAAATTTCTACTTTCTAAAATTTTCCAAAAGTTGTCTTCATTTTCTAAAAATGTCCTCACTTTCTAAGCTTTTCGAAATTTCTACTTTCCGAAACTTTAATTGGTCCTCACAAAGATAGGAGTAAAACACCAAATGCATACACAGCTGCAGCTATGTCAGTTACACAAAGAAGTAAAATTCTGATATATCCTGCATTATGTGGAATTTAATTTTTGTTGTGAATTTTAAGTTTAAATAATTCTCTCACTCTCTTTCTTCCCTTTATCCGAGTTTTTTTTTACCTTGGCCCTGGCTGCCTTTACAAACCTGAGCAGCTCAGTGTTTATGTATAAAATGTGTGTGTGTGTTTCAGGCCCGGGCGAGGTACGAGGAGTGTATCAGCAGCCAGCAGGAGTGGAAGCAGGTCCACCACCTGTGCTACTGGGAGCTGATGTGGACTCACTCCTACCAGCAGGAGTGGCAGCAGGCGTACCACTACGCCGACCTGCTGTGCAAAGAGAGCCGCTGGTCTAAGGTAAACACACACAGTCAAGATAACACACACATACGCACACAGTATCATTTCATTTGTAAAAGAAAAAAAATTGTGAAAATATCGATTGTTAGGGTCTCAAATTCAAAAACATTTATTAAAGTAATCTGTCCCATACGCAGCCTTGAATCCTTATTTTTTGTTCTGGTAAATAGTAACTCCAGCTGTTCCCAGTTGTCCTTGATTGTTTTAAGATATTGATGCTCAAAGAAAATGAGGCTTAATTCTGGAAAAATCCTGCGACCTGAGCAGAGGATGACGTCACCCTCTGCCTGTGTTGTTATCGCAGCCTCTCTGATTTGTTTATTCAGCCACACCGGCGGCGTGTGCGTGTTAGTGCATGTGCGTCCCTTGTGTGAAACTGTTCGTCTAAGGGGAGAGCTGTGTCTTTTCTCATCTAACGCTGTGAATTAAGGGTTTATTTCGACCAAACCACAGTTTGTGATTGTTGGAAGAATGGAAACGGTTTTTGGTGAGTTTTATTTTGTTTCTGTCCAGTTTGAATGAAGTTTGTTTTACGATGATCTGCGAGGTAAAATTACAGTTTTTCTCAATGGAGTCTGGTAGGCCGTAGCACCTATTTGCTTTGGTCTGAGATGCTGGTGCTCTAGTGCGAAATCTAGTGGCAGTGAATGTCGCTTACAGCTCCTTTAAATGGGAAAATGAGCATCTCTTTTAGAGATGCTTCTGCATGAATGCATTCACCTTTGGAGGGAAAATAATACGGGCGGAGTGTCAGCTAGTCCATAAATCATAGATATCCTGTAAGCTGACTGAGAAGAATGAGTTTAGTTGAGGACAACACAAGTTAAATCCCATCTTTGCTTTTTACCCTCTCCAGGCTATCTATGTGTACCAGAAGGCGGCCATCCTCAGTATGATGTCAGGGGAGGAAGTCAAGAAGACGGGGGAGGACATCATGGAGCTCTTTAGGTCAGTTTGTCTCCACATTTAACATTAAGATTCATTTGGGATTATCAGTATTATCAGGGGTTTAAAAATATTTGAGAAAATTACATTTTGGAAAATAAATGGGACTGAAGTGATACTTTCCAACGCACCTGCATCTGAAATAGTTGGATGTGCAAATATATCTTTTGGGAAAATAAATGGGGAAATGTAGGAATACACAAAGAAATGGATGGGAGTTTATGGGAGTGAGAAAGGGAGGACAGTTTTTCCGATCGTTCATTCTTCAAAGGGCTGTTTAAGGTAAAGATAAGAGTTAGGTTTGGTTTAAGATTAGGGAATGTATAATGTTATTGAGAGTCCTCACAAGTATAGAAGTACAAACATTTGTATTTGTGTGTGCAGGCAGGTGGAGGGGCTGAAACAGCGCCTGGCAGGGAAGTCAATCCCGACGGAGAAATTTGCAGTGAGGAAGTCCAGACGCTACAAAGCTGCTAACCCCGTCCCCCTGGTCATCCCCGCACTGGTATAGTCGCATACGGTTCTGCCATCTGTGGAATCAGTTACACAAGTTTATTCAGTGTATTTAATTCTAGGATGTGGAAATTTAGATAAACCACCTTTGAGGGTCTTTTTAAATGATCATCTATCAGAAAGCTTTGATTGGCTGAACGAAAGCACTGAGCAGTAGTTTAATGTCCTCTGAATTAGCTAGTAGTTATAATTAATTATATTTTCTCTCTGTGTAGGAGATGATGTACGTTTGGAACGGTTTCACCATCGTCGGGAAGAGAGCCGACGGTACCGAGGCCCTGCTGGTTACCATAGAGGCGGCTGAGGAGCAGCTTCGCAACGACCCTAGTAAGTTCGAAATAACACTGTTGCTACTAGCACTAATGCTAACACCATTTACTACTACTATTGCTAATACTATTCTTAAAGAGTAAAACAGGGATTCCACAAGGTTCTGTCCTTGACCCACTTCTCTTCAGTTCATACTATATATAAATAATAAGCAGGTTTTCAGATGTATGCAGACGATGCCGTTATATATTTATCTGGTAGAGCTATTTCGTCAGTTTCTACCCAGACCCCTGTCTCAGCACTTACAATCCATAGCAGCATGGTTTGAAAACTCATGTCTAACACTCAACATTATGAAAATGTCAGTTTGCTTTTCTTCCAGGGCTCAGCCCTCGTCAGAAGTTAATACACTGAATTTAAAGAATAATGGACAATGTATTAAACAAGTTTCTGTAGTTAAATATGTGTCTTCAACAGCCTTGTGTTTTACCGTTACCTTTTACTGTTGCTAAGATTAAACCAAATAACATAACAAATGTATCTCATTCAGACCCGTCAGAGTTTCATCCAGATGACAGCTGCCTGGTCCAGATGTTGAAGGGACTCTGTCTGAAACACCTGGGCAGGTTATTGCAGGCTGAGCTCTGCTTCACGCAGGTCCTGTCCAGGTAAAAAACACACTCACACAATGACATGCAGACAGGTTCAGGCACTTGGACCCCCTTTATACCAGGCATTAACATGCATCTCGTATCCAGATTGTATCTAGATATGATTTTAACCTGATTACATTTACACCTGGTATTAATATGCGTCTTGAGATCCAATCGCTCTGTCCAGCTCAAACAACTGAACATCCGCCTCTCGTTTGCGTGGGTCCAAAAAACAACAATAAAATGCTGTGAGTTTGATTTGGGTGGAGGAACTTTGCAGCTGTTGGCTTGTTGTCTTAAACCGTGAGCTGAACACTCCTTACTTCTCTTTATTTTTCTCGGAGAGTGTCCATGCAGGTGTTCTGACTTAACGTAATGCGCCGCCCAAAGATGCTCTATAACTAACTATACTGAACTGACTATAGGCTGTATAATAACTTTCTGAACCGTCTCTGAGCCGGCTGTCCACCGTGATTTGTTTTCCTCTCTCTTCAGCGGTGTGATGGAATAGCTTCGCCGGAGAGTGAAACTTAAGTTCCACAATTGGCATTGTTTCCTTGTGCTACCTTTCTTGTGTACTCCTTTCTGTTATTTTAGTAGTTTATATTGAGTTTAACAATGCATGAGCTCACGTTCACAAACGGATACGTTCAGTTCACTGTTCACCAAAAACATGAGCATGTTCAATGAACGGCGCTTTGTGAACGCGTTCATGCACAACAGTGCCTGTATGCGCCTCAAACTTTTGATTTTATTTGGGGAAGACTGCAACCGGTAGCCTACATGTAGTTGTTGTATGTGGATTGACGACGCATTTGCATTTACACTTGTGTTCAATGTGGTCACAATGCGTCCCTAACCACCTCCGGAGGTGGTTTGGCTGATCGGATCACAATCCGTCCTCAGTGCTTCTTTGGGTGCATTTACACCTGTACTTTCATGTGGTCGAGCACTATCCGATTGCAATCCGATCACCCAGAACGCATTTCAAACCCAGGTGCAAAGGGCGTTTTCTGTTGATCTTCGGAAAGTGTGAGAGAGATAAGATAAACTTTCCTATCTGTGTGTTTGTGTGTACTTTCAGTGAGAGTCGTATCAGATATGATCACTACTTGATTCCCTTCACTCTCTATGAGTTGGGTCTGCTGTATAAACAACAGGGAGACTTCACCAAGGCTACCACATACATCGAAAATGCCAAGTAAGTTTATACATATATAACTCATAATATACCTGATATGCCTCTATATATAACTATATAGCTTTATACACCTCTATATACTTTCATAAATCGTTATACACCTTTATTCTATCAGGACGAACTACAAGGACTACTCCATGGAGTCCAGACTGCACTTCAGGATCCATGCGGCCCTCAACAGCCTCAAAGGATCACCTGTTGGCACCCCATAATACTCGAAAACAACTCATACTGCAGCTGGAAACAACAGTGTATGAAATATGAATCCAGGGATTTCCCTCACAATTCAGCTGATGGAAATGAACCGCCCCTTTACAAAGAAGCTTAGGTGTCATCACATGTCCACCAGGACTCTCTTTTTCTCCATTACTAGCAACCTTATATTTTATTTTTCCTTATTTATTTTTTCAAGTGTATGGACAGATGAGATTATTTATTTACTTGCATCTCTTCTCAAACAGGCTCAGGCTTCCTATTAATGTCTGCCAACTAAACAGATTTTATCGGTAGATGCAGAGTCATGGTTCAACGCCAAATGTCAATTTAATCAACATACCAATAGTTAATAATGGCTCCTTTACTGTCAGTAAGGAGACTATAACACATGAGGAGTTCCACTGTAAGGGCTCGTTCGCTCAGAGACGCTTTGCACAGGAGACAATTTTGAACTCAATGGCGACTTTTTGATATAAAAGCACAAGGTAAGAAAAGGTTTAAACCTTTGAGAAGACGCAGCGCGGATCACCTGTCAAACCACAAAGGGGAAACCAAGAAGTGACGAGAGATCTGAGAAATCCAGGCAGTATTCCCGGTCGTCCACCTCTGGCAGTACGCTTAGCGTCTTCTGTCGCCCTGCAGCTCTGTCTGAAAGACCCTAAAATCAGATCTTTACTGTTCGAAAAACTGGTATTTCTACCAAACAAATCATGGCCTTAAAGTTAAGTACATTATAATTTTGTATTAAAGTTACAACTCATTGCAAGACCTTTGCTCACAAAAACGATGTATATTTTTAGGATAGAATCATAAACACTGATTCGGATACGGAGTTGAAACGTGTACTGATAAAACTGATGAGTGCGTTCGTGTTAACAGCAGGGAGAGGTGTGTGTTGGAACACACAGTATCTATGCTTTATATTTTATTTACTAACTTTTTTTAATTTCCTAATAATGCATCATGCCACATGTGCACATAGCACACGCAGTCACAGCCTTCTCACCAACCGTGGCTTATACAAACACACACACACACACACACACACACACACAACATAACACACTCATTCCATGTTTGCACATACATTGGGAAATATGCCCAGAGACACAAACACACAAACGTCTGTAAACGCACACATTTAGCAGCAATATAAAATAACTTGTGCTGTTAGTCAATCAACTTCGCCGTCATTCTGTCACTCAGTGTGTGTCCATGTTTAACAGACTGTAGTTTAACTGTAGTTTCAGTTCTTTTATTTGTCAGAGGCAGAGCAGCTTCTGAGGCAGTAATTACCTCTTTCAGAGATGTTTCTAGAGAGTTGAGAGGGAAAAAAGGTTTGCCAGTTGCTTCTTTAAAAATGTTGGTAAAGCTGTAAATTTGCATGTCAAAGTTTAGCAAAGAAGAAAGAAATGTGGTTCTTTATTGGCTAAAAGATATTTATTTCTTCCTTCAGAGCAGGTCTGCCTCTGAGAAATGTTTGCCCGACTAAAACTACACTTGCTCCACGTTTACTCAACCTTCTGTTGACAAAAGACTGAAAAGACCGAAGGCTTTAGATTAATCTCAAAGTCGTCGCTCTGTTTCGAGCTGCTAACGTCCTTACTGTTATATACATATGGCTTTGGCTGTAAACACACAAGCCAAGGGAGATGGTTCTTCTTTTAAGTAGTATTATATTATATATCGTAGATTATGTAGATCAACAACATACATGAAGAGCAGTCCGTTTAGTATCTGTTTATGAACTGATAAATGAAAATAATCTATGATCTCCAAACACCACCATAAATACAAACAAAACAACAAGGACATGAGAGCATAATATATTTCATGACCTGTTCTCATCACTAGTTTTATACTATTTACTATTATGTATATGATATATTAACACAATTATTATTTACTGTGTCAAACTAAAAAGGTACACTTGTTTTATACCAGGTGGGTTTGGGACATGGATGGATGAAAATGATTTCATCCCCAACTAAAGTTTTGTCGAATGAGGCAGTACAGCTTGGCCCCAAAAACAGTGTGACACTTAATATTAAACCCAGTGCATCAGATAAAGCAGTATATCAGTGAGTTGAGGAGTTCTGTCATTCCGAACAACAAGAAACAGTAGCGGAGTCGACTTAATTGCATCTTTGCTTCCATTTGAGACATCGGGCGTGAAGGACACACTTTCCCCGTGAAAGAGTCGTGTCCTACTGATTAAATGCGACAGTGGTAAAAAAATTAACTTCTCCCTATAATGAATGTATCAACCTAAAGACCAAATTATATGTGTGTCTTGCTGTACGTGTCTTTTGTTTTTTCGTGTGTATTTTGCGCCTGTTAAGAGTTTGGGCGTAGTTTTGTTCATGTGTTTGTGTGATCTGAAACTTTACTTCCGAACAACTTCATTCGCCAAGTGCAGTAAATATTCAGGAGCTTGTTGGTAAAGTCAATAACAGTTTTACTCAAAAGACCAGAGTCCTCTATCTAAAAGAGTTGTGGCAATAAATACAGTGAAGTCGCAGTAGTGCCCTGAACTATAGTACGATGTTCGATCAACTGCTAATGCTAGGAAACTGCCAGCAGAGTTTTTGGCTAATGTTGATAATTAAACAAGGTTTTGCTTCTGGAAGAACAAAATTGAACTCAGTTAATATTATAGATAATGCACTAATTGTTAAAATGTTCAGTCAGTCAGTTTGCTATTACATGATTGATTTAACAAAGTGTGGTGTTTTAGCATCGCACCCCTAGCTTGTTAGCATGCTGCCTGTTATAACTTATTATAATATGCTAATATATGGTAATGTCCCTATTAGCATAGAATATTTTAAAATGTTAGCATTATCACTCGAGATAGTGTACTCTCATGTGCATAATACTTGCCTCTCATGAATTATCATTACATTCAAGTCAGAGTCACAGCCGATCTTTCAAAAACCCAGAAGATCTTACAGCTTTAAAAAAAAAAGATGTTTAACCCGTTTCCTTATCCAAACAAAGGTGATAGCTGGAAATCCTTGCTCATTTTGTACAACACAATAAAATATAAACACATTATTGTGTATGCAAATATGAAATAAAGGAATATAACATTAATATTCACATCATACAAATCAGACACAGTAGAGATTCTTTCATTTCTGGCTATCACCTTTGGATTAAGAGGTTGTTATGGAACTTACGAAAGTAGAGTCATAATTTAAGAAATGGGTTAAAAATCTTTTTTATTGAGCAGTGGATGAAATATTTTTATCCAGATAGTATGATAGACAGTCTGTAAAAGTGTTGTTAAATGACCTTCTGGGATTTGTCTTTCAGCCAGATGTGACGGATCCACATTAAAGTTTTTATCAATGTTACTATAAAGAATAACAATTATGGATGTTTTTGGTGTCAAGTAAGGTGATCAACAGCTTGGTGTACTCCTTAAAAATGATTTGCAACCTTTCATTGTCACAACCTTTCTCCATAGAAGGCTTTGGTTCATGTATTAATGTCAGTGTCTCTGTGTTAAACTGTAATTATTAATAGGGTTTTCTATAGGATTTACTTTGCATGTTATTCTTCATTATGTTTAATCTTTTTTTCTGAGACATTAGTGTATGTGCTTTACGACAGGAAGCGAAATGACCCAATATTACAGGCTTCACCGTTACGGATGGGGATCCATGTGGTGCTATAACATGAAAATAGAAGAATTGTTCATTTTGAGTGATATGGCATTTTTCTTTTATTACTACTGTTTCTACGTTTATGTGCCTCTTTTTGTGTCAGTTTATTTCTTATTTCTTCGGTCTTGTGTTTATATTAAATGATGAAATGTTTTAGATTTATAATGACAACAAAAGAAGTATCACTTGTGGTTAGTTGCCTTGTTGTTCAAGTAGTGCAATTTACATATTTTTAAAGCAATGATCCAGGGTTTGAAGAGTTATAGTTTTGCCACTTAATGATGGATCGCAGTCTATAACTGTTCCTGTAGTCTGTTTTTGTATCTTTGGCTTTCCAAATAGCAAAGATTTTTTTTTTTTTAAACTTAATATTACTTTTTTATGACTGACACAAACCAGAAGTTCCCACTGTTTCAACAGGAAATTGTCAAGCTCTACCAAATGTCAAGTTAGTGTTCTTGACATTTTTGCCTCTGCACACTAATGGCAAAACAAGGATAAAAGTTATGCTACCATAGCAACGTTGTTTAGGGGATGAAAGTCATTGTCCGGCTTTACAAAGACAGCATTCCAGTTAATATTATAAATGTATATAATCTGTACAGTCGAAACAGGAAATGACCACCAAACAAATATTGGTAGATGTTATATCTACGCCAGCTAGGTCTCAGAAAATGTTGTGAAATGAGCACAATGTTTGAAAACTTTTCAGAGGAGGAAGCATGGATAGAATCAAAACTGTCTTAGCGACTAAACTGAAATTTTCGCAAACCTAAAAAAAATGGAGCATTAGCTAGCCCAAACCAATCTGTTTTGGACACTAAACAAAACCACAAGCTAACCTGAAAAATGCTGTTTTGGTTGCTATACCTGCAATTTCTTTTAGTAGCAAAACCGAATGAGCTAACCTGAATCCAAACCATTTTAGCAGCAAAGCTGAAATGTTATTTAATCTGACACAAACTGAGCTAAATAGCCAACCAAATTTGTTATGCGTCAAACTAAACTAATAGCTAACCTGAGCCAAACTGTTTTAGCCACTAAACTGAAATGTTAGCTAGCCAGAAATTTGTTTTAATCGCTAAACAGAAGAGCTCACCCAAACTTTATTAGCCATGCAACTGAAATGTTAGTAAACCTGAAACAAACTGTTTTAGACACCAAAGTTAACCGTTAGCCACCCTAAACCCAACTGCTATGCTAAATTGAACTTTCAGCTAACATGAACAAAAGTGTTTAGCTGCTGAATTAATAGTTAGCTAATCTTTTTGATAAACACAAGAAAACGGTTAGTCTATTACTGATAACCGTAAAATGACATTACACAATGTCTTTTCATAGTTTGTGCTTATTTAACGTTTCATGAGATTTCAAACATCAGGCTGACTTCTAAAATAGTGAAATAGCCTCGATTTGCGGAATCACTGATGTTGGTGGACATTATGTGCATTATGTATTAGTTCATGTATATTATACATGATAAAATGTATTGTCCAAAATACTTTGTGTGAAATGTGTGCAATACATTTTGAAAGCCATAATTCTTTTGCTAGTTGCCTTTATACACTCAAGGACACAATAGCTTCTTTTTCCCTTTGTCCTTCTTATTGATACATATTTATGCCAAAAACGCACTGGACGCACTCTTTTAAGTGTATATTTGTCTTGACTTGTTGGATAATCTTCGAGAAGATTAAGAAAGAGTGTGCACTACTAATGCTTCTGGTGCGTTTATGCGATATATATCCCATCTGACCTCTAGCTAGCTTGGCTGCTCTGACGCTGTACACCCATATAATCATATATAATAATGTTTGCACATGACTTGATCAGCCACAAAGAGTGGTATGACTCTGACTCATCAATCTATCAGGAATGTGTACCACAATGTTCTGATTTGATAATTTGGGAACTCTGTTGTTGTTTAACAGTGTGATTAAATGTCTGTCAGAATTCTGTATCTTCATTTATTTCCAGAACTGGCTTGTAACAACTAATGCTAACAGAACTTCTTCTTTTTTTTTTTGGATCCAAGCAGAAACAAGAATAAAGTCTAAATGTGTCTCGAGATTTTTGATCCTGTCAAAAGTAAATTTGGCCTCAATAAAAACATTGTATTTGATTAATAATTGTGTCAAGTTCAGTTTGGTTTTGATTTATTAACATTATATTATGGACACATATTTATTGACTTACTGTAAGTCTGAAGTTATGTTACTCAGCTGATCTGTCAGCTTGAAGTCTCTAGTGATCTGTGTTTGTTCCAAACTCAGAACCAAATAAATTCATCTGAGCTTAAATTCTAGTTTCTATATATTTTCTGTCTCTCTTATTTCTCTGGTTTTCTGCCTGCCAGGGTGGAAAAACTTTCTTTCATAATGACCTACTTGTGTGGTCCATGTTAATTTTGGTTGTTCAAATCTTTGGGATTAATTCAACCTGTATATAAGCATCAAATCAGTGACTCATTTTGGCACTTCTCAGCAGTAAAAAGCACAGGGTTTTGAAACTGCTTTCTTGAAACAGTGTTGAACATTAACTTGTACACATTTGTATTTGTGTGATGTAATTCATGACTTTTATTTTACCATACTGGAATCAATACCTACCTACTACAATACCCATGAGTCTCAGCTGCTGTTGCTATGGAGAAGAGGCCAATAAGAGGTGCGAATCAGAGCAGTAGCAAATTCAGACTGCTTCATTGTTGCAGTTGAACAAAACATGTCGCCATACTTGCTCCGTTCATACAAAATTGACCCAGAATCTGAAAGTGAACTGATTTACAAAGTGCAATCTTGAGCTTCAGATCACTGATTGGATGTTTCTTGCAGAAATGCACCTTGGGAGTCAGAGTTGTCTTCCATTATTATGTTATGTATTTTTTTACTTACATTTTTTTTTCTTCAAAACATCTTTTGTACAGATGAGTCACCTAACATTGTCAGTGAAAAAATTTACTGAAATGTGTCCTCTACTTGTTTTCCGAGTTACACAAAAGTCAGATATCAATATAAGTTTCAGCTCTGTGCGTCCAGTACATGGGTACAAGATGTGTTTAGCCTAGCTTAGCACAAGACCGGAAGCTGTGGTAAACAGCGTTGCTCAGTCAAAGTTAGGCTAGCTTGCTTGTTAACTCAAAGCATTTTAGCTTCTCAAATAGCAAGATACAACAATAACAGCTAACCTAGAGCCTGAAGGTTTCACTAACAAGATGAAACTACACTGATGCTAAAAACATGACTAACAACTTTCATTTTTTTGGATTGATAGCCGGGGCATGTTTATGATATACAACATGCTTTAACTTATACTAATTATAGGATGCTAGCTTCACCAACAATCAGACATTATTAACCACACTGCACATGCACTAAGACAAAGTTAAATTTTGCTACATTTAACAAATTTTTGTGCCTTATTTTAGGAGTTACTGTAGTTTGAGTTGGAGAAATTGTTCTTGAAGTGTATTTAAAGTTTAATGCACTTTAACATGTCAGAACACAGTGTGTATGTGTCTGTCAACACTGACAAGACAAGTTAATGATTGACATCATCAGCGAATATAGGAGACATGTCATCAGACATCATCAGTCTGTCAGTCAAATTATTCCTTTATATAAACTCTTAGTCTTATTGCTTCAGGAAAAAGTTTGTTTTCAGTATTTGTCTCTCAGAGGACAATAAGGATATTTTCGGGCAGTTGGAGAACTTTGGAGGAAACCAGTCTGTTAATGTTTGTGTTTGCCAGGATGACATCTGCCGGAGTTTCTCTTCTCTTGCTGTTTTTTCTCATCTCTCACTCTGTCATGGTAAGTTATCTATGTTAGTATACTGTACAGGCATTCAAAGCATTTAAATACTTATTACCACTATTCTTCCGTATATGTGGGACTTAAGCCAGATTTATGCAAGCAAGCTGTACAGTATTGTGACATGATTTCTGATGGAAAAAAAACCCCAAACAAACCCATTATAATATAATGCAACCCAGTTCAACTACACTACAACTACATCTTTAAAAATGGCCATAGTGATGAATTAACACCTGTGACACAGTGTCAAACAATTTAATTGTTGAATTAATGGAACTGATTTGATTAAATTACACTGCACTATACATGTGTTTGTGTCAGTGTTCACTCTTAAGTGTTATTATACATTGTAGTATATACTATAGAGTAGCAAAGTATATTATAGTGCTTTACACCAAATTACAAAGCATTGTATGGAGGCTCTAATAAGCCAAACCTATTTTTTTCTGTATTCTTTGAATTAATTCATAAATGTGACAAAATGACAAAATAATCTCAACTCAGAGGTCCACTATCTCATGATCTTTGTCCGTTAATGGAGACAAGAGACAGTTAAAGTTGCAAAAATAAAAAGTATGGAGTGGAGTGCAAAAAGATATATAATGCTTTATACTTTTCCCATAACCTCCAGTCACTTGGTTAAAAATGTGAAACACTTTTTATAGTTGAATTATTAAATGTATGCTAAAATAAATAAAGGAAAACTAAAGAGTTGACAAATAAAATGAGTTTGTAATCTATAAACAGAGAAGTAGAATAAATGTATGTTGTTTCTTACCAAGTGATTGGAGGTTAAGGGAAAGTAGAAAGCTTTAAATTCATTTTTACACCCCATTTTGATTATATAACAGTATTATTTATTGATGTATTCTGCTATGTTTTTGACTCGTCTGATAATCTTTTACTGCCTTTTGTCAGTTTTGGGGCTCCATGGTCATGAGAGTGAACTTCCATACAATTCATAAATAAATGACTGAGTTTGAAGGCTTTCTAAGACAGTGAAAAAAGTGCAAGCTTTTCTTAATATCACAAAACTCCTGCCAACTTCTCCTGCCAAGGTTTCTCAAAAATGTCACAAAATACAAAATACTGAACTTTCCTCCGCTTTGTAAGATTGTTTGTTTGTTTATTTATTCTCTTAATGTAGCATAATTCTTATCTATTGGACTGAAATTCTCCTGTAATCTACTTCCTCCTTGCAGCGCTCTACACAAAGCTCCACCCCAAAGACAGACGAGTTTCTGGGACCAATCGAGTGTCTTGAAAGGAAGTAAGTGCTCTGCTCACTGATTGGCTGGACATGTTTTATTTATCAGATACAATGTTAATTTAATCTATGTCTTTGTTTCTTAGTTTTACTCGTGAATCATGTGACCTGGTGTTTTGTCCTCCGTGGCAGTATTGCGTTGACGGAGGTTGCTCTTGTAAACCGGCCTACCTGTGTCCCACAGAGGGCGTGGCCTATGTTTGTGGGCACGGCAACAAGCAGCTCCGCTCCTATTGCCAGGTAACTACATGTACTGTGGCCACTGAGCACTGACACAGCCAGCCTCTGCCTGAGTTTTCTCATTGCAGCCGTTCTTACCAAGGACTGAACATTGAACACCCGTTATACACAAAAGAAATCCAGATGTCCCCATTTTTAGTCCCGCCTAAAAGGTTCTGACTGGTTTGATTGTTTTTCCATCCAGGGAAACTGGAGTTGTGGGCAGCAATTCAGAAGTCTGGAAACAGGCTACTGTTGCCTTAAATGCTTAAGGCCTTAAAGTATCTGTTTCTCCTGATGTCTGATTTCCACATTTTACCTCTCTGCATTAAATATCTACACTAACACTTCTTCCAGACCACACTGCCTCATGTTCCAGTTAAGCAAATGGACAAACCAAAGTAAGGCTCTTCTACCAGCTATAGTCTGAAACAGAAATTAAGCTAAACCTCTCATAATTACATGTCATCATCTGCATATTGGGAACTACATTTACACTGTAAAAAGACTAAAAGCTGTTGTGCACTGGGTTCGAACCAAAGCAAAAACTGAGTGTGGATACATTTCAAACAGGAACGATACGCTCCAAGTTTGTGTACTTCTTTATGTACTATTTCTTTTCGTGCATCTAGTCAGCAATGGAGTCTCAAAGCTCTGGCAGTGATGATGATATTTTGCTTTTCATGCTTCTTAACAAAAGAAAGAAGACATTTTCTTGGCGAAGCAAAGTGGGTAGTGAGTTTCACGGACTGGCAGTTTGAAGAAGGATTGTGATTTTATTTGTTTACAGGGTCACTAAACCTTTGTTGAGCAAAAAGAGGACTCTTTCCTGTTCCTGTCAGTCACCTGTATCCGATGGATAAAGATGACCTGAGCCTGCGGTAATGACTCAGATCATTCACTAAATAAGATGTAGACCAGAAGGTTGAGAAACGATGACAAACTCAAGCCTTGTCCTCAAGCTCATAACGTCATTAAACAGAGATGAATGTCTTTGGTAAAACGCTAATTTCTGACAGCAAAATTTTGGGGAAAAACAACATAACTCCAAAAGTGTTTCTCCTTTACACAAAATGATGTCCTTGGTGTGTAAGAAGTTATAGAAACACAAGGATTTGCTTGGTTTCATGTGAATATCGTGCATGTAAATTGGAACTTGGAATCTCTTAAGACAAAAGCTGAATAGCAACTATTAAGTACATGACAAAATACAGAAAACCATCCACCAGCAAATCATACTGAATGTTTGTGAACATAACACAGAAAAAATCATTCTCAGGGCTGCAAATCTTCCTATTTGTTTAAAGATTATTAATTTTTTAGGCGATGGCTATTTCCTGTCAGTCCAAGAGACCCCTCATGTCCCATTTTGGGGAAACCTGCACAGGTTTGTTCTCAAACATATCTTGTTTTCCGAATTTATACTTTCCTCATGGTGCCTCATAACATCTTCTACTGTTTGTATCACTGTTATATTTACTGTGACCTCCATCTTTCTTTCACTTCAGCTGATCAACCAAAGTTCAGAAGTTCAGTAGAGCAAGGCACAGCAGTGGTCAGGATCTTTGTTCCCGGCACTGGGAGCACTGGAGGAGGTGGGGAGGAGTTACTGGTGTGTCCGGAGCTGTGGGACATGGCTGCTGCTAACGTGGCCTGCAAGGAGGACGGACACCCACTGTGAGAGGAGATAAATTTAACACTTAATAATGCACAAAAACACTATATATACATATGCATTAATTGATTGACTGGTGTCCAAAATTGTAATCGAGACATGTCAAACACGGTATGCTCAGTAGTTTAACCACCGTTCTAAATCAGTGTGTAGTTTAATAAAACAATCTCAACTCGAGGTCTGCTTACTGTATCACATGGTTACATGTAGCAGCACAGTAGAAAACTCCAGAAAAGGCTAGTAAGTAGACCTTGAGTTGGGATTGCTTTGTCAAACTACAATTTTCAAGGTCAAGGATGAACCATCATACTTAACTTTAAACACAAAAGTATTTTAAACCAAAATAACAACATTTGTGCTTCATGCTACATTAACATTTAGCTTAACTTTATCTTTTGTGAAACTAACTTAATCACTATAAACTTTATACTACTGGATGATGATTCTTCTTTTCATGAGATGCCGACTTCGATATTCAATTTAGAAGACAGACAGGAAAGAGTCAAACTATACAATTGTGAAATGAAAGCTAGCCTGGAAGTGGGCCTGGATTTAGGGTCTCAACCGGGGGTAATGAAGAGCCAGGATTTCTACTTAACATAATTTAAGTGTTTTCAGAAATTAACCTTTTTTTGAGACAGACATAATCCAAATCAGATGTTCAAATAGCTCCAATATGGCCACCAGAATAGGAGATGCAAATAACCTGAAAACCAACTTTACTTCAGCCTGATAATCAGACTGAATTTCCGTTTTTACTTCATTCATCAAGTCTGATATGGTGTTCATGTTAGCCGATTTCTGTTTGGGTGGGGGGTTATTTTGTTTTGTTTTGCCCTAACTAATCAGTAATGACTGACATCCTGCCAACGTAATGTTCAGTCGACAAAGAAGCTGTTAAGCTGCTATGAGCAGTTAACATTTTTCACGTTGATCAAAGAAGTATGTCGATGTAAGAGATTTCTGTTGGTCAGCTTACAGCAGCCTGTACAGCTGCAACACTTTTTCATGGCGGTAGCTAGCCTGCTAGCTAGCTTTGTCTGAAGATGAAGTTCAATCCCGCCTACTAAGCTCTGATTGGTCGACAGTTTGTCCACCCAGCGGAAACAACTGTCTTTGAGCACAACACCAAACCTGTTTGAATCTCTACATTTTATCATTAGAGTAATAATTATATTGTGATACTACATTTGACCGTGTGTGTAATGTATGTGTGTGTGTGTGTGTGTGTGTGCAGTGGTGCCGCATCTACTGGTACCGTGTCATACGTTTCCCTGGCGAGCTACCATGGCGACCAGCAGTTGCCGGGCAAATGTGTGAGTGTCCGTTGCCAAGGTTATGAGAACTCACTGGCGGAATGTGTGATCTACGACAAGACCAGTATTGACAACAGGGATGTCGCTACGGCAACCTGTGTGCAGCCACCAGGTCGGCTACTACAAACTCTTTTCTACTCTTTTCTGTTTGATTCAACTCTGTCATCAGTAGTGATGTTTGTGTATGTGTGTTTCAGATGAGGAGTGTGACTTCAGGTGTGTGAACAGGAAGTGTGTGTCTCTCAGTCAGACATGTGACGGAGTCGACGACTGTGGCGACCGCAGTGACGAGATGTGCTGCAAGAGTAAGACAGAGATACACGTGATGCACATTTTAACCTCATTTAACCTCTTTCGGTTCGTTCACACATTGAGAGTCGTTGGGTCACATGAGTCAAGCAAGGAGGAAGAAGTATTTAAATAATTTACTTGTGTAAAAGTAGCAACACCACAGTATGAAAATACTCCAGCACAAGTAAAGGTCCTGCATTCAGAATATCCCTTACGTAAAAGTATAAGCAACAAAATGTACTTAAAGTATCAAAAGTAAAAGTCCTCATAATGCAAAGCGGCCACTCTCAGTGTTATACTATTATATTACTGGATCATTATTATTGATGTATTAATGTGGAAGTGGTACTTTAATGTTGTCGTTGGTCACAGTGGAGCTAATTTGAACTACTTCATATACTTTTATATTTAATCTGTAACAATGGATCATATTTTATAAACTGATCATATGGTTTGCGTGTAAAATCTCATCAAAGCAACTAGTAACCACAGCTCTTAAATAAATTTAGTTAAGTAAAAAGCACAATATTTCTCTCTGAAATGTAGTTAAGTTGAAATATAAAGTAGCATAAAATAAAAAACTCAAGTGAAGTACAAATACCTCCAAATTGTATTCGAGTTCATTTCTTGTTCAATGTGTAAATCATGGATCGTCTTATGAGAGTGGGATATGGTGCCACCAATCAGCCTTACTGCCAGATTGTCCCAGTGGCCACTCACGGTACTGCAGCGGAAGAAAACCCCATGTGACCCAAAAAGCATTTTCCCCATAAACCTCCGATACAAAAGGCGCGTCTACAAAACTTCTGACAGGACACCTGGAACTGCAAACAAGCTCAAATCAAAAACACATATGTCTCCTCTCACCTGTACAGCTGTTTATCCATCTAGATTGTTTTGGTGTGAGATGTCTGCGTTTTTTTAATATAATGGGACTATATGGCGCTCGGCTTGTGAAAAAACCATGACCCGGTTCTAATCCACAGATTTGTTGTGAGCAGCTCTTGCTTTTAGACGTGGTCAGACGACACTTTGTACAAACTAGATCATTTCCAGCATACGCCGGTTTTAACACGGCTGCCATGTGGCCTAATGACCCACACGGGATCTTTACGACTCTCAGTTTGTGAACAACCTTAGACGACCCTCGACTCCTCGCATGATACACAGACACACACACAAAGGTTTAACAACCATATATTCCATCTTTGATCGTGTGAATTACTGTGTGTGTCTTTATGTCAGAATGCAGGAACGGAGCTTTCCGCTGCAGCACAGGTGTGTGTTTGCATAAAGAAGCTGTCGGTGACGGACTGATCGACTGTCTGGATGGCGAGGACGAATCAAAGAAACACACAAGTACCGACCACAGTCACACACACACACACACACACTCAAAAAGGTATTTCAGGACACTTTCACACCTGTAGCTTGGTTCATTTGGTTCGGTTCATGTTCACACAGTGTTTCACAAACAAACTGACTGGTATCTCATATGTACGCGTTACCATGGTTACAAAATGATAAATATGGGCACGGATTTAAAAGCAACACTAAGAGTCTACAGCCATGCTAGCAGCTCTGTGAGGCAGAACTAAATGCTAAATGGTAATGTTTCGCATGTTCATCATTTTAGTTCAGTATGTTAGCATGCTAACATTTGCTAATTAGCAGTAAACACAAAGTATAGCTGAGGCTGATGGGAATGTCATCAGTCAGAGAAGAGTACGACTTCACTATCAGTGATTTGAAAACACTGTGAGAAGTGGCTGCTGGTTCGAACCGTAGACTGTTAGCGTGCATTCATACAGTTACTGCTCTTCTGCACTAGAGGGCAGTAATGAGCGACGAAGGAAAAACACATTTAGGATTTAAGTGCCAGGTATTTTCTTACAAATATATGTTTCTATTTCCGACAGAGCCACAGACGTCGCTCCCTCTTCTCACGAACACAGGTAACCACGGTAACCCACTCACTGCCATGTAACAACCAGCGCTTCTTGTTTCTATGGTAACATGGTTACTACTGTGGCGTCACTCACAGTCAGTAATGTCTTGTTGTTTTTGTGACGATGAAGTTGATGATACATATTTTTTTGTTGTTTCTTTTTTTCAGAGTACATCTCTCCTAAAAGTGGTATGTAGTTTAAATTACATTTAAATAATAATACTATGTTTAGTGGTAGTAACTACAGTATACCAGTAGTATAACACAATATAACGCAGTTGTGAGTAGAAATAAGTTTATTAAAGTATTTATTATTGTGGACGACAGTATAGTAAAACAGAGCTGCAATAATATGAAATATGTCTGCATAGGAGAATTCATAATTGTTATACTATTGTTATTGTTAATACTGTACATTAATTAACACTTGTATAAAATGTATCAGCTAGATTTATTAAATGTTGATATACTGCTTATAAATCAGAGGTTATCTGATACTGGGCCATGAGGAAATCATATCATTTGGCCCTAAAAAAAAAAGCAGAGTAGTAATTGTATAACATTAGCATTACTTCTGGTTGTCTGTTTTTTAAAAAAGGGGGATGGCAAATTGTGATTTCAGTTGGACCTTTAAATGTAAAAGTAATAGTTTCAATTATGTTTTTGTGTAGAAACAAAGGCCTCCAGAGTGCATCTGGAGTCCAAGTTGAACTGTGGGATTACTAAAACACCCAGAGTGAATGATGCTGACGATGAAGAGGAGGGAGGAAAAGGAGGCCGCTTCAAGAGAGTGGTGGGAGGACTGCCAACACAACCGGTCAGTTACACACAAAACTGTCTTCTAATCTGATTTCATTATCTTTATTACCCCATAAACCACATGCTAATGACTAAACCAGCAGAGAGCATGGTGGAGCTGCTGACATCTGGCCAATGAACTGTGTCTACAGTAAGTTTCTTTTCTGTGTGCAGACTCAGATCAAGTGGCAGGTTGTTATAGGGATGAACAGAAGGTTTCACTGTGGAGGAGCTTATATCGGAGGCTGCTGGGTAATCACTGCTGCTCACTGCATCGGGTAAGTGGTAGCCTATACTACTGTCAGTGACAACACTAGTAGTTGTAATTGTACACTTGACAGGAGAAAGTTGTAGTCGTAGAGGCAGACAGGCTTCTCCAGTGTGACGATTTGATGTTTTATATCACTGTAATCTGAATTTCTTTGGACGGTTTGTTGGACATTTAAACACATCACCTTGGATGTTTAGAGGACCAAATAATCAATCAGTTAGTCGGGAACATAATCGTCAGAATAATCGACAAATAAAAGAATTGTTAGTTGCAGCCCTAATTGGATTATGGTATTATTCTGTGATACCAGCAGCTGCATGACATGTGGCTTCTATCCTGGTATGACTACTATACATCCCTTATGAAATCTAGTTTAATTAAATAGAGATTATGTAACTTGTTTCCTCTTGCAAATTAACAGCTGACATGAATCTGTGTGCCAAATTCACCAAAGTTGAACTTGATGCGTAAGATTTATTTTGCCCCCAAGCGAGAGAATCCACTGATTGAAGCGATGGCGTTAAAATTAATTTATTTTACCGCAAAATTTCACAGTTTTAAATGTCGTGTGACCAGGCCTTATTATATGTTGACTAATCATGCTGTGTTTAAAGCAACTGACTCAAGAGAGTCTTGGGAAATAAAGGGATGTTATCCTACTTGCCTTTTACTCGTGGCCACAGTGGCCGCTGTTCAGCAAATGTCGCATAGTCTTGCTTTAGATAGCACCTTTCTCAATCCAAACTCACAATTATTTTTTCAAAAGAGTACATGTACACGCAAAATAAAAAGTGAGAAAAAAATAAAAGTAGTGGTAAAAATGAAAGAATAACTAAATAGCAATAAAAGTGACAGTGTCTTGGTAATAGTCATTGACAATAATAGGCTCTTGCCTCTCTCTCTCTTAGTGGTAGTAATAAGTCTCTCGTCCTTCTCTCTCTTCCAGGACAAACCCCTCTCTCTCGATCACCAAAGATGGAGTTTCTGGCCCAGACAGCCTAAAGTAATTATCTGTCTAATTCTCTATGTAGTGAACTCAAAAGTTTAGTTTTATCTTGATTTGTTGTCGTCTGTCTTTCTCTCTCACTGATTGTCATAGTCTCTCACCCGTTTCTCTCCTGCAGGCCAAACCTCGCTGCGTTGACTGTAAAGTTTTCTGTGTGGAACAGGTATAAATTTCAGGAAACAACAGAAACTGTTCCTGTTGAGGATGTCCTCGTCCACCCTAGGTATGCATACGTGTTTTTATGACCATTTATTACATTAGGTTAACTTAGTGCTGCTTGTATGGCATGCCAGGGTGGACTTGATAGGCGATCAACCTTAAAGTTATTAGTTGAAATTATATATTGGAGAAGGTTTAGCTTTTTTCTTAGGAAGGCTAATAAGTGGCTGCTTCTCTTCCCACAGGAATTTACAGCAGTTTGTATCAACACCAACAGAAAACAGTGTTTGAGGGGAAAAAGAAACCATTAAAAAAGGAAGCTGTTTCAGGGCAAAATATTAATTTATAAAGAAAACAATTTACTTTAGTGTTTTTGCATTTTATTATAATCCTGAATTAATATTGGATTATGTTGTAGAGAGAGCGAAGTTCTGATCTGAATTCAATGACAATAAATGTCACTTGGATCGATAGTGAAAGTGAAGGTGGTGAAGCTCTACTGGTTGTAAGGCTATGATAAGGATAGGTTTCTGTCAGTTATTAAAAGTGGCAAACAGATACATAAAGTAAAATGTCGTCAGCATACTGTGAATTTGAAATAAATAAATGATGCTCAAAAGTCTGATATCATGGCTCAAAAAACAACGCAAAAATTTAACGGAAAAGGGACACTCATCATGTCTGGTCTGGTCAGGTGTAACAGAACTGAATTTTGCAGCATTTATCACGGCAAATTTGTTATTTGCCCTTCATCATTAAAATAAATATTGCAAAGCATTATTTCAGGTAAAGATGAGAGCAATAATCTAAAACTTAAACGATGTAAATAATGAAATCACACTGGCACTAACCATCATGTCTAAATCACCCACTGCCTCAAATAAAGGTACAAACCCAACACCCATGAGAACGACATCGCCCTGGTGCGGCTGAAGAAATTCCCATTCTCAGAGGAATGTTTGAGTAACAACCCTGCAGTCAGCCCTGTCTGTGTTCCCTGGACAACCAGGCTCTTCCATCCCAACCACACCTGCACCATCTCTGGATGGGGACAAGATGCAGGTACAACAGCATGCCAGCGTGCTAATAATCTACTTCTAACTTGTCATTTCATTTCTCTAGTTAGTGGTTAGCCAAATGTGGCCTCTGCTGAATGTATGTAATAATGCTACGGTCACATGAGAGAGAGAAGGTTAGTTACAGAGTTTGTTAGTTAATTGGTAAGTTAAGTGGTCAAAATGGAGAACATAATGTGGCACATTCAAGAACATGAAGTCTTTCAGGCAGCTTTGTTTCAAGCTGAAATATAGTTTTGCTACTGATGCTCATCTACAGTATGTTCAGCGACAACATCAGTGCTGATTATGAATCAATAAATAACAATCTTAAAGGTTGAGTTAATGTTTGCTCACTGGCTGAGGTTGCGTGTTGTTTTAGATACCTGCCAGACATGAAATACGATGCAGGAAGGTCAGTTTCAGTAACCGATCCATGTGTTCGAAGGCTTTTCAGTGACCTACAATGATGGATTACTAGTCGATGAAAACATTTACCTCCGTTGATTAAACATGGCGGAACTGAAAAGACAGAAGATAACGAGTGAATCCTGAAAATTTCAGAATTTGAAGTTTGGCCAACCCTGGTTTAATCTTTCACTGCGTTGACTCAGCACCTGCCAGGTGGTTTTTGCCAGACGACCCTGCATTTTGTCCCCTGAGCCCTCTATGTGTGGCATCAAATAAATTCACATCCTTCAATATGACACAACATGTCAACTTAATTTTGTGTCTCAAAACCATATAGCCGCACAGGATTCTTGTCATTTTTACATGCTTGTAACTCACTAAAACAGCTCACTGCATGATGCAGCATAGAAACTGTTCAAGACAAGACTAATCAATTTACAGGTTAAAGAACATAGCTAAACCTGCATTCACACCAATAAACAATGCGTTAGCATGTCAACATAATCATAGTTTAGTTTATAATGTTGAGTTAACATGCTGTGTTAGCATTAATCTCAGTGTAAGCCAACAGCTGATGCTGATGGGAATTCAGACATTAGTTTTAGAAGTATCCTGTCATGAATTTACTGTAAATTCTCAGTGTCTGAGCCCTTTATTGACCTCAACTGCAGAGAGAACCACGCCTTTATCTGAAACCGGCTTACGTATATTAGAGTCAGGGTTTATTTCCAACTTCCTCTATTTGATACCGGTAAGTGTTTTTTGTTTAACATATTTTAGTAAGAAACCTCCATCTTATCTGCTTGTGTTTTAATTTGCTGTTGCAAACTCAACACTTCATCCATGTCTACCTGTTGTCATGATAAATGTCTGTTGTCCCTGTTGTTCTAAAGATAGAGTTCAGTGCATTATGCTGAATTTACCATGTGAGCCATTGTTGTACACATTATACACTGTTCTGATATCCTAACAATGGTACTGATGACTGATCTCTCTGTAGATAGTAGACTGTCTCGGGTCCTACAGTGGGCCAACGTGTCCCTCACTGAAGACTGTCAGAGAATCTACAATGACAGCTTTAAACCCGGCATGATCTGTGCAGGTAGGTGTGCTCGTATATCAGTGCCTTAGTGTTTATTTATGAAAAGTCTCCATGGAAGGTTTGTTTATGTGTTCAGGTGATCTGGATGGCAGTGTGGGCGCCTGTCAGGGGGATAATGGAGGTCCTCTGGTGTGTGAGGATGAACTTGGTGTTTCTTACCTGTGGGGGATTGTCAGCTGGGGGCAGGGATGTGGCCAGCCGGGATTTCCTGGAGTTTATACACAGGTAAAATATTTACCATCAAATTACTTGTTTCTCCTGAGGTTGAAATACAGGTAAAATGTATAATATGATGGTAGGATTTTAACCACTGGTGTCCGCTGAAGAGACTAGTTTGAAACCTGGATTTGTATTTACTATTCTCCTGCCATCTTATCTGTTACTGGAAGCTGAAAATTTGGGCAAGTCGTGGTGGAGCTGAAGAATGAGGAAGTAGTGACCATCATGTTCAAACATACACCTTAATATGTTACAGGAACAGCATCTTTTAAATCACCACCAAGGAGATCCATTCTATAAGCGCCAAGTATTTATCAAACTGTTTATATAATATAGAAATGTGGATTTGAAGTATTACGTAACTGGTGCTTTCCAGTATATCCATTATACCAGGTGTTCTTTGTCACCTGCGATTATTGTGTTTTAATTGTTCAGACTTTGGTTCAAACAACACATCTCGATATCTACTGGCCAGACTGATATGTGATGTGGAACAGATATTCATGGTCCAAACCAGAGGTGAAACCTTTGAGTTAGTTCCTCTTTCAGGTGAAAATATAACACGTTTCTGCTTCCCTTTTATTTTGGGCACTCCCTGAGCTGTCGTCCAGCTCCACCCTCAGGACAAAATGTCAGTTTAGCACCAAAATAACTCATAATCAAATGGGGAGACTATGATGAAATGTACAGATCTAAAATGTACAGATCTAAAATGGTGAACATGGTAAACATTATACCTACTCAACATCAGCATGTTAGCATTGTCATTGTGAGTATGTTAGCATTTTGATGTTAGCATTTAGCTCAAAGAACTGTTGAGCCTAAACACTGTCTCACAGAGCTGCTAGCATGGCTGTAGACTCTTAGTCTTGTTTCCAGTCAAACATTTTTGTATTATAGGGTGAAGTAGGTTCATAAAGAATGACAATACTCTTTATGTCTCTCTCTTCCAGGTTGCTCATTACTTTGAGTGGATCAGACTTCATACAGGCTGGCCTGCTGTGACTAAGTTCAACTCCTAATAACACACTCAAACAATGCACTACATAAGGATTACATTCATACTGTATTTTGCACGTGGGAGAAGTTCAGGGCTTTCTGGCAGAAAGGCTTTTCCCCCCAAAACCTAACCAAGTGGTTTTGGTGCCTAAACCTAACCAAGTAGTAAGGCTTTCTGGTAGAAAGCCTAGAGGGCAAACTTCTCCCATGGGTCTGTGTTTCACCTTAGCTGTGTACTGACAGACACTGTAATTCATAAAGTTATTAATTTTTTGTTGTAGAAAGTAAAAAAGCCATTTCCGTAATCTGTTGTGTGTAGCTTTATTAATGTACAGTAAAAAAATATTATGTAATTTGGTAAGTAATAAAATACTGTTGTTGCATGCTTGATTACTTAATTGGTTTGCATTATTGCTTCTCAGGAAGACTCCTTCCTGAGGGCGGGGCTTAAGTAACACAGAGTAGCTTAAATTTTTGAGTTCTCAGACCATTTTCACAATTGAGAATGACTTCCGGATGGGAGCCGAAACGTCTTGATTCTGAAAACAGTGTCCAGATGACTACGACTGAAACATTTTCTACGATTATTGCTACTGTTAGCATTGTTCATGTTAATTAATGTGCATTAAATAAACTAACTGTCACCAGTCAGTCTCTCCTTTGTCTTGACAATGTGGACGCACAAACACATATACACAGTCTGTACCTCGGATTGATTCATGTTATTGATCGTGTGTGTGTAGGCGTGTGTAGCGGGAGGGGTGGGTTATTTTTGTGGTTGTGTGTACATGTAAGAAAACCCAGACTCCGGTAACCCGAAACAACAATAATGGATTTCACCACAGAAACACAAATATGTTGGTTTCGACTGAAGACATCTTTAAGAACAGCTCACAAATATACAGTATAGTTTCATTTTTTGAAAAAGGTTCAGTAATTTCCTAAAACAGCTGATCACCCAGTGCAACAGTGTAGCTAACTGATGTGCGTTTAATAGTTTCTGGACCACAATGGAGCTCTGTGGCACAGAGGAAGAAGATATATCAGGCTTTGATACACACACAATACTTGTTAGTAGATACGTTCAGTGTTGGTTTGGATCTGCACATGAGATTTGTTGATGAGAAGAAAAATACAGAATATCACCAGACTGGTCGTTGCCTGGACGAACAGAGCTGAAGCATCAAAGTCTGGCTGTCGCACAGATAAGTACACAGTGATTTTGAAATGATCCTTTATTGATACAACGTTGAACATTAACTTATTTGTACTTCCATCCATTTATCCTGTTCAGGGTCACCTGTCCCAGCATGCATAGGGCGACATTTTGATTTGTCATAGTAAAAAAGCACAGGTGTTACTAATAACATTAATGATGGCTCCGCTCTATTAAAGTGTCCCCGTTAACCTTGACAGTGTGACAGTGAGGCAACATGTGCAATACCAGGACTCTGAAACTGAAGCAGCTAAATGGATGATTCATTTTATTATTTACACCTATGCTTTTCCTTACAGTCAAAATGTCTTCTGTGAAAAAGGTCAATGCTCACAGTCACACTTGCTTTTGTTATCACCTACAGGCAAATTTGAGTCCCCAATTTACCTGACCTGCATTTCTCTGGCCAATAGAAGGAAACGAATGCAACCAGCCCGGTCAGGTTCAAACCACGACCTTCAGTACTTCAGTCACCTTGCCGCCTACATATTTGTGTTTATGTGGTTACTGGAATCTGGGTTTTCCCACTTGCACATAAAAAAAAACCCCTCCCCCGACTCTTCATTACAGTACATGGTCAGTCAGCTGAATCAATCTGAAGTCCAGGCTGTGTTCACGTTTGTGTGTGTGTTACCACATTGTTTAAGACAGGCTAATGATTGATTGATGGCATTATCAGTGGACAGAAGAGATATCAGACTGTCAGTCACATTGCTCCCTTAGAGAGAGAATAACTGTCTCTCTGTGTGTATCTGCAGCTGTTTCTTCACTGTGAAAGATATTTTATTATCTAGTCTGAGTCATTTCTGTCTTTTGTGCATCAGTAACAAAATGTTTTAAGCACAGGAAGAAAAAGAATAAAACATTTTTGTGAGAAGCTGAACTGTGGAGGAAACCAGACTGCTTGTGTTTGTCAGGATGAGATCAGCCAGAGTTTCTCTTTTCTTGCTGTTTCTTCTCGTTGTTCTCTCTGAAACGGTGAGTTAACTCATGCTGTCTTTTAACCTTATCTTTTAATTGTTCAAAAACATCCCATCACTTTCTTTTGTCTGTATTTGTGTATTTGTTTTTATTGCTTGTATTAAGTAGGATTCCCCACAATGTATTTCTGTTTGATGTTGCTTAGTGCAGGACAAAGATAGTATGTATTGCATGGCAGTTGAGTTTGGCTAGTAAATACAGTACACGTATGTGTTCCAGAAAAAGAGCATGATGAGCAGTTAAGTACATTATATCAGTCAAGTCAGTTACAAGTCAAATACAAGTTGACCAAAATACTTAACAATTTTCAAGAGAGTTATTTAGATCCAAATGCAAAGGAATAGAAATGGCCTTTGAGGTGGGACTTAGGTCACATTCAGACCTTCTTAAGACCCTGCATGAAAAAAATACAACTCCCTCATTCATTTCAATGCAACCACTCAAGGGGTGCCGACAAAGAGGCAAAAAACTGTGGTGGCCAGTCAGATACGTCCAAGTTCACATTACTTGTAGATTACTTATTAACTTACGGTGAATGACATATTTCTACCGCTTACCTTGCCATTGTTGCGTCAAAAAAGATAAAATGATTGCATCCCTCATAATATTATACACTGCTGTGTGGTGTTTTGGTGTCTCATAAGTCTAAAAACTCATGACACTGTTACTCAACCTCGGCTTCCTGCATCATGTTTCATTGTCTCACTGGTACCTGAACCAACACGCCCCCACCAACAAAGCCCTTTGTGTTGTTTTAACCCAGGGCTGTGTTCGGTCTGTATACCCACTTAAAGGTTTCAGTAGCGCGCCTCTAACAATAAGAGGGAGGCTGATCCGCATTCCCTGGGCCATGACAGCAAAGGCACAACCCCTCTCTGTTTCAGTCTAGACCCTGGAGCAACCAACAGTTTTAGGTCAGTAGACCTCAGAGATATACATGAGATTTGAGGGTTTGAAATGTCAGGCATGTAAGAGGGGCCCAACACACCAAATGGTAAATTTTAAAATAATTTCTAACCTGCACTGGAAGCCAATTAAGCAAGGAAAAAAAGCATGGATACATTTCTTCAGATTGTGGGGAGACAGGAAAGACTTAATTTTGGATATTGTCCACAGTTATGCATAGGGTAACTAATTCAAACGTACATGACACAGTCAATAAAAGTGATAATTAAATGTGTCAAAGCAAAGTACTTGTACGTTTACAGAGATATAAAGCTGTGTATCATCTGCGCAAAAATTTAACAGGACACAGTCAGAGCTGATGATGTGCATAACCATGTCCTATTGATTTGTAACTGTATTACATTTTAATTTCTCCAGCAGTGGTCAGGTTATGAGGATGAATCATTTCCACACAAGCAGGAACCAGACTTATCAATCCAACCCCCCACCCCTTTGGTCACCAGCCCTGCCCCCACAACCCCTAAAGCACCCGAGAGAGATGAGTTTCTGGGTCCACCCGAGTGTCTGGAAAAGAAGTAAGTGGATTTTGTTTGGCTGGACTTCTTCCTTTGGTTGTCTTATTTTCTTTGTTAGTTTCTTTTTTCTCTTTTATTTATATTTCTTTCTTATATTCTTTATTACTTATTGTTGCCATTGGTTTATCAGTAACAAACATAAACACTGACACTGAATGGTCAGTGCAGCAGAATTAGACAAAAAGTGAATGGGTTTCTGTTCACTACAATCTCAGGACTCACTGGGTTCTGTCTTTAAAGATATTACTGTTCACTCCCTGGGGAAGTATTTGTCCTTAGGGGCTGTTTGTCTCTTGCCAGATAATCACACTGAATTCCCATTTCATATCATTCAGTCTGACATTGTGTTCATCAGTGGCGAGTGATGTATCCATTCTGGTGGCTTTATTTTTAGTTGACACAGAAGCTGTGGTAGCGGTTGCTGGGAGCAGTTAACGTTTGCCATGGCAATTACAGAAAAAAACTTTATTTAAGAGTTGTTGTTTTTTTTGGAAACTCGACCTAACAACCTATACAGCTGTTTCCATCTCATCCACAATATTTTTCTGGCTCTAACACAGGAAGATGATCCCATTCTTAAACAAAAGCCGTCAGTGAGCAAAACACCAGACCAATGTGACTCACTGAACAAAGTTTAGCTAGGATTCCACTGTTTTAAGCTACTGACTCTACTAAATTACGACAACCACTATATTTACTTTGTGATTTAAGGGAACTCACAAGCTGAGTCTGTTCCTACTGCAACTTACGAGGTCCTTCACAAAGGAAGGGAAGCAAATCGAATGTGACATGATGGAGAAAATCCCACAGAGGTTAAATACTGAGAACTTCCCTCCTAATCAGTAGATCTAGACAATTCTGACACAGGAAGTCCAGCTATCTAAGGCTTACTGCCACTAGAGTTCATTCTATTTTCTTAGCTCACTGTAAAAATCTGTGTATAGATTATGTGAGATGAATCTGTGTTTGTAGTCTGTATGATCTATCTTCCAACATTTATCAGGTATACTCGTGCATCATGTGACCTGGTGTTTTGTCGTCCATGGGAGCGTTGCATCGAAGGACAGTGCTCATGTAAACCACCCTATCTGTGTCCTGCTGAGGGCATGACCCCAGTTTGTGGGCGGGACAATAGAAACTACCGCTCCTACTGCCAGGTAACTAATGTATAGGGTTGGGTATCGACAGCTGGTCTGGAAATTGAACTGGCTGTAGAGACACGAATCAGGAATTTGTTATAGATATAAAGTTTTCTATGCTGCTAATCAGTTTCTGAAGAAAATTGTGGACCTACTGAGACCCTCTCTATATCCTGTCAAGAATCAGAACCATTTAAAAAGATGCAAAATCGATCAACAGACTCAAATCTAAGTGATACTTCAAGACCTGGCTGATTTCAATAATGCAACCATTTCAAAAGAGTACATTAGTAAACATAATTGGTTTTGGTCATGAAAATTTTATCATTAAGGCACCAAATTTTCATTTTATTTTACACAATGGTAATCTGTTTTTCAGCTGATGGCTCTCTCATGTCGGACCAAGAAACCCGCTATGTCCCACTTTGGGGAAAATTGCAGAGGTTCGCACTCACAGATACATTAAGTGCCTTGTAGTATTTTTAGTATCACTGTTATATTCCTACTTATAGTTAATGTTACCTTTATCTCTTTCTCACCACAGAAAATCATCCAAAGTTCAGAAGTTCAATAGACCCAGACACAGGAGTGGTCAGGGTCTTCATTCCTGACACTGGGAGCACTATAGGTGGGGAGGATTTACTGGTCTGTGGGAAGATTTGGAACATGGCGGCTGCTAATGTGGCCTGCAAGGAGCATGGAAAGCCACTGTGAGAAGAGATATATTTATATAATGCATGTTTACAATATGCATATACAATGTGTACAATTTGGCATGTATAAAGAACAGACTTTAAACTTTGAGGATAAATATACATTTACATCACCTGGTAGCCTACAGTAGCTCCATCAAAATAAAAAAAATATGCCTTCCACGAACTCCAAAGCTGTTACACTACATTTTGTAAGTCATGTACAGTATACTGTACCTACAATGTGACTTGTGTGTGTACTTACAGTGGTGCGGTGACTCTTGGTTTCATGAAAAACAAGCTGTACCCAGCTAGCTGTGTTAGCATCCGCTGCCAAGGTTATGAGACTTCTCTAGCTGAGTGTGTAATCTACGACAAGGTCAGGATTGGCAACAGGAATGTTGCTACGGTAACCTGCTATGAGGCATCACAAGCACCAGAAGGTTAGTATGTACTGATTCTACTCTATTCTATAGGTTGTGTTTACTGTGTGCATAAGAACAATCCATAGTAACAACACACTGTTAGGATATTCACAACTTGTGAAAGTGAAACAATTCCTGTTCATCATCAAGTTGTGACATTCAATGATATATTAACCCTTATGAATAACAATCCAAGATACCTTAAGTCTTTCACTCTGGTCATCTATTCATTTCACCGGGGACAAACATATTCTTAGACTTGGTGTTTGTTTGTCTTCACCCTGACCTCGTCACAATCAGCTAAAAGCTGCACATCATCTTCACATAAAGGAGATGCTACCCCAGCGACACCAAATAGGACACTGTCCAGTCACCTGCTTTGGCTTGATATTCTGTCCATGAATATCCCAAACAGGAGAGGTAAAAAGGCACACCCTTGTCAGAGGCCAATGCCCGCATTTAACATCCTTGATCCAAAGCCAAAAACATGAACACAGGTCTCACAAGCGTACAGGGGACAAATGGCTCCCAAAAACAACTCAGGCTCTCTCAGTACTCATAAACTACTATCTGTCTGGCCCTCAACTAAGGCCTGAGATTCCCTGGGCTCCTGATTATATTTCTTCAAAGGGCCAATAAAGCGCACAAACCCCTCCACTACGAACAGGGTACAATTTGAGAAGTTGTCTCTTGTATTTTGCTATACTTTTCCAGTATTGTGATTTTTTTTTGTCTGTGTTTCAGAGGAGGAGTGTGGCTTCAAATGTGTAAACATGAAGTGTGTGTTTCTGAACCAGACTTGTGACGGTGTTGATGACTGTGGCGACCGCAGTGACGAGATGTGCTGCAAAAGTAAAGCAAACACACACACACACACACACACGCATAGGCTAAATGGATTTGATAACCCTGTATCTCCCGTCTTTCACACTGTGAATTATTGTGTTTGTCAGATTGCAGGAACGGTAGTTTCCTCTGCAACACGGGTGTGTGTGTCCATAAAGATGCACTCCGGGACGGACAGATCGACTGTCTGGATGGCGGGGATGAATCAGTGAAACGCACATCTATGGACAACAGTGAGACACTCACACAGACATTTTAATATCTGTTTACCCAAACATCATTTACTTCCATTCACGTGCACGATTTCAGTTTCTTCCGCTTCATGTTTGAACCAATAGCCAACAGTCTTGGTGGTATGATAGGCTCCACCTCCTGTCAATAACAGAATCAGAATCAGAATCAGAAATACTTTATTGATCCCCGTAGGGAAACTCTTTGTTCCAGTAGCTCTTCTTTACGTCAGTGCACACAGGAGAAAACGATATTATACACTATAAACAGGTCAGAAATAAATTAAGTAACATGTTGGTATAAGTATAAGATAAACTAAGTGTCGAGTACCAAGTGGGTTTACTGGTAGATGGTGAAGTACAGTATAAATACAATGTCACTAATTATGTAATAAATAATAGTAAAAGTAAAAGTAAAAGTAAATAGTAAAAGTAAAAGTAAAAGCGGAGGTGCATGTACTGTCGAGAGTAATTGAGGTATATCCGTAACAGTAATAAGAAAAACTAACAAGGGAAAACTAATATTGCACTTGAGTAGTAAACAGAATATTGCACAATTATTATTAATTATGGCGGAGATGTAATGCTCAATGTCCAGTTTAGTGACCTAGGGTCAAACAGACTAATCCTTAGAGGGAGGAGTTAAATAGTTTGATGGCCACAGGCAGGAATGACTTCCTGTGGCGCTCTGTGGTGCTCTTTGGTGGGATGAGTCTTCCGCTGAAGGTGCTCCTTTGCTTGACCAGCACGTCATGGAGCGGGTGGGAGACACTGTCCAAGATGGCGTGTAGTTTGGCCAGCATCCTCCTCTCTGACACCACCGCCAGAGAGTCCAGCTCCACCCCACAATGTTACTGGCCTTACGGATCAGTTTGTTCAGTCTGTTTGCGTCCGCTACCTTTAACCTGCTGCCCCAGCATGCAACAGCATACAGGATAGCACTGGCCACCACAGACTCATAGAACATCTTCAGCATTGTCCGGCAGATGTTGAAGGACCTCAGCCTCCTCAGGAAATAGAGGCGGCTCTGGCCCTTCCTGTAAACAGCCTGAGTGTTCTTGGTCCAGTCCAGTTTATTATCCAAGTGTACTCCCAGGTACTTGTAGTCCTCCACAATGTCCACACTGACCCCTGGATGGAAACCGGGTCACTGGTGCCTTGGCCCTCCGTAGATCCACAATCAGCTCCTTTGACTTTGTCGCATTGAGCTGCAGATGGTTCTGCTCGCACCATGAAACAAAGTTACCCACCACAGCCCTGTACTCCGTCTCATCACCACCGCTGACACATCCCACCACAGCAGAGTCATCAGAGAACTTCTGAAGGTGGCAGGACTCTGTGTGGTAGCTGAAGTCTGTGGTGTAGATGGTGAAGAGGAAGGGAGAGAGGACAGTCCCCTGAGGGGCCCCAGTGTTGCTGACCACGCTGTCTGACACACAGTGCTGCAGGTGCACGTGCTGTGGTCTGCCAGTCAGGTAGTCCACAATCCAGGACACAAGGGGGGCGTCCACCTGCATCGCTGCCAGCTTCTCTCCCAGCAGGGCAGGCCGGATGGTGTTAAAAGCACTGGAGAAGTCAAAAACATGATCCTCACCGTGCTTGCCGGCCTGTCCAGGTGGGTGTGGATGCGGTTAAGCAGGTAGATGATGGCGTCCTCAACTCCCAGTCGGGGCTGGTAGGCGAACTGAAGGGGATCCAGGAGGGGTCTGACCATGGGCCGCAGCTGTACCAGCACTAGTCTCTCCAGGGTCTTCATTATGTGGGAGGTCAGTGCCACCGGTCTGTAGTCCTTGGAGCCACTGGGACGTGGCGTCTTCGGCACAGGAACGAGGCAAGATGTCTTCCACAGAATGGGGACCCTTTGAAGACTCAGGCTCAGGTTAAAGACGTGTTGAAGGACTCCACAAAGCTGGGGGGCACAGGCTTTTAGCACCCCGGGGCTAACGCCATCGGGGCCTGCAGCCTTGTTCGAGTGGAGCCTCATCAGCTGTCCTCTCACCTGGTCAGCAGTCAGGCACACAGCAGAAGTTACAGGTGGGGGAGGGGGGGAGTCGTCGGTCTGGAGAGGGCCGTTAGCCTGATGGGGAGGGGGGAACAGAGTACTCAGAGGAGCTTGAGGGCCGACAGCAGCTGAGTTAGAGGGGGGATGACCAGGAGCCGGTGTGTCGAATCTGTTAAAGAACAGATTCAGTTCGTTGGCCCTGTCCAAGCTGCCATCAACTCCTCTGCTGCCAGTCGGTCTGAAGCCAGTGATGGTCTTCATGCCGCTCCAGACCTCCCTCATATTGTTCTGCTGGAGTTTCCGCTCCAGCTTCCTCCTGTACTTCTCTTTGGCCTCCCTGATTTTCACCTTCAGGTCGGCCTGGATTGCCCTCACCTCCTCCCTATTACCATCAGTAAAGGCCCTCCTCTTGGCATTCAGGATGTCCTTGATGTCTTTTGTTACCCACGGTTTGTTATTTGGGTAACAATGGACCGTCTTGGTTGGGACATTGCAGTCCACACAGAAGTTAATGTAGCCAGTGATGCACTCAGTGAGCCGTCAGTGTCCTCTCCATGAGGCTCACAGAGTGCATCCCAATTTGTCACTTCGAAACATTCCTGTAGCGTCTCGTAGGCCTCCTCCGACCATCTCCTCACTGTCCTTGTGGTCGCATGCTGCCTTTTAACCAGAGGCACATAGCAGGGTTTAAGATGAACCAGGTTGTGGTCTGACCTACCCAGAGGGGGGAGGGGGGAAGAGCTGTATGCGTCCTTAACGTTGGCATACAGCAGGTCCAGTGTCCTCTCCTCCCTAGTAGGACAGCTCACATACTGGATGAATTAGTCAGTGTTGTTGAAACACTGACATGGTTGAAGTCACCTCAGATTAAAATGAGTGCACTCGGGTGTTGAGTCTGGAGTTGTGCTATGGCGGTGTGAATGGCGTTGCACGCCGATGCCGGGTTAGCAGAGGGGGGGATGTAAACAGCCACAACAATGGCATGTGAAAATTCACGTGGCAGATAATATGGCCGGAGTCCCACAGCTAACAGTTCAATGTCCGGGGTACAGATACTCTGCTTGATGGTAATGTGACCAGGGTTACACCATCTGTTGTTAACTAGAACAGCAAGCCCGCCGCCTTTCCGCTTACCGCTCCCGGTGTGATCCCTGTCGGCCCGAACAGTCTGAAAGCCGTCGATGGAAACGTTATGATCCGGGATATCCTGGTGTAGCCATGTCTCTGAGAAGCACATCAAACTACACTCACGGAAACTCCGTCTGACTCCGGGCTAACGCCGTTAGCTCGTCCATTTTATTCGCCAGCGATCTCACGTTGCCCATGATGAGAGAAGGCAGACAAGGCTTAAATCTCTTATTCTTAAGTCTCTTTTGTCTGCACCCCTCTCTCTTCCTCGCCGCCTGCTTCCACCTCTGCATCCTCGGTGTGTCCTCCTCCAGATCTCAGCGGGGACATCGGTTGTCCTGGCGCCATGCCGCTGGTTCAGCGCGATCAGCTGTTCCCTGGTGTAAACAATGCGGCCAAACAGCTGATCTGCAGCGGTGCCCCGACCGAGTAGCAGAAGAAGAAATTCCACGGCGAAAAAAGTACAAAAACACTTTCTACCCTCATTTTCGCAAAGAGCGTAGTTTAAATTACACTTACACACAAGTTACTCAAGTTTGGAAGAAAAAGTAAAGTTAAAAGTTGGAAAAAGTAAGACGACGAGACGGAGCTACAGCAACAGGCAGCATGCGGGCTGGCGCATGCGCAACAGCCCAGTTAATCCAACAGACTGACCAAAGCAGAATTGGTGTGTTCATGTGGTTGACTAAGTATAGTCCAATTAGACCAATAAGTTTGTAATAAGTGTTCAGTGCAATGTGAATAATCGTCACACTGCAGACCAACTTCAGGAACACCACACCCAATGCTGCAGTAATGTTGTTGATGTCGGTTTTTAAATATAGTGCTGGGGCGTTATTGGCCGATTGTGACAGTTTAGCACTGTCTGTCCGATAGCTGGCAGTATTTGTAATATATTTCTATTTTCCACAGAGCCAGCGGTGGTGCTCGGCCTCAGAAACACAGGTATGCCTGTAACTGAAGTGTAAACAGCAGTGGGCTGAACCTTTCACAGGAAACTGTTGCTGTTGTTGTTCGTGGTGGTGATGATAATGACTTTTGTTTTTTTTCTTTATTTCAGAGTACATATCTCCCAAAAACGGTATGTGGTACAAACAGTGACACTTTACAGCGAAGTATTATCAGAAGTAGCAGTACACTTTATGGCCAAAAGTATGTAGACGACCCTGTCCACATATTGCTTTTCCTTAGTTCCAATGACGAGAAATTTTATTTCATTATCTAGTCTGAGTCATTTCTGTCAATGACGAGAAATCTTAATGCTGCAGCATACAATAATAATAGTGTTCTTCCAAATTTATGGCAACAGTTATACATGTTTGTTTGTCCCTTTCCTGTTTCAACATGACAATGCCCCCGTGCACAAGGCCAGCTCCATAAAGAAACACAGTGTTTGAATTACTGTTTCGGTGGAGCCCTATTTTCCGGGGGTGGGGGGTAAATATACTATCAACACATTTCTATTCATACAGAGAATATTTAGCCTGGGACAACAACGAAACACAAAACATTTTCACCGTTGCAATATATTTTTTAATTGCTCTCTGCTGAGAAGCAATAAAAATGTGATTTGCGTTACTTTGTTAAAGAGACCAGACATAGGTTACATCCCATGGCAATTATGAACATGCGCCCCCACGCATGGATGGCCGCAGCAGGAACAGACAGCATTGTGTTTATTAAACACAAATTATCTGACTTTATGGGCGAATAAACATGCACGTTGACAAGTGCTTTACTGTTAGCCAACATTTATTTCAGGAACCCAAATATACAGCAAAATCTAATTTATACAGAAAAAAAACCCAGTGGCACCAAAAATTCAGCTCCCCTGTATTTCAAACCCTGAAGAAACCGGAAGAAACAGACCTGATCACCCAACATCAGTATTGGACCTCACTAATGCTCTACATCTGGTTTAAAGACAGAAACCAGAAGAGCGGAGGCTGTTATAGCTGATTAATGCCCATAGTCTTGGAATTACATGTTCAACCGTCACGTATGGCTGGAATGGTTGGGTGTCCACATACTTTTGGCCATGTAGTGTACTGGTATTTGCAGTGTTGAAGTCAAGTTACTAAAGTGAAGCCTCAGGTCACCAGATCATCTTACGAGTCAGCTTACGTCCCATATGTCAAGTCATACAATCAGACCAAGTCTCATCAGAGCTGGATATGAATTTCAACAACTCTGTGTGTGTGTCTAGAAACGATAGCCGACAGAGTGTATCTGGAGTCCCAGTTATACTGTGGGATTCCCAATATAACCACAGTGGATGATGTGAAAGTGGAGGAGCGAGGAAGGAGCAGCCGAGTGAAGAGAGTGGTGGGAGGAGTCCCAGCAAACCCGGTCAGTTAGAAACACACCTGTCTGTCTGTCTGTCTGTCTAATTACAGTTGCCAGCACATCTGTTGAAAGCTACACTGTGTGTCACTGCTATCATTATCATTTCTTACATCAGTTCCCAAGCTCACTTCCCCCTGGTCATGCACGGCCGCAGTGTTTTCAGCTGTCAAAGGGCGGAAAGACAGAAAACGTTGGGAAACCACTGGTTGATATGACGTCCGTGTGATTTCCCAACACTGTTCCTGTTCGGCCTCGTTTGTCTGTCTGCAGACTCAGATCCAGTGGCAGATTGCTCTGGAGGAGAACAGGAAGATCGATTGTGGAGGAGCTTACATCGGAGGATGCTGGGTACTCACTGCTGCTCACTGCGTCAGGTGGGATGAGCGTTTAAGTGGATGTAAATGACGATGCAGCAGAGTATGAAGTAGTAGTGGTTGTAGCGTACTGGCCCTCATATAACAGCGATTATAAGAAGACCTCTCTTTTCCATGAAATAATGCTACTTCCATTAAAAGCATAATGTAGCTTGCTGCAGTCACATGCTCTTGGAAGCGGCCTTTTTGTCTTTTTGAGCTCCTCATCGTGACACCAGTAATTCTTGGCTGCTTGACAGATGATTCGGTGATGAGTCTGCAGTGAAGACAGAAACTCCTGTAGATTAAATTGGACTCTAAAAGACGCACTATAAGTAGACTTGAAGAACGTCGCTAGCCTAGCAACATTAACGCTACAAACAACGCACAATGCAACACTCTTTGGGACTCTCTCTCTCTCCAACATCTGATTGTCTAATCCTCTAATATAATACATAACATATAATACAACTCCCTATTTGGGCCAGTACGCTAATTGTAATAGTAGTGGTGGTACCTTTTGTAGGAGCAGTAGTTTGTCACTTGTAATAATAATACCAGTCTCTCACCCCGTGTCTCTGTACTAGGCCCAACCCCTCTGCGCTCAAGGTGAAGTTTTCTCTCTGGAAGAAGTCTAGAGCTCAGGGCACGACTGACATTGTTCCTGTTCAAGACATTCGCATCCACCCCAGGTGTCTATCTATCTATGTGACTGATAACCCTGCTTAGCTCAATCATTACACGTGACTGTAAACACTAACGCTGACTGAATGGAGACATTTTAAATAATTGTCCTGCAGGTACAACGCCAGCACCTATGAGAACGACATCGCTCTGGTGCAGCTGGAGAAGCTTCCCTTCAAGCAAAAATGTCTGGAGGACAACCCGGCCGTCAGCGCCGTCTGTGTTCCCTGGTCCATCCACCTGTTTCAGCCCAACCACACCTGCAGCATCTCTGGATGGGGACGAACCGCAGGTTTGTGCGTTACGCCAGCTTTACGCCACCACGCACTCAAAAGTTGATGTTTCCAACTACAACAACTGGAACATTGGTGTAAATAAGGAGGCGAGGACGGCTAAAATGCCTCGGGTGATACAACTTATTACTTATTATTATTCTGTCAAGTGTTACAAATCCATCCATCCATCCATTTTCTACCGCTTGGTCCCGTTAGGGGTCGCGGGTGACTGGAGCCTATCCCAGTGACTTTGGGCCTTAGGCAGGGTACACCCTGGACAGTGGCCAACTCGTCAGCAGAGTGTTACAAATCAATATTGTAATTATTACATCAAAAATCAACATATTATTTTGCGGCGTGAAATGCTTTCAACTACACCAAAAGTGATCTTTTGTGAACAGAACCGATTTTGTTCAACATTTTGTGGATCAGCGCTTCTGTCATGCTCTGTAACCGCATACCAAACTTTCCGTGCTGCATTTGAGGAGTCAGATTGTCAATAAGCTTGAATGGAGGAAAACGAGAGATTAGTGGGTCTGAAAATGATCACGCCAGTGTTTAAATATTGATGGCTCTGTTCATAGACGGCAAAGCAGCTCAGGTGTTGCTCTGGGCCAACGTATCCCTCATCGCCAACTGTCAGGCTTTCTACAAAAACGCTTCAAACCAGGCATGATGTGTGCAGGTGGGTGTGTGCGTGGTTGCTATATACACACAAACCAGCTGTTTTATAGACATTGTGCAGGTGCTAATTTGTGTGTGTGTGTGTGTGTGGGCGCAGGTGATCTGGACGGCAGTGTGGACTCCTGTCAGGGGACAGCGGAGGTCCTCTGGTTTGTAAGGATGAACTGGGTGTTTCCTACCTGTGGGGCATCGTCAGCTGGGAGAGAGGTGTGGGCAGCCAGGGTTCCTCGGAGTTTATACACAGGTAAAACATAAATACTGTAGTTAATCCAACAGACTGACCAAAGCAGAATTGGTGTGTTCATGTGGTTAACTAAGTATAGTCCAATTAGACCAATAAGTTTGTAATAAGTGTTCAGTGCAATGTGAATAATCGTCACACTGCAGACCAACTTCAGGAACACCACACCCAATGCTGCAGTAATGTTGTTGATGTCGGTTTTAAATATAGTGCTGGGGCGTTATTGGCGATTGTGACAGTTTAGCACTGTCTGTCCGATAGCTGGCAGTATTTGTAATATATTTCTATTTTCCACAGAGCCAGCGGTGGTGCTCGGCCTCAGAAACACAGGTATGCCTGTAACTGAAGTGTAAACAGCAGTGGGCTGAACCTTTCACAGGAAACTGTTGCTGTTGTTGTTCGTGGTGGTGATGATAATGACTTTTGTTTTTTTCTTTATTTCAGAGTACATATCTCCCAAAAACGGTATGTGGTACAAACAGTGACACTTTACAGCGAAGTATTATCAGAAGTAGCAGTACACTTTATGGCCAAAAGTATGTAGACGACCCTGTCCACATATTGCTTTTCCTTAGTTCCAATGACGAAAATTTTATTTCATTATCTAGTCTGAGTCATTTCTGTCAATGACGAAATCTTAATGCTGCAGCATACAATAATAATAGTGTTCTTCCAAATTTATGGCAACAGTTATACATGTTTGTTTGTCCCTTTCCTGTTTCAACATGACAATGTCCCGTGCACAAGGCCAGCTCCATAAAGAAACAGTGTTTGAATTACTGTTTCGGTGGAGCCCTATTTTCCGGGGGTGGGGGGTAAATATACTATCAACACATTTCTATTCATACAGAGAATATTTAGCCTGGGACAACAACGAAACACAAAACATTTTCACCGTTGCAATATATTTTTTAATTGCTCGTTGTGTTTATTAAACACAAATTATCTGACATTATGGGCGAATAAACATGCATGTTGACAAGTGCTTTACTGTTAGCCAACATTTATTTCAGGAACCCAAATATACAGCAAAATCTAATTTATACAGAAAAAAACCAGTGGCACCAAAAATTACGATTCATTTTAGAGCTCCCACAGCTCCCCCGTATTTCAAACCCTGAAGAAACCGGAAGAAACAGACCTGATCACCCAACATCAGTATTGGACCTCACTAATGCTCTACATCTGGTTTAAAGACAGAAACCAGAAGAGCGGAGGCTGTTATAGCTGATTAATGCCCATAGTCTTGGAATTACATGTTCAACCGTCACGTATGGCTGGAATGGTTGGGTGTCCACATACTTTTGGCCATGTAGTGTACTGGTATTTGCAGTGTTGAAGTCAAGTTACTAAAGTGAAGCCTCAGGTCACCAGATCATCTTACGAGTCAGCTTACGTCCCATATGTCAAGTCATACAATCAGACCAAGTCTCATCAGAGCTGGATATGAATTTCAACAACTCTGTGTGTGTGTCTAGAAACGATAGCCGACAGAGTGTATCTGAGTCCCAGTTATACTGTGGGATTCCCAATATAACCACAGTGGATGATGTGAAAGTGGAGGAGCGAGGCAGGAGCAGCCGAGTGAAGAGAGTGGTGGGAGGAGTCCCAGCAAACCCGGTCAGTTAGAAACACACCTGTCTGTCTGTCTGTCTGTCTAATTACAGTTGCCAGCACATCTGTTGAAAGCTACACTGTGTGTCACTGCTATCATTATCATTTCTTACATCAGTTCCCAAGCTCACTTCCCCTGGTCATGCACGGCCGCAGTGTTTTCAGCTGTCAAAGGGCGGAAAGACAGAAAACGTTGGGAAACCACTGGTTGATATGACGTCCGCGTGTGATTTCCCAACACTGTTCCTGTTCGGCCTCGTTTGTCTGTCTGCAGACTCAGATCCAGTGGCAGATTGCTCTGGAGGAGAACAGGAAGATCGATTGTGGAGGAGCTTACATCGGAGGATGCTGGGTACTCACTGCTGCTCACTGCGTCAGGTGGGATGAGCGTTTAAGTGGATGTAAATGACGATGCAGCAGAGTATGAAGTAGTAGTGGTTGTAGCGCACTGGCCCTCATATAACAGCGATTATAAGAAGACCTCTCTTTTCCATGAAATAATGCTACTTCCATTAAAAGCATAATGTAGCTTGCTGCAGTCACATGCTCTTGGAAGCGGCCTTTTGTCTTTTGAGCTCCTCATCGTGACACCAGTAATTCTTGGCTGCTTGACAGATGATTCGGTGATGAGTCTGCAGTGAAGACAGAAACTCCTGTAGATTAAATTGGACTCTAAAAGACGCACTATAAGTAGACTTGAAGAACGTCGCTAGCCTAGCAACATTAACGCTACAAACAACGCACAATGCAACACTCTTTGGGACTCTCTCTCTCTCCAACATCTGATTGTCTAATCCTCTAATATAATACATAACATATAATACAACTCCCTATTTGGGCCAGTACGCTAATTGTAATAGTAGTGGTGGTACCTTTTGTAGGAGCAGTAGTTTGTCACTTGTAATAATAATACCAGTCTCTCACCCCGTGTCTCTGTACTAGGCCCAACCCCTCTGCGTTCAAGGTGAAGTTTTCTCTCTGGAAGAAGTCTAGAGCTCAGGGCACGACTGACATTGTTCCTGTTCAAGACATTCGCATCCACCCCAGGTGTCTATCTATCTATGTGACTGATAACCCTGCTTAGCTCAATCATTACACGTGACTGTAAACACTAACGCTGACTGAATGGAGACATTTTAAATAATTGTCCTGCAGGTACAACGCCAGCACCTATGAGAACGACATCGCTCTGGTGCAGCTGGAGAAGCTTCCCTTCAAGCAAAAATGTCTGGAGGACAACCCGGCCGTCAGCGCCGTCTGTGTTCCCTGGTCCATCCACCTGTTTCAGCCCAACCACACCTGCAGCATCTCTGGATGGGGACGAACCGCAGGTTTGTGCGTTACCGGCCAGCTTTTACGTCACCACGCACTCAAAAGTTGATGTTTCCAACTACAACAACTGGAACATTGGTGTAAATAAGGAGGCGAGGACGGCTAAAATGCCTCGGGTGATACAACTTATTACTTATTATTATTCTGTCAAGTGTTACAAATCCATCCATCCATCCATTTTCTACCGCTTGGTCCCGTTAGGGGTCGCGGGTGACTGGAGCCTATCCCAGTGACTTTGGGCCTTAGGCAGGGTACACCCTGGACAGTGGCCAACTCGTCGCAGAGTGTTACAAATCAATATTGTAATTATTACATCAAAAATCAACATATTATTTTGCGGCGTGAAATGCTTTCAACTACACCAAAAGTGATCTTTTGTGAACAGAACCGATTTTGTTCAACATTTTGTGGATCAGCGTTTCTGTCATGCTCTGTAACCGGCATACCAAACTTTCCGTGCTGCATTTGAGGAGTCAGATTGTCAATAAGCTTGAATGGAGGAAAACGAGATTAGTGGGTCTGAAAATGATCACGTCAGTGTTTAAATATTGATGGCTCTGTTCATAGACGGCAAAGCAGCTCAGGTGTTGCTCTGGGCCAACGTATCCCTCATCGCCAACTGTCAGGCTTTCTACAAAAAACGCTTCAAACCAGGCATGATGTGTGCAGGTGGGTGTGTGCGTGGTTGCTATATACACACAAACCAGCTGTTTTATAGACATTGTGCAGGTGCTAATTTGTGTGTGTGTGTGTGTGTGGGCGCAGGTGATCTGGACGGCAGTGTGGACTCCTGTCAGGGGGACAGCGGAGGTCCTCTGGTTTGTAAGGATGAACTGGGTGTTTCCTACCTGTGGGGCATCGTCAGCTGGGGAGAGAGGTGTGGGCAGCCAGGGTTCCCCGGAGTTTATACACAGGTAAAACATAAATACTGTACATATATATATATATATATATATATATATATATATATATACACACAGGAGATAATATGTGTGTATAAACAATAAAAATACATCTACACATATATAAACCGGGAAAATACATGTATGCATATATAAATAGGAAAAGCACGTCTATACATACATGTGCACAGAGGAAAACATACAGGTAAAACACATAGAAATGTATTTAAACATACAAAGTTAAATCTATATATACATAGGAAAGACACATACAGTATACACAAGTAAAATTAATTTAAGTATTTTTATATTTTGTATAATGGTTTAGCATTGTAATGCAATATACTTTAAAATGCATAATATACGTACATAAAATTCACGTTCTGTAATTATGCAGTTAAATATAGTTAATAATGTATGATGTCGGTGCATTTAGGGGAAAACAAATTTTATGTTTGAATGAAGATTTTTCCTTTTGTACATTTATATTTTACTGACTCTTTGTACTTCAAATGTGAAAATGTTCATTTAGAAAGTGATTTGTTTTTCTCCTCCACAATCATTTTCACAAAGACACATGAACACAGCTTTCATGTCCAAATGCAAATTCACTAAGTGAATTCACACAGAATTCAACCAGACAGCAAAAAGTAAATACTCGTACTAAAGTCAAATATTACAAACTCGTAGCTGCACTACAATTTATTGTTTCGTTTGCTTTCATATTCACTGCTTCACCTGCACAGGTGCACAAACAATGTCACAAATGATGTCGTAACGTTAATCTCTCTCTCCGACAGGTGGCTCATTACTTTGAGTGGATCAGACTTCACACAGGGTGGCCTGCGGTCACCAAGTTCAACACCTGATAAGACGAACACACACACACACACACACACACACACACACACACACACACAATTGTACTCTTTCAACACTTCACCAGTCATAGTTGTTGATTAAAGTAGCCCTTTCCCTTGGCTACAGCTGTGTGATGATGGACTTTGAATTGTTAAGAGTCCAGCTGAAGTGTTCTCTGTTTTAAATAATTACATGCTTTAAATAGCCTATCATTTGTGTACTGATTGTATTGTATTAAAATGTCACTTTGTGTCCAACAAAATGCCAATAAAATATATTTTCCTGTTTCTGTGGTTGACCAAATACTGACATTTCTTTATGCAGCTAGTAACTGTCAATAAAATGCAGTTTTATATGTATCGCAAGCAAAATAAAAATGCTGTTTCTACAGCTAGTTGAATTAATCCTGCAGTGATGGCTGAACTAAAGAGGAGCATCATTTGGAGATATTACACAGCTGTGAATGAAAACGTTGTGAAGTGCAGTGTGTGTCTGAAGGCTGTTCGCTACATGGCAGCGTCTTTGCAGAGAGGCTCAGGCAAAGAATATCCAGGTATGTAGCAGTGGAATGAATATTGTAGTCGTATCGGATCTTCAGTTTTCAAACTGTAATTGGTCATCATTAGCTGTTACTTTAGCAGACTTCATTCAATTAGACTAATATATTCAGCCCACTGAAGCTTATTATTTTAATGGAATTGAAAAAAATAATATACCTCAAACCTGAAACATGAAAGGGGTTGAATATAACCTTTTTGACTCGTGAATCATGACTCACTGCTCTCCCCTACATGAAAGTACATAAGCCGCTTTTTACAATAAAATGTAATGGTATCAGTATCGATATGTATCACTTGGTATCGGTATTGATATGTATCGCTTCGTATCAGATCGAAACCACATTTTGTGGTATGGCCCACCCCGAGTTTGAATGTTTGTTTGAGGTGAGTTGAGGAGTTAACCCTCTCCTTACTGACTCAGAGCTGCATTCAGCCCCGACAAAACCTAGCAAAACGTTTATTTAAACGGAAACGGTGGTGCGTTCAACATCCTGTAAGCAAGCGACGGGGTTTATATACATGTCGCTGTGATTGGGTGACACCTGTGACACACCCGCCAAACGAGAGAAAACATCCCTCAAAGCCTGTTGAAGAAACATGTTCGCTCAACATTTTATTAAAAGAAATAAAAGGAAAAATAAAAACTAAGTTGCACTTCCTGTTCATTTCCCCTGCTGATGTCGTTCTTCACTCTTAATGTTTGTAAAATAGAAAGCAAAACTTCCAGGTTCTGTTCAGGAAGTAAGAAAACCTTGTTTATAATCCCATTGAATTTGTAACAACTAATAACAAAAAATACATCCTTGGACCAGAGTCTTTCTCAGCAGTATGTTGTGTGGTTCACTCCATATGTATAGATAAGGACTCTAATATTGTTGTTTATTCAATATTTATTTTGTGCAACCTTTAACAAACATAATTTTCCATAAACCCACAGACCATCGCAGGTTAAACGTGTGTGCAAACGTGTTGTATGCTAACAAAGTAATTGTTGTTGAATTTTGTTAAATATAAATATGTAAACTTAAGGAACACACTACACTGTTGCAGAAAGACAGATGAAAGAAATGCTGAACGAGACATTTCATTGAGTTACAGAAGCTAGTGGAACAGAGGCTACACAGGAAGAGAAGTCATGACTTCAGCTCTCTATATAATTAAACAGCAGGTATAATGCTTACCATGTTCACCATCTTAGTGTGTTAACATGCTAACTTTTGCTAATTAACATCCATACAATACTTGTTGAGACAGTTCACTGAAAACCACAAATCTCAACCTCATGGTGGCGCTAGAGGAAAAGTCAGAGGATCACCAAAGTCAATAGGATTCATCCGCTGGGGACCATGAGTGTCTGAACCAAATTTCATGGCTATCCCTCCAATAGTTGTTGTTTTCTTGTTATCAAAGCATGTTGAACTTATGTTCAGTGATTGTAAGTAAAGTAGTTGTAAGTGAACATATTCTGTAAAAATTTATTTTTATGTGAATATTCAGGATCAACCTACCATATTTTCTGGGTAATAACTTTTTAATCAGAGGTTTTTTCAGAACAAAATATCTACAGCTGTGTTCATATTGCAGGTCCAAAGTACCTGGGCCCTGTTTCTGTCCCCATCAAATTAAAGCTGAACAAATATATTTAAAATGTAATGTAGGCTGCAGCCTAATACACAGTCTGATTCCACCACTTTATCATCCATTAAGGAAATGTAACACTTTTCCCGGCTCTAACTCAGACTCTTTTTTTAAAGCTAAATGTGCATAGTCTGCATATTCATTCATTAATATCTCTATGTCCACTACTCAGAGCTAAGCTGCTTTGTGGAATAGACCCAAGGTGCTTGCTTTAAGGTGCTTTATCTTATTCAAAGTCCACATTTCAAGACCTAACACATTATTACAGGACGACCAGGCCGTCTGAAGGCTCCAACATGTGTTCTCCTTTTGCCTGAATTTTCCGGAAGTAACTCCTGCTTTACAGTCTTCACTTTCAAGTTTTATTTTACCCTGTAAGGAAGAGCACAACAATAAGGTCAAGTCATACACATAATCACCTGATTGGCTCAAAATTATGCATATTATTACTATGTTGACTGCTGACCTGAGAGTCTCCAGTCTACAGTGTGGACTCTCCAGTCCAGCAGACAGCAGCTTCACTCCTGAATCCTGCAGCTTGTTATCACTCAGGTCCAGCTCTCTCAGATAGGAGGGGTTGGACTTCAAAGCTGAGGCCAAAAAAACACAGCTGCTCTCTGACAAGCTGCAGAAACTCAGTCTGTACAAAGAACAAAGCATGTGGGTAAAGGAGACTATTTTTAGAAAATATCCAAAATTTCATAATCTCACCACATACAGAATCTAATACAGAATTTCATAAAAATGCATGTTTAACAAATCCCGATAGACAAAAAAACTGCAAAGTTATTAATTTACTTTTAACATTTCCATCTAATTGGACAATAAACATAAGGTTTGATAAGTTTTAAAAAATATTCTATATACTGTATAAATTTATTAAATTATAGAACAATAACTGAACTGGTATTTAACTGAGTCTGTTGTCACCACATATGAGAGTCTTTAAAAACTAGTTAAACTAAACTGCAAGCAGTGAAGTTGTTGAATATTTAGCTAAAAGTAATGGATAAATGGTTGAAACGTCCAGCTTTCTAGTGGACTAATGATGTCAGATGGTGTGACCCCTCTATAGACACTAGCAACTGTCTAGCAATGTCACTGCCTCCCCTGATCTCAGAAATAACTTTTTTGTAAAACTGAACTGAATAAAATGTTTCTCACCTCAGAGTCGCCAGTCTACATTGTGGACTCCCCAGTCCAGCAGACAGCAGCTTCACTCCTGAATCCAGTAGGTTGTTATAACTCAGGCCCAGCTCTCTCAGATGGGAGGTGTTGGACTTCAGAACCGAAGCCAGAGAAGAACAGCTGCTCGCTGACAAGCTGCAGTGCCTCAAACTAAATTAGGGAAAACATAATTACAAAAATTCTGAGTGAAACCATAATTTTTTACACGCAGTTTGTCTGTTTGTTAGTTAGCAGTGTATGTCAACAAACTGTCAACAAATTTTAATTAAATGTGGTTAAGTTGGCCTGCATCTAGATTCAGAACCAATCCTAGAATTTGGGGGAATGATTGAATATTCTCATTCTTTTCTCACAAACTACTACATTTACCCAAATGCCGAGAATGTGAGCATCTGTCACTATGTATTTTGATTCAAATCTAGATCCACATTTAAAATTTGAACAATTTTTGATTACTAAAATAACAAGTATATGCTCTCTATTTAAAGCTTGTAAAGTCAATTAGGAAGTGTAGTTTTCTTTTCTACAGAATATTTAGCTTTTTCAATGTGTAGCTCATGATTGCTAATAGTTATTGCTGGAATACAGGCTAGTCAGTGTGGATCAGTATACTAGGCTTGATGTTTGTTCACAACATTTCTATTAAATTCATCTCAGCATAGAACTAAAAATGAGCTGTCTAACCTGAGAGTCTCCAGTCTACAGTGTGGACTCTCCAGTCCAGCAGACAGCAGCTTCACTCCTGAATCATGCAGTTTGTTGTTACTCAGGTCCAGCTGTCTCAGATGGGAGGTGTTGGATTTCAGAGCCGAGGACAGAAAATAACAGCAGCTCTCTGGCAGCCAGCAGTCATTTAATCTGAATGAAGAACAAATGATGAAGCATGCAGCTAACATGACTGGAAAGCCTAGTTCAGCCAGAATGCAGAGATGCGTTCTAACTTCTTCACCACATCCGAAGCAAATGTGGAAGTGAGCTCCGGTTCCTTTAATAGCCACTAGAAATTGAATTTGCAGAAACTCTAGAAGCTGTTTTCAATTCTTGAATACGAGAATCGACAAAGCCTTTTATATGAGAAGTCTTCAAGAACCTAAGCAAGTCCATTTGCCTTTGATTTAGTTACTCTAGCTAAGGTATACCATGACCTGGATGACTGAGATGCTTCACAGATATATTCATATAAACATTTCACATCATAAATGCAGAACTAAGCAAAATAATCTGCCTAACCTGAGAGTCTCCAGTCTACAGTGTGGACTTTTCAGTCCAGCAGACAGCAGCTTCACTCCTGAATCCTGCAGTTTGTTGTTACTCAGGTCCAGCTCTCTCAAATGGGAGGGGTTGGACTTCAGAGCTGAGGCCAAGACTTCACAGTGACTCTCTAAAAGTCGACAGCCAGAAAGTCTGCAGATTTAATGGAAAGTTAGTGATTATTGAACCAAACTCAGAGTACCAATTTCTATTTGTACAGAATGCAAATAAATGTCTGATCCATTGCTGCCCTGTTGACCTGTCAGTAAGTTAGACTATTGCTGCTCTCTTAGCTAATGCAAGGTGAAGAAAGCTAGCAAGCCATAGTCAATGGATAATCATGGCACCAAGCCATCTGACAAATAATGCTTCCTCACATTATTTGTCATTTGTCCGTTTTGGATCCGACAGCATAGATGGATAAATCATGGCTAAAGGTAAGTTGCACAGCCACTGCTATACAGTAGCTTTAGCCTGACCCTTAAGTGAGGCAGCAGAGATACTGTGAATTAATTAAACAATGTTAATTCTACAGCATAGTTTAAGATACAGCTGGCAACATGGGAATGAATTTAAACGAATTACATGTTTTTTATTTCCTTCTTGCAATGTATATATATAGTTTAATATATCCTTTTTTAAACAAAGTACATATTCCTCACATCTTTTTTTTAATAGTGCAATGCAAGTGATTGACAAGAAGAAATATATGAGACAATACAAGGCGATACAATCAAACTATGACAACCAAGAAAAAAAACATGTCTAGGTGAGTGTGTGTGTATTTGCGCATAGGGGATGCGCGAGCCAGGTTACAGCAGTGAGCAATATTATAGTGGGAAAGACAGAGGAGAAGAGAGAGGGGAAATACAAGTAAATTTTTTTTTAAAAAGGCAAAAGTAAGAGAGAAATGTTGGACAAGGGTTGGTTGTCCTCTGGGCGGGCCCCAGGGACAGAGAGGTGCCGGGTGTGGAGCCGGGGTGAATAGATTACATGTTGGTTCGAATTTGTTCCAACTAGATTTTCTTTGAAAAAAGTGACCTATATATCAAACCCACTCATCCAAGAGACTTCGGAGATCAAATGAGAACTACTTCTCTCATTTGAGAGTAAGACATTTCACAGAGTCCTACAAGTCCTACTATTAGATAGAAGTATTTTAGTCCTTGTTTAACTTTCAGCACAAATTCTAGGATAAGACGTTTGCTAAATACAGGCCCTGGACTCACCGAGCCTTTCTGCAATTCCTGACAGCTGGGATCAGTCTAAGTTGTCCCTCCTCTGATGTCCTGTACGCCTTCATGTCCAGCACATCCAGGACCTCCTTTGATATTTTCAGCATGAAGGCCAGGGCTGAGCAGTGGATTTCAGAGAGTTTCTTCTCTGATCTGTTCTCTGACTTCAGGAACTCCTGGATCTCCTGATGTACTGTGTGGTCATTTATCTCCATCAAACAGTGGAAGATGTTGATGCTTCTCTCGGGAGAAATGTCGTAGGTGGTCATCTGCTTTAGATTGTGGATTACTTTATGGATGCTTTCTGGACTGTTCTCTGTCCGACCTAAAAGTCCTCTCAAGAGTTTTTGATTTGACTCAAGTGAAAGTCCATGAAGGAAGCGGACAAACAGGTCCAGATGGCCATTCTTGCTCTTCAGGGACTCATCCATGGCTTTACTCAGCAACATATCCAAAGATGGCTCACAGATACGATACCTACCCCACGCTTTCCCCAGAAATGTCTCCAGTGTCTCGTTATCCCTGCTTGTGTGACAATGAAAAATATAGACCGCAGCAAGAAACTCCTGAATGCTCAGATGAATAAAGCAGTATACTGTTTTCTGGAAAATCACACACTCTCGTTTGAAGATCTCTGTACAAACTCCTGAGTTCACAGAGGCCTCTGTGACATCCAGACCACACTGCTCCAGGTCTTCTTGGTAGAACATAATGTTTCCTTTCTGCAGCTGTTCAAACGCCAGCCTCCCCAGCTTCAGAAGAACCTTCCTGTCAGCCTCCGTCAGCTCCTGTGGACTCGTCTCATGTCCCTCATCATACTTCTGCTTCTTCCTCTTTGTCTGAACCAGCAGGAAGTGTGAGTACAGGTCAGTCAGGGTCTTGGACAGCTCTCCTCTCTGGTCTGTAGTCAACATGTGGTCCAGAACTGTAGCAGTGATCCAGCAGAAGACTGGGATTCGACACATGATGTGGAGGCTCCTGGATGTCTTGATGTGCGAGATGATTCTGCTGGACAGCTCTTCATCACTGAATCTCATCCTGAAGTACTCCTCCTTCTGGGCGTCAGTGAAGCCTTGTACTTCTGTCACCCTGTCAACACATGAAGGAGGGATCTGATTGGCTGCTGCAGGTCGAGAGGTTATCCAGATGAGAGCCGAGGGAAGCAGATTCCTCTCGATGAGGTTTGTCAGCAGCACGTTCACTGATGACTTCTGTGTGACATCAGACACAACCTCATTGTTGTGGAAATCCAGTGAAAGTCTGCTTTCATCCAGGCCGTCAAAGATGAACAGAAGTTTACAGACAGCGAGCTTCTCTGCTGTGACCTTCTGTAATGTTGGATGGAAAACATGGAGCAGCTCGAGAAGACTGTACCGCTCATCTCTGATCAAGTTCAGCTCTCTGAACGAAAGCAGAATCAGCAGACTGACGTCTTGGTTTTCCAAGCCCTCTGCCCAGTCCAGAGTGAACTTCTGCACTGAGAAGGTTTTTCCAACGCCGGCGACGCCGTTCGTCAGAACGACTCTCATGTGTCCCTGTTGGCCAGGTAAGGCTTTAAAGATGTCGTGGCACTTGATTGCAGTGTCATGGCAGGTTTCCATCTTTGAAGCTGTCTCAAGCTGCCTCACTTCATGTTGGGTATTAACCTCTTCACTCTGTCCCTCTGTGATGTAGAGATCAGTGTAGATCCTGTTGAGGAGGGTTCCACTTCCTGTTTCATCACTTCCTTCAGTCACACGTTCACATCTCCTCTTCAGACTGATCTTATGTTCATCTAAAACCTTCTGTAGACCTTTATTCCATATAGAAGAAACAAAACAATTAAGAATTATTAAGGCTTAGCAAATATACTTTTTACAGTATCTTAAACGCACTTTGTTCATTCTTTGGTAGCAAACACAACAAATAAGAGAAGGAAAAAAGTACATAACACGACTAAGGGCTCAGTCAGTGGCATTCATTACAGCAATTTTTTGCACTGAACCATCCATCCATCCATTTTCTACCGCTTGGTCCCGTTAGGGGTCGCGGGTGACTGGAGCCTATCCCAGTGACTTTGGGCCTTAGGCAGGGTACACCCTGGACAGTGGCCAACTCGTCGCAGGGCTAACACAGACACAGACAAGGACAGACAACCATTCACTCTCACATTCATTCAATACGGGCAATTTAGAGTTATCAATTAACCTACACATGCATGTCTTTGGACGGTGGGAGGAAGCCAGAGAACCCGGAGAGAACCCACGGTAACACGGGGAGGACATGCAGACTCCACCCAGAGAGATTGTGTGATGTTGGTCTGGTCCGGGAATCGATCCCACGAACCCACGATCTCCTTATTGGGAGGCAGGAGCTTTAGCCACTCTGCCACCGTGCACCCTGCACTGAACCAAATTTAGTTTATTTTATCTTTATAATAAGTGGATTTACTCACCACAGAGAAGTCTATTTTCATGTCAAATTCAATGTTGTCTACTAGCACTACAGCTGCTTTGAAATGTTGATCTCTGAATGGGCAGACCTACTGCTGACCTATTGTCAGCAAAGTTTTTTCCATATGGGATTGCCAGCCGCTCATAGAGATAAAATAAATAAATAATAAAATGTTGATCTTGTTTTCTACCCAAATGTGCACCTTATGTGTGGTTGCACTGCTTAAAAAACATGTGAGAAGTAATATGTCAACAAGACTATGAGTCTACAGCTACACTAGCAGCTCTGTGAGGCTGTACTTGAGCTAAATGCTAACATCGGCATGCTAACATGCTCACAATGAAACTGTTAACATGACGATGCTGAGAAGGTACTGTTTACAATGGTTGCCATCTTGGTTTAGCATATTTGCATGCTAACATTTGCTAATTAGCACTAAGCATAGAGTATATCCGAGGCCAATGGGAATGTCATTCATTTTGAATGTATTTGGTCATAAACCAAAGTATTGGACAGATTTTGACCCTATGATGGTGCTAGAGGAAAAGTTCAAGAATCACTAAAGTTATTACAATTTATCCTGAAGGGACATGAATGTCTGTACCATTTTTTATGGTCATCCAATAGTTGTCAAGATATCTAAGTTTAGACTGAAGTGGATGACATTGACATTGTCCCTGGAAACCTGCTGCTGCCGTGGCTAACAATGAAGACTTACATTTAGAACACACAAGGAAATTGACAACATAGACATATATAGTAAAAAGAAAACGCACACAGGTCACAAACAAAAAAATGTTCACTACCATCCTAGGAATAAAAATATTGCATACATGAAATATTGAGGAAAAATGGAGGAAATCCTTTTAGCTCATCCAATATTATACACACTGTCGGTGTCAGGATCAGTGTAGAAGCCCTGCAGCATTGTTTGCTCGCAGTTGTGATACAGAAACCATTAATATTTTGTGTGCTAGCTGGTTAGCTAGATATGTTAGTTGGATTTTGACATTTGACATTTTGGTATTGTTATTAAATAGGACACACAAAGGCATCTCATTGTCAATTTATAATGTCACCTAGGCTCTACAGAGCTTTTAAGTATGATGAAATGTGACGACAACAGCAGACAGACATCCGGTCTTACTTCCTACAGTGCTGGTCTGACTGGGTGTCTGCAGCCAGTGTCTACTACCAGTAGAGACCAGACTTTGGACACAGCAGGAAAGCAGCTCCTCCTCAGCACCACCACACCTTTTCCTCCCTCTGTGGAAATTAAGGCAACTTTGTTTCACTAAAACAATTAATAATTTTAACAAAATATCAAGATTTTACAGATACTAGATGGTAAGATAAATATCTATGATTTGAGGTGTTTTGCCACAGAAATATCTTCATAGTTTCTGGTCATGTAGTCCAGAGTTATACAACAGTTATTTTTCTCATACCCGTGTCATATCAACACTAAAGGCCATATTATGCTCCAAACAAAGTGCTAGTCGGATAGTCTGACAGCTTCTGAAACTATGTAACTAATTTGAGGGCTAGTCTCTCTTTTTGTGAATCCAGTTTCGTTATTACTGTACAAATTCACTTTTAAAACTCTTGTTTATGCTTTCACTATCACTATCTACTTTTATTACAGTTTCACAATTGCTTCTAGTCAAACCTACACATATAGTGAGAGCAGAGGACGTGGTTCACAGTTCCTTTGAAGCCTAGTGAAACCTTAATAGTTCTGTTTTATGAATACGGTATCTTACTTTGAACATGAGAGTTCATTAAAGTGTGAGCAGTCATCTTACCCTGTGAGTGAAGGAGGTGCAGGTTCATTAGTGAACACTATAGGTTCTCCCATGGACTGCTTACTCTGTGCAGATAAACAGTTGAATCCTGGAGGCTCTACTCTGTCCTCCTCTTCCTCCACACAAACCCTCATCTTCATGGCAGCTGATAGTCTGAGAGGGAAACTAGTAACACGACAGATACACAAACAAACACAATTAACATAATCAGAGTTAGTAACTCCTTCATTTCCTCCAGAATGCGTCAAAATCACTAAGACAGCTTCAGGATTTTACACAACTCCACACGTGGCCCAGATGATACATGTATTTATTATATATTATACTATACTTATACTATATTAGGCTGTACTATATTATACTATACTATGTTAATGTTTATGTTTAATACTGTTTTATTACATGATGTACTACATCATATTTCTATATATCAATACAGATAAACATTAAGTATTATTACTTCATCACATTATATATTATTCTGGTGTTTGCTGTTATAGTAACTCATAGTACTCTTACATCACACCACTGTGTCACTTCACTTGAGACAGTACTGCAGTATTAGTTTATGTACAACACTGCCCTTTCTGTTTTTATTTCTATTCTTATTTTTATTTTATACACTTCCAGTTATTATTATTATTATTTTACTTTTCTCTATTCATCTGTACTTATCTCTGTCCTTGTGCTGCTGCAACACCTGAATTTCCCCTCTGGGGAACAATACAAAATCTTATGTGTTCATAGTTGTCAGAAAACAGTAAATGGAGGCATCCTGGTGGCCTATAGGGGTCTGAGATGCACCCATCCCCCACATGTCTGGTCCCTTTGTACAGGCTACTACCCAATAACGGCATTAAGATTTCACAAGTCCTGGGTGTCTGGCTGCAGCCAGCTTTCAACATTTCTTGCATAATTTTTCCTGTTGCAGTTTTCCAGTCAGTAACTCCTCCTTACGTTCCCTCCCTGCTCTAAAGTACAGTAGTTTCCTCAATGTTTGCTGTCTTCAGTAATCACCTGGCTCCCACACCCACATGCGCACCTGTTCCCAGTCCCATAACCAGCTCCTCAGCATGTTTATTTATCCCGAGGGGGAAATATTTACCGACAGCTTTCCTTCAGTTCCTGTTGTGATGCTGCCTTAGTTTCTGACCTTTTGCCAATCTGTTTTTGGCTGCCTGTTTGGACTTTAGTTTTCCCGTTTGGACTGACGAATGCTGATGAATCCTGTTTTGAATTACAGTGACGTGTAACACAACAGCGTCACTCAGGCTTAATAATACAAGAATGCAATTACTTTGAGTCGTTTCAGTGCTCTGATTGGCTGTAAAACCCGACTGACACACATCATACAGTCTGTGGAGGTTCAGGTAACTGTGCAGTTGTTTGTGGACAACCTTGTCAAGGATTTTGCTAACAACAGGAAGGTTGGAGATTGGTCTATCGTTGGCAGTCGAGGGTGGGATTAGATTACTCTTTTTCAGTAACGGAGTAACGACAGCACGCTTGAGACAAGTGGGACAGTAGGGACAGACAGAATAGACTCACTTCTGCGTAGATGAATTGGAGGAAATGCAGTCGAACGGTTTACACTGCTTATCCGCCATTTTAAAGTGCACCTGCTTCCCTGCTGAAGTTATTGTTCTTGTTTGCTGGCTGATGTTGAGAGGAAATCCCACGTTTGGCTAAAGATGTACCCACACAAACTGCTGAACAGAAACGTACAAAGAGATTACACTGAGCCACCTTTGTCGCTGAATGAATCCGTAACTTTTGGCAGCGGAGTTCCCGTCACTGATGACTGAAAGCACTGCTGTCTGATGAACTTTTCATCAGACTGCTCGTGTTTCCACTCAGCTGTAACATATGATTCATGTCTGAAAGCGCTGAGGTCTGGTGCTGCAAAAACAGGCTGTGCTGAACAGACATCATCCATTTACCAATAAACTGTGCTAATACAGGCTTAGTTTTGATTCAATAAATTGATTAGTCTATTGACAGAAAATTGTTCGGCAGCTGTTTTGATAATCAATAGTTCGGGTGCAAACATTTATTGGTTCCAGATGGGAGGATTTTCTGTTTTATATCATTGTAAACTGAACATCTCTGTGTTGGACGGACAAAAAAAAAAGGGCTTCAGGAAACTGTGACGGACACTTCACACTACTGTCGGACATTTTATAGACCAATCAATCAAGAAAACAATCAGCTAACGAATCGATAACGAATGTAATTCTAACTCAGATTCCAACTGAACGGAAAACAAGTCAGACAGGTCTGTGGCATCAACAGACTTGAAGTACAACATGTCAGGGCAGGACACGAGCTTCCAACATTACTACATCCTGAAGAGTCGGCGGTGGCTCACTGGTTTTTCAGACTGCTACTATTAGTCTGATAATGGCGTTTCATTAAAGTCACTTTGTATGGAGAGTGACCTGTCGTACAGTACACAGCAGCTCTATATTCTCTAGATTTCTGATATTATTACACAAATATACTCAAATAAAGTGAGAAAGATTAATTATTTTGCATTCATCTGCAGAGGGACAGTAACAGGAGAGAGAGTAACACCACAGAGTAGAAATACTACAAGTTAAAGTTAAGTAAAAGCACAAAAGTATCAGCACCAAAATATACTTCAAGTACCAAAAGTAAAAGCACTCATTATGCAGAACGGCCCGTTTCAGAATCAGATATATTATATTATTATAATTATCGATGCATTAATGTGTTCATCACTTTAATGTTGCGGCTGGTGAAGGTGGAGCTGAATTCATCCCCTCGTCTTATCTTAATCTCTATTAATACACATTTGTTGATTATGTTTTGCATTATTAATCTGAATCGGCAAAGTAAAGTTATCGAATAAATGCAGCGAAGTAAAAAGTGCAATATTTCAGAAAGTACCTTAACAGTGTGCAGTAGTTGTAGTTTTCCTTCCTGATGTTCTTCCTTATTTCCCCACATTTACATGTTGCATTATTATTAATCTGAATCTGCAAAGTAACTAAAGTTACCAGATAAAAGCAGTGAAGGAAAACAGTTGAGTGTTCCTCTCTCTGACATATTTTTCACCACAGCCTGAGAATAAAAAGGCTCAACAGGAAGACGAAGCAAAGACTGTTCCTGTTCCTGTAGCTGTAGGGAGAGAGTCTCCTCTCGGGGAGCAGTTACAGTTTAGTTCAGAGGTTTTTTACAGACGAAAAACAACAAGCTGAGCAGCATGAAGCCGCTCAGGTCACTTACAGTCTTCGGTTCGGCTGTGTTCGGCTGTGGTTCGGCTGTGTTCGGCTGTGGTTCGGCTGTGTTCGGCTGTGGTTCGGCTGCGGCCCGCTGTAAAGGCTGTTTCCTCTAAACGAAGGCGTTTCTGCGAACACGGACCGTGACTCAGCCGGAACTGACTGGGGCGGAGGCGGAGGCTCTGCGAAGTTTAGGTTTCTGATGATAGAACTTAAACTGAAGTGTCCCGCGCGCCTCCACAGAGATGTGTGAGTAGTTAGTAACGCGCTGTTGCAGACAGCAGCTTCATCTGCTTTCCAACATGGCGGGCTCACTGTGAATTACCAACACACACACACACACACACTGTTCCTGCGGGCTGCAGTGACACGTGAGGCCTCGTGGCGGCGCTGTTGTCCTGTCATCGCTCACACACACACACACACACACACACACACACACACACACACACACACATCACACACATCACACACACACACACACACACACACACACACACACACACACACACACACACACACACACACACACACACACACACACACACACACACACACACACACACACACACACACACACACACACACACACACACACACACACACACACACACACACACACACACACACACACACACACACACACACACACACACACACACACACACACACACACACACACACACACACACACACACACACACACACACACACACACACACACACACACACAACACACAACACACACACACACACACACACACCACACACAAACACAACACACACAACACAACACACACACACACCACACAACACAACACACACAAACAAACACACACACACACACTCAGAATGAAATGAATGAAACAGCCAGAAGCCTCGATACTCGATTCAATTAAAACCTCATCGTGTGTGTGTGTGTGTGTGTGTGTGTGTGTGTGTGTGTGTGTGTGTGTGTGTGTGTGTGTGTGTGTGTGTTGTGTGTTTGTGTGTGCGTTGTGTTCATTTATCTTCTTATGAAAATGTTAGTTGTGTTCAGTAACATGTATATAACATATATATATGTTATATATTGTACTAGATGTATTATTTATTATATATTATATTGTAGTATTCTGTGCTATAATGCTGACTGTAGTAAACTCACGTTTCCTGTTCGTCCTCCACAACACGCAAAACGCCGTGTGTGTGTGTTCAGCACGTTGTTCTAACGCTGACACACTGCATTCAGAATGATCACACACACATTCAAAACAGGACGGCGGCACATTCCCAGCATTTATTTTAAACTGCTGAAAGTAAACTGAAACCCTGGAGGCAGCGGAGACGTGTCTCCTGCAGGCCGCCGGACGGATCGGACGTCCAGCAGGAAGTTTATCAGCTGTGATGCTGATGAGGACAGAGCGCAGACCGGAAGCACCGCTGTGATTTACTGTAACGAACAACTGCACATGTTGCTGCAGTAACGTGTAGGAAGCATTTTATTTATTCTTTTTTATTATCACTGCAGCCCTGGAGTGCTTCCCCTCTTTGTTCACCTTTTGGTTCTAATTTTCAACAACTTATATTCATGTAAAAAATTTAATTTTGATTAATTTCTGATTCGTTCGTGTTACAGATGCTTTCAGTAAAGTGAAACTGTGTTACAGTATTTATGTGAAACTTTAAAAAAGAAGCGTTCATCCATCATGTGATGCTTCCTGTTGTTAGTGTTTCAGGTCAGTGTGTGAATGAAATGTGTGTGTTTCAGGTCAGTGTGTGAATGAAATGTGTGTGTTTTTAGGTCAGTGTGTGAATGAAATGTGTGTGTTTTTAGGTCAGTGTGTGAATGAAATGTGTGTGTTTTTAGGTCAGTGTGTGAATGAAATGTGTGTGTTTTTAGGTCAGTGTGTGAATGAAATGTGTGTGTTTTTAGGTCAGTGTGTGAATGAAATGTGTGTTTCAGGTCAGTGTGTGAATGAAATGTGTGTGTTTTTAGGTCAGTGTGTGAATGAAATGTGTGTTTCAGGTCAGTGTGTGAATGAAATGTGTGTTTTTAGGTCAGTGTGTGAATGAAATGTGTGTGTTTCAGGTCAGTGTGTGAATGAAATGTGTGTTTCAGGTCAGTGTGTGAATGAAATGTGTGTGTTTTTAGGTCAGTGTGTGAATGAAATGTGTGTGTTTTTAGGTCAGTGTGTGAATGAAATGTGTGTGTTTTTAGGTCAGTGTGTGAATGAAATGTGTGTGTTTTTAGGTCAGTGTGTGAATGAAATGTGTGTGTTTTTAGGTCAGTGTGTGAATGAAATGTGTGTTTTTTAGGTCAGTGTGTGAATGAAATGTGTGTTTCAGGTCAGTGTGTGAATGAAATGTGTGTTTTCAGGTCAGTGTGTGAATGAAATGTGTGTTTCAGGTCAGTGTCAGTGTGTGAATGAAATGTGTGTGTTTTTTAGGTCAGTGTGTGAATGAAATGTGTGTGTTTTTAGGTCAGTGTGTGAATGAAATGTGTGTGTTTTTAGGTCAGTGTGTGAATGAAATGTGTGTTTCAGGTCAGTGTGTGAATGAAATGTGTGTTTCAGGTCAGTGTGTGAATGAAATGTGTGTGTTTTTAGGTCAGTGTGTGAATGAAATGTGTGTGTTTTTAGGTCAGTGTGTGAATGAAATGTGTGTGTTTTTAGGTCAGTGTGTGAATGAAATGTGTGTGTTTTTAGGTCAGTGTGTGAATGAAATGTGTGTTTCAGGTCAGTGTGTGAATGAAATGTGTGTTTTTAGGTCAGTGTGTGAATGAAATGTGTGTTTTTAGGTCAGTGTGTGAATGAAATGTGTGTTTTTAGGTCAGTGTGTGAATGAAATGTGTGTGTTTTTAGGTCAGTGTGTGAATGAAACGTGTGTTTTCTGAATGAGAAGTGTTGCGATCAGCTGTTTGACTGTGTGAGGAGTTTTGAAAATGTGGTTTCAGTGTTGAACGACGCTCGTTAGCAACTGGAAAAAACTGTAATACGTCGTGTGCTGCGTTTCTATGGTAACCGGTGTCCCGCTGCTGCCGGAGACGGTGCTGGTCCCACGCCGCCCGCTGTAACGTGGACGCCACTTGCTCCTGTTCTCGCTGCCACACCTGGACTTCACTAAACCTCGTTCCATCGTATCTGAGAACCCCTCCCTCACCGATCCCTTTCTGACGGACCCAGATTTCAGGAGGGGGTCTCTGCAGACTCCGAATGGGCGGGGTAGCTGTCAGAAACTGGACTGTGGACTCTGTGTGGAGCTAATTTCAACTACTTTATAGACTGCTGGCTGTAAACCAGGACCACGTCACACCTGGTTCAGCCTCTTTACATCGGCTCCCTGTTGGTTTCAGGACTGATTTTAAGATCTTGTTGATTACTTTTAAGGCTCTTCATGGCTCCAGATTATATTTTAGACCTTGTAATCCCTTATGAACCTTCACGTAGTCTGAGATCTTCGGGCAGGGGTCTCCTGTCTGTTCCTGAGTCCAGGATGGAAACTAAGGGGGACGGAGCTTTTGCCATCAGGGCCCCGAGGCTCTGGAACAACCTGCCCGAAGACATCAGGCTGTCTGAGTCAGAGTCTTCGTTTGAGTCTCGTCTCAAAACACATTTTCATCTGAAAGCAGATCCTGATTTTACCTGAACTGTTTATCTTACTGTTTATTTCTTTATATTTCATCATTCACTGTGGTGTTTTATTTCTCTTGTTGTTCTGATAAGTGCTCTATAAATAAAGTTTATTATATTATTATTAACATTAATGATACATTGCGATTTATTCGGGTTATTGATATTAATATTTCCCTCCTTCTGGAAGCAGAAAGTAGCAGAACATGGAAATACTCGAGTGAAGCACAAGTAGCTTAACAGCAGCTGAGTAAATGTACGTTCTCCGTCTGTTTTTATATTTTCTCCTTTTCTTCATCTTTGTTTTCACATATAATGTCCTCAGTAGTGATGTTTCTTTGTTGTGAATATTTGGTTTCACTTCTGATACACTGATCACACACACACACACACACACACACTGCTGCAGGTAAGGAAAACGTTAAAGGAAACTGGTGTGTGAGAGGTTTAATATGATACCGATGACATAATACGATTGTGTGTGTGTTTATCCAAATCTCACTTCCTGTCTTACTTACAGACATTTATCTAAAGGCAAATGTGTGTGTGTGTGTGTGTGTGTGTGTGTGTGTGTTATGTGAGAGAGTGAATAAGTAAATGTTTTCTTGAATGATCTTATAATTACCACGTGTGTGTGTGTGTGTGTGTGTGTGTGTGTGTGTGTGTGTGTGTGTGTGTGTGTGTGATCATATCTGTCGTTGCAGCTCTGATTGTATCGGTACAATTAAAACACACAAACACGCACGCAGGTGTCGTCGGTTCGTGAGTGTGGAAAGGTTAAATGTTACTGACTTAAAGGTCGTGAGTTTAATTGCCATCGAGATAGAAGAATATGTAAAGATAGTGTGTGTGTGTGTGTGTGTGTGCGTGCTGATTGTTTAAACAGGAATTGTGTGATTTTCATATGATGTTAAAGGAAAACTCCTGCGATTAGCGGTGAATCACCGATATCGCAGATATCTCCACAACCTTCGCGGTGGTGGAAAGTACTTTCACTGAAGTTCTGCACTTACAGGGAAACGCTGGTCTTTTTCAGCCTGGCTGCTATTGCAATTGCGCCCCGTCTACGTCCGTCCACTAAAAGCACCTGTGTTTGCCGCTGACGGGCTCGGACTGATGTTGTAAGTGTCCGACAGCATCGCGGACGGGATCCTGCAGAGACAGACCTTTCCGTTAAAGAGAAAGATCCTTTTTGTTGAACCAGAAACAGCCGTCACATCGCTCTCCTCAAAGCCACCAGACTCCATTGACAAAAGCAGTAATTTTACCTCGCAGATCATCGTAAAACACACTTCATTCAAACTCGACAGGAACAAAATAAAACTCACCCAAACCGTCTTTGTTTGTCCTTCCGCTGTTCCAACACCTACTCTGGTTTTGGTCGACAGAAACCTTTCATTCAGCAAGTTAGATGTGAAACGCTGTTTCTCTCCTCTCCCGATATTTTCACAGCTAACTCGGTGAATTGAGGGTTTATTTCGACCAAACCGGAGTTTTCAGCGTGTCTAAACCAACGTTAAGCGACGGAGGTGATTTGAATACACTGAGTTAAGAAAGAGTAGTCAGAACAATGAGCTTTAAAGGATGTTACCATGCTAACATGTATGCTAACATGGGAAGCATTACAAGCGTAATGGCGTCATCTTACCATGGTAGCCATGTTAATATGCTAGCATGCTAAACATCACATGCTAACATGCTGCTTGTTACATGTCGGCATATTAAAATCCCACTCTTGTTAAGATGCATGTTAGCAACTAATTGATAACATGCTAAAAATTAGCATGTCAGCTAAAAGCACAAACACCTGGAGGATAAGATAAAGAAATATCAACATTGTCTTTTTATTTCTCATCCATCCAACAGTTTAATGAACTTTACAGCCTCGTGGGGGCATCAGAGCGGCTGCAGACTCTTAGCCTTGTTACATTAATGTCCCTGCTATGATCGGGTACGCTGGTTATGTGTTTGCACGTGTAAACGTCATGTTCTTGGTAGAAATCGGTGGAAACATGCCGCTGCAAGTAACCAAGAATAATACAAACACAAAAAAAACGAGTTAGCCTCCGCCACCAGAAACCTCGATGCTGTTGGAATCACGTGTACACGCAGGTGAATAACCTCAAAACCAGGATGATGGCGTGTGAACTGTAACGACGTCCAGTATCGCTCTCTCCACCAACAGGTCAAACTAAGGCATGTCGGAGTTCCTCTGGCAGATCTGACCTGCTGACCTGAAGTCCAGGCCCGAACTGAACCAGGTCTCGGGGTCCAGAGTTTGCAGCCGACCTCAGGAAAAAAAGAAAAACAAGACAGAAAATAAAAGAAATGTAGCTTTAGGTAACAATCGGTAAACTGATCTGTGAATGCGGTGTGAACGTCAAACACACAAAACCAAAGTAGAGTTTTGAGATGCTTGTACTTCACTACATTTCAGAGAGAAATGTGCAGAAATGTTGCACGTTCTTACAGATTAAACCATATAAAGGCATTAAGATTAGCTGCACCTTGACCAACAACAATAGTAAAATGTAATATAGGATACTGTATATTCACATTTAGCATTTTTACTTTTCATACTTTGCTGTATTTTAACTTTAAATGTTTCAATGCACAGAGTTTTGTTTAAGTAAAAGATGTGAACACTTCTTCCATTACTGATCATAACATTACATCTACATCATTTCAGGTAATACATGTTTATGTACAAAACTTCAAACAAAAAAGGGGCTTTTCCCCTCATCCCATAGGCCTTCTCCAGGTGGTAATTTAAATGTTTCAAGTAGCCAACTAAGTCTTTGTGTGTCCTCAGTGTGTTTTTAAAAACGTGTTTCTGTTTTTTATCCTGCCAAACGTTGCACTGCAGCCTCTCCAGTCAACTGAAAGCTGAGAACAGTCTGAATATAAAGTTTTAGCTTGTTGTTTAATGGGACTTTTGTATTCTGGAGCTATTAAATGAAGATACGTGAAGGCGTTTTCAGGCTGCAGTGACGAGACGTTAAAGTTAAAAAGCACAGCTGACATCTTTCTTCACCCCCCCCCCTCTCTCTGTATCGATGGCTGCAGATGGGGGGGCGCGCGGGTATCGATGTGTACGCGGGAGGGGTGGGGGCGCGTGGCCGGGGCTGTGGGCGGACCGGGGTTCGCGCGTGGCAGTGGAGGCAGCCTATAAAGTGGATCAGGGTCCGGGTACGGCTCACCTGTCGCAGCTCCTGCGCGCAGAACGTGCAGCATCTTCTTCTGTTTTGTTTCTGGGATTTTAACACAACAGCAGCGACAAACCGGGATTCATTCCTCACCGTTTAGCTACATCTTTAAGCGTCTTTCAGAGAAGAGGAACTTCACTCTGCAAGCAACAGGTAAGATAAATCATTTAGTGTTTTTTTTCTTTTCTGCAAATGTCTGCTGCCTCCAAGAATATACTACATTTTAAAATCACAGCTGTCCAAACTGTGGAAATATAAAGTTCAGGCGTCCGCGAGATGGTGCACGAGACATTTCAAGTAAAGGCGCAGCCTCACGGTGTCTTGGGTTTTGATATTTCCTAATTTATCGATATCTACTGTAAACCAGGATTTGTCTTCACTGAGATTTTGAGGAAAAGCACCCCGAGTTTAGTTTTTAAGCTAAACTATGTGAATATAAATTTAAATTTAGAGACGACATGCAATGATTTGGGAGTGAATATTTATGCACGTGAAGCGTATGTTTGTGTGTTTTTTTTAAACTATGAGTCCTTTTTGTCCCAGCAGCAGTCATGAGGCAGTTGGTGCTGATGGTGTGTCTCGCGCTCGTGCTGCTGGTGTGTTCCCGCGGCGGGGAAGCGCGTGTCAGGCTGAACTCCATCCGAACGGTGATCCTGCGGGAGGGGCACGCGCTGCCAATGAACCGGAGCACGTGGGAGCCGAGCTTGGACCTGACGGTGAGAGTGTGTTTCTGACGTCACGTGTTCTGTCCGTTCGAATGGCCCACGCGTCACCGGCAGGACTGTTACAATGTTTCAAAGTTCCGTTCCAAAGTTCTAAAGCCGCGTTCTGTCTCCCCGCAGCTCTACCAGTGCATGAGCGACCTGGAGTGCAGCGAGGGGAACTACTGCCACGCCCCCACCAAAGGCCCCGCCCACTCGCGCTGTCAGACCTGCCGTAGGAGGAAGAGGCGTTGCCATAGGGACGGCATGTGTTGCCCGGGCAACCGCTGCAGCAACAGTAAGATTAGCCTTTCTGTACGGTATCCGCCGCGTCCTGAAACTGTTACTGCAGGCCCATAGCATGTTTGCCATTTTGCAGTGTTGTCCGAAGAATATAAGAATAACGTGTAACCAACGGTTACTAACCAAGAGCTAAAAAAAAAAAGTACATTTAAATAAGATGAGCGTAATGTGGAAGCCCGGAAATAAAAATTACGAGATACCAAGTCAGTACAAAGTTTTTATTCACCGCATCAAAATTATGAAAGGGAATGTAAGTCAACATTTTGACTTTTTATGTCAAAATTATGGCTTAGTTTCTCATCATTTTAACTTAAAAAAAGTTTTGACTTGCTGTATCTTATGACTGTGACGTAGTATCTCATAATAATCTCATCATTTTAATTTAGTAAGTATTTAGTGTCTCATAATTTTGATATAAACAGTCTGATTTACTATCATAATCTGTCATTATCTCACAGTCTTGGTGTAGTATCTCTTTAGTATAATTAACCAGAAGTATTTCTAACATTTTATCTGTATTTTCCTTGCAGAAATGGGCTTCCACATTACTCTTACTGACCGTCAACCTTTACCCTTTTTCTGTTTTGGAAACAAACCGTATTGCTATCAGCTTTTGTGAACATTTTGTGGCGTCCATCTAATGATCATGCAGTGAGGTCTATGGGCGATCATTCACAAAACGAAGGATGGTTCCCATTCAAATGCTCATTCGTTCCTCTCTTTCTCCTTCAGACATCTGTGTTCCTGACGTGGACAGTTTCGTGTCTCAGAGGATCCCTGACTCAGATGGAGGGATGAGTCCGCTGTCCAAAAAGAAAGGATGGAGGAAGAGAGGGAAGGTGGACGTCAAAGGCTCGCCCGGTAAAGGTCAGCATTTGTTCTCTTTTCTCAGCTACTTCATCTCAACCAGTTTCCAGAAAGCCCAGTGGAAACGTGGACATAAAACCACTTTATTCACTTTTAATTCATGTAATTTTTCTGTTTATTTAGTCTGGAACACCTTGTTTAATAAAAGCAGGGCAAACTTGTGTAGTTTTTACCACATCTGATAATTAATTGACTGTCAAACTCCATAATTACTCCATTTTTATGCTCCTCTAATCCTCCAATAGTACCTTCTTTGCTTCTTTATGTCATTTGGTTTCTAGAGCCATTGAAATAATTATTTGTGATATAATTACAACTAGGAAGTGTAGATTTATTGTATGAGTCTGCTTTCCACCACAATGTCTGAAACTCTACTTCCTTCACATATTGGCCATCTGTTAACAGTTTTTGCGTCTGTGGTTCCAGGTCAGGTCGGGGATCCCTGCCTTCGCTCCTCAGACTGTTCAGACGGTTTGTGCTGCGCCCGTCACTTCTGGACTCGTATTTGCAAGCCGGTGTTGCGAGTGGGACAGGTTTGCACGCGACACCGCCGGAAGGGGAACCACGGCCTGGAGCTGTTCCAGCGCTGCCCCTGCAGCGACGGACTTAGCTGCCGAATACTGCAAGAGCCCGGTGCCCGGCCTTCATCTCCACCATCGTCGTCGCTGCTGGCGGCGGCAATGTCCAAGTTCGCAGCATCCTCTCCCTCGTCTCGCCACTCCTCCCCCCACACTTCGCTGCTGTCAGAGTCGTCAGAGTCGTCGTCGTCGTCAGCGCCACCGGTGGCAAAGACCAGACTTCATGTGTGCCAGAAAAACTAAGGAAGGGTGGACGGATGGATGGAAAGACAGACAAGACAGAGGGGAGCAGAGAGGAACCGTGGCTCGAAAGGAGGGAAGGAAGAAAGGAATGAAAGCGGGAAAGACCGTCCTCTCTCTGCCAGTGACCGATCCCGGAGGGAACGAGAGGCAGAGACCGAGAAAGAAGACAGTGAGACAGAGACGATCGGAGGGAGGGGTGAATAACCATACCTGTTTACACCTGTGAAATCTCCCTTTAACCCCTTCTTCTCCCCCCTTCTGTCCCAGTATCTCAATGCTAATTCGCTTCCTGTCAGGCTGCATTCACACACAAACTCAGCGGGATGTGAAACTCTTTGTGGTTCAGATCTGGTTTCCTCCTGGGTGTCTAGACGAGCAGAAACCACTTTGAAATCCGGTTTGACCCCATTTACACCAACAGGAAAAGCTTTATTATTGAAAACCTGATACATGTTGTTGTAATGGCCTCCAGCAAGCTTTGAGGATCCAGAGATATCCAATCATGTGCTGTTATTTTGAAAAAACACAACACAGATATTGCCTAAAACATATCTTTATTCTCAAAAGGTAAATATTGTGCTAATTGGGAGATAAGGGTGAGACAGTTTCACTAATTTCAGTTACGTTCTAATGATGTCTCATGTTTGAAGTGGCTTTATTATAGTTTGTTGCAACATATTTATTCAGATTTTCAAAACAAAAGTCCTGAATTGCACTGATGTAAGTAGATTTATTTCGGCCCAGTTACAAAGATGTTTCACTTCATCTATATACACTGACGTAACACAAATGAAGAAAGTTGCTGAACACAACAAGACAATTTAAGTTGATTTTCTTATTTTGATATCACTGTGATAAGCTAGCCTCAGAATTTGCATGAAGAAGTCTTACATTAGCTTAAAATTGGAGGTAAACTTGATTTTACAAAGGAAAAACTGAACAGAACCTTCATAAAAATGGGTTTTAGCTTTAGTTTCATAGCAATAAACAGGTGATCTTTGGCTATTAGCCTCCAATGAGCTGCCAAGATTAGCCAAACTCACGTTAGCCAAACTTAGAGGCTGTTCAACACCTCAAGGACTCATTTAAATGAAATAAAGAACTTTGTAGATGTATGATGTTCCACTGAAACAAAAACTGTACCACAAATCTCTTCTTCTGTCATGCTCTGAAACTCGTTCACATGCATATTCACATCCCTAAACTGTGAAATGTTGCCTCGTTAAACCAAAACTGTCCCTTCCCAAACTTTAAGGCCTGAGGTTTGTCCAGACGTCTGGTTTGATTGCACTGTTGTTATTGTGATAGAGTTATTTTTCTATAAGTTGTTCCTGTATATTTTGGATGAATGTTGGTATAATTATTTGCCTGTTTTGTTATGTGTCACTCTGCCAGTTCATTTCGGGGGTTTATTTCCACCACTGTAAGAAGGAATCTTATGTTGCTGTATTGTAAGGCAGTCTGTCAACCAATCGCTAATCTCTGATTTTATGATTAAAAGCATTAGTCATTTGAAACATGTCTGTGTGTGTTCACTGCGTGAGAAAATGGATGTGTGGCGTGAGAGCATGTGAAAAGTGTAAGTTGCGCGAGTCTCACGGTCAATGCGTGAGAGTTGGCAGCCCTGTTCCTGTGCTAGAGTTGTGTGGCTGTGTAAAGACGCTAGGCTACAATGGCTAAATCACATCAATGTGATACTCTCTAGGACTATTGTGATGAAAGATCAGTCTGCTTAAATGAACCAAAAGCTAACGGGGTGAAAGTACGGAAGCCTCTTCACGTTAGAAACAACAGAGCTGCTGTGATTGATAGTAATTTTTCTCGGGTCGTTTTCTTGAGATAATGAGATTTTTACCACACTCCCCCTGAAACAACAAATTGCCACGTTTAAATTTCTCTTTATGTATGGATTAACCAAAGGAGATACAACGTGAAATGTGTTAATTAGCCAGCTTTAGAGGTTTTAATAGATGTATTTTCAAACTTTAGTCAGAGCCAGGCTAGCTGTTTTCCCTTCTTTCCAGTCTTTATTACTAAGCGAAGCTAACCACTTCCTTACACCAGCTCCCATTTTTCACAAAATGTTTAAGTAACATTTAATATCTGAGACAGAGAGGCCTAAATCTGGTCGGACCACATGTATCCGAAAACCAGGCAGTGAATGTTTCCCGGTACTGGTGGGTGGTGATAAGATTACCAAGAGGAAAAGATATCCCCACAGGCCCGTAAAGACGCAATGAAATTATTCCATCTGTGTAGATAAAAGTTATTTATGACCACAGAGTTAAATCTCACCCTCAGATATTTAAACTGCTTGCCGATTTAAATGTGTGTCAGAAGGATAACAGGTGATTTCTGCCGTCATCCTGCAATGAAAAACAGACAGTTGAATGAAACAGGACGGAGGGTCTGTGGGTCGTTAAAAAGTAAAATGTACAAATACCATGCTTTAAAAATCATCAGATTGTCTTACATTGGAGTTTATGAGGTCTCAATTTCAACATTTTATCTGATTTATTTTCTTCTTTTGTCTGAATTAGTTGAGTAACATCAGATGTTTTATAGCTTATAAACACTCTAAAACTCGTACTTTCCATTCCACTGAAGCCTCACACACTTTATGCATGGTCTTAATGTTTTGAATATTTAGTCCAAAAGGATCTTAAAAAGTTTTTTTTCCTGATATCTGCAGAAACCAACAATGTCTCCAAACCAAACAACAGAAAACCAAATTTGTCATTGCCTTTCAAAATGACCCAAGAGCATTTTCTGATTTGAAATGTTAGCATGCCGGCTAACTAGCACTCGACACACAGTGCTAACATAGCCCCAGCATTACTTCCAAAGCCAAACAGAATATCAAACAGCTACATCAGTTTGTGGGGTTTCAGGCTATGTAAGAAGAACTCTTGCTCAGGACTAGGACATCCACTGTGTGGGAATTGTTTCAAGCAGCTCTCACCTGTTCTTTATTGGATTTGGGGAAGTTTAAACTCCACAAGCCGAGCCAAATACCTTACCCGAGACACTTTTGTCAAACTAATCCTCAAATCTCTTTCTCTGGTTGAAAATACGAAAAATAAAGCACAAATTTAATCTCTGCGTCGCTTGCATGTATGTATTTCCATACCATACAGAGTTATTTTAAAACTATATAACAGTCTTACATTCTTCCTTTTTACACTGTACAATGATACTAAGGCTAACTAGCTACCCTGCAATTCAAGAAAATGGCTGCTCTTTTATTTCCATGTCGCCTATGTGGATTACCTGGTGAGGATGCTAACGTTTTTACTTGTTAGCTTAAACCTCAGTCTTTTGGCAACATATCATGTATGTAGCCATCAAGTGCACATGAGCCTTTTACAGGCTTCTCGTTTTAAATCAAGTCAACTTGAGACTGTGTTTTTAACCAACTCATGGAGCTAATGTTAATTAGCTAGTTAGAGTTGACAAAATTCGTTAGCGGTAGCCACCATTTCAATCGCTGCAGATTAAAAATGAGAAGCTGCTTTTGTTAAGCTCTGTCTTAAGTCAAGGAACGATTGTTTCAAAGAATTACTATGAATTTTGATGGTAAATCTGCCACTGTTATCATTGTAAACATCGTATGTATGGTCACTTTTGGACTTGACAACTGCAACAACAGCCACCAGGGTAAACACATGTCATTTTAGGCTTTTGAATCCTTGTGAGGACAGTTTTGCAGAAGTTTCGCAAGAAGGACAAAACTTCACAGAGTCTGATGTGCTGATGTGTATGACCATACATGGTCATTTCTTTGTTTCCCAAAATCTTCCGAGAATCGATTTCCATCTTCCGGAGGCTCGCTGACATTGAGAGAGAAAAGGGACTGTGTGTTTGTGTGAGCATGTTCCCTCTTTTGTGGTTGGTAGCTGTTGGGCATCGCTGTCCTCAGTTTGGGCATGGTTGTTATAAAGATAACACACACACACACACACACACACACACAGTCTTTTACATGCTTATGTCACTCTTCCATCCGTGTTCCCCAGCTTCCCTGTTGCTGCGTGTTCAGTATAGGTCAGTGACACACACCTATCTGCATTATCGTCACTTTGCCATCTGTGTTTCCCCGTTTCCTTGATGTCACAGTTCAGCTTTACACATGTGTTGTTCTGATGATAATATGATTAAACTGGTAAAGTAAAACAGCTTTCTGCTCTTAGCCATTGTTGTCGTGTTTTCAGCTGGTTGTGGGTTACCTCTGCCATCAGCGGGCCACAAAAAAATCAGTTAATGCTGCCTTTTGGTTAGTATTATGTTAGGGGGCTGGAGAATGCATTAATGTAGGTCCTCACAAGTATAGTACAAAAATAGGAGGTCATCACATACTGGGATGACAGAAAAGATGAAAATGTGTGTATGTGTGCAGTCTGCTGATAATAATAGCTTCAGGTTATCTTATCTCTGTGGTTTGAGACTCTGTCAGGATAAACTGCGAGCAGATGATGATGTTTCTCTCTGCGGCAGCCGGAGGCACGAACAGTTTTCACTCTAACTTTATGTGACACAGAGGACGCTGACGGAGCTGCTCCACGTCCACGCTGAGGGTTGACCGCGGGGTCGGAGCTGCATGCGTTCATCCAGGTTTAACTGTAAAAATCCAGGTAGTTTCAGGTAAACCGATGACACGCGCACACACACAGTTATGGAAGCTCATTTTCACCAGTTGAAAGGGGATTTTTCTCAGAATTATGAGACGTTATCTCTTGTTTATGAGACAATAAGTTATAATTATCAGATGGTATTTATTTAATTATTACCATCATAAATACGAGATAGTATGTCACGTTTACTGTACTGTATGCTTTGGTATGTCATAATTATGAGAATAAAGTTAAGAATGTTAATAAGTTTCTCAGAACTACTAAACTCTCTCATAACTATGACAAGCTTTAATGATAAGATTAATAATAATGACATACTTAATTATATCATACTTTAGTATGATTATGACTTATATAACTATTATGACAAAGTATTATGCGATATTATGTCTTAATTATGAGATCATATGAGATGGTATACTTTAATTATTATTATCATCATTAATATCTCATAATTATGACTTAGTATCTCAGTATTATTAGATATTATCTCTTAATTATAAGATATGAGAATATAATAGTGAGAATGTTATGAGTATCTCTCATGAGATTTCACAATTATGAGAATATAATTATGATCAGTTTTAATGGTGAGATTAACTGTCATGAGATCTCACAATTATGAGATAAGTATGACATAGTATCAACGTTCTCATAATTATGAGAAACAGTTTTCTCATGTCATAACTATGAGATCCAAAAAGCTTAGTGGCATTTACACACACACACACACACACACACACACACTGCACTTCCCTTTTAAGGCGTCCCTTCAAATCTAAATTGCAGGGATGTTTGTCAGTTTTACAACCTAATAAAACTACAGAGCGAGGGACAGATGGGTTGGACTGGTTATTATTTAACCGGTAACTACACACACACACACACACACACATACACACACAACCTCCCATATCGATCAGTCCAGGAAATGTGTCTGTTTGCCTCTCCTGCTAAGGTAAAGCAGGTAAGGCTCACTTTTGTAAATTACGTTGATCGTAGAGTTTCGATGTCTTGTACTTAAATAAAAAGTTGATTCTTTAGCAGCAGGTCCATCATGGCTGATATACGGGATCATAATGAGGCACCTATGGAGTCTGGTTACGGTCAGTTTTAGGTTCAATCCAAAGCGAGTCACTGCTTTATACACACACTGCTGATAAAACTGATGTTAAAACAGTGTAATCTGTCACGGTTAAATTGGGCTGTTTCCACTGATACAAATGCTGCTTTTGATTTTACGGATAAAATCTGTAAAAAAGTCGTTTTAAATTTTTGATTGAATCATTTTAGCAATATTTTCCATTTCTATCTGTGGATTACAACATCAACAGAAGTTTTTAAAGGTTTTATTCCAGCCTGAAAATTGTATGAATAAATGGAATGGAAGTGTTTTATTGTTTTCCTGCTTTTTAAAATTTATAGAGATAATATAAAAATGCATTTTCTACACGTTGTTTTTTAGGACAAATAATACGTTTTCATAAATAAGATTATTTAACAACAAAAAATGTTTAACGTTAAAAGGGATGCAATCAGGAAGTCATTACTCGCCAAACAGCAAAACATTTTGTTGTTCATTTTGAAACTTAGTTCCATCGTATCCTGAGATGGCGCTCGGCACGGAACACGGTCGCCGTGGCAACAACGCCTTCAGAATCCTCAGCAGCCGGGGTCGTCGGCTCAGCGAAGGCGAGCGGAATGTGCTGTCCCTGAACGTGCTGTTGCTAGGCGACAGGCAGAGTGGGAGGAGCTCTGTGGGGAATGCTCTTATTGGTCAGTTTTACAGATTCGCCAAATCACACCTTTGAAATTTTTGCTTTTGGAATCTTCACATTTCTTCAGCTCAGTGTAAATATACTCGATGTAAGTCAAAACTCTGACTTACTAAGACAAAATTATGAGATACAAAGTCACATATTTCAGAATCAGAAATCCTTTATTGATCCCCGAAGGGAAACTCTTTGTTACAGCAGCTCGCCTTTACGTCAGTGCACACAGGAGGAAGTACTAGCAAAAAATATAATACAATATAAAAACAGGTCAGAAAATAAATGAAGTACCAGGTGGGTTTAAGTATAAAATAAAATAAGTGTGAAGTACCAAGTGGGTTTACCGGTTGATGATGATAATACGATATTTGATCTACTAAGTACAAATATGAGATCAAAGTTATGACTTACTAAAGGTCTGATCACACCAGCATTTAAAACAGCAAAATGTCTTTCCAGTAGAATCGCTGCGATTGGTGGATTCGCTGCACAAATTTCTCACGTCAGTTTTTACTTTGGTGAACTTTAACTCGCAAATTTGCGCAGTTGACCGATAGCAAGCCGTCTTGACAGAGCTGATCTTTGGGTGGACCATTGAATCTCCTCTGTCGGAGTATAAACTGCTCCACAGCACAGACCTGGTTTACACACAGGTAGGAGACAGGAGTCCATCATACTGATACATCTGCTGAATAAACTGCGTGAATTTATTTTCCCGTTTGCAACCGAGCTAACAAGCTTGTGTTATTGAATGAAATTATGAACGATCCTGAGAACAAAATGCCAGGGGAAAGTAAACAGCGAAGTACAGAGAAAATAGAGAGAAGCTCAGAGATGCAACTCGCTTGCATTAGCATGTTCCCGGCTTGCTAACCTATTAGTCGTTAGTTTGCCAGCCACAGTAGTTCACCAACTAGCCCTCTGAGTAGTCCTTAGGTCAAGAAGCATCTAGCATCTCTATCTTGATTCAAAAATTTGATTTACCATATCACAACTGTGACTCATTATCACATAATTTAGTATCTCATATTTTTGACTTACCATGACATTTTTACCATCATGCATTTCATTCATGTTTTTCTTTTCCTGGCGGAAATGGGCTTGTATAACGTTCAGATGGTAAACATTTACATAGCACCAATTCATAACAGAAGTTATCACTTCCTACAGAGCAGGTCCAGACCGAACTCTTCGTAATAAATTCATTTGTTGGGCAGGTGGAGAGGCGTTCCAAACGGGCACCTGCATTTCTGGCCTTTCCTTGACGACGGAGTTGCAGCTCCTAAGCCGAAATTTCCAGAAGTATTTCAGAAGACAGGGGGCGGAGTCTGACCTCATGTTGCGAGTGGTTGACACGCCCCCTATGTTGCCCCGCCCACAGAGCGTGCACGAGCTCTGCCCTGAGGGCGTGCACGTACTTGTGCTCGTTGTGAGAGCTGACCTGCCGCACGACAACACACACCTGGAGGAGCTCGTGGAGGTATTTAAACACACACACACACACACAGACACTACGTATGTGTGTGATTTTTTGGGTGATTTTGTGTATTTTTTTTCTGTGTTCAGAGTCTCTTCGGTCCAGAATGGCGTCGTCACGCTTTACTCGTTCTCACACACGCTGACCACCTGGAGGAGGCGGGGCTTCACCTGTCAGTCTACCTAACACAGACCAGTGATTGGCTGAGAGCTCTGGCTGAAGAGGTGGAAGGAGGAGTCTTCCTCTTGGACAACAGCTGTGATTGGCCGTCAATCAGAGGACGGCCGTTGAGAGACCGACTGCTCCGCCTCTCAGCCAGGAACCATCACAGAGCTCTGACAGTCAGGACAGAGGTCTCACTCTGACTCTTTAAAGAGGACCACACACTTTTTTTTTAAAATTCGTATTGGCATATGATGTTAATACAGATGATTTTTCCAACAGAATCACATAATGTGTGTAAAAAACAGCTTTTTCTGCTGAAAATTACGTTAATAGTAACTCCTTATTCTCTGCTGTCCAATCAGCGGAAAGTAGAGGCGGGCCTTCCTTTCTTCAGGTCATATGTAATCAAGAACACTCAGGAAACAGATGATTGTGGTTTCAAGTGAGTTTTTAATGAATAAACAACAGTGATGCACCTGAAATGTATTCTTCTTTTGTTAGCTAACACATCTAGCTACTAACTAGCTAAGTGTTCGTCAGTAGCTGCCTAGCCACAGCAGAGTAGGCTTTTCACAATAAAAGTATTCTGGTGCACATCATGTCTTCAGCATCTGTCTTGTCCTGTATGACGTGGCCCCTCGCTGTGTCTATCTGATGATGCAGTTGGTGAGGGACGGGGCCCTGCATAGGCCCTTCCCCTTCACCTCAAATCTGCAGCCTTTATAGTTGGCCACGCCCCTGCAGTCGACCTGCAGGTCGGGCTGAAGAAGCTCCCAAACCCTCTGTTTGGACTGCAGCTCTCTGTCCGGGTCACCTGAACACACAGAGAGTGGGGTTCATGATTACCTGGAAAAGACATTGTGGAAAATCCCAAAAGCCACTTTCACCTTTTGCAGCCAGTTGACCCGACGGCCAACAAATGTTTGCCGCCGTACCGGTTGTTGTAAGTCTACTTACAGAATTTACCCTAGCAACCACTACCACACCTGTGTCGACTGAAGATGACATCAACGGCACAGATACAGTCACTTGCTGCTGACTGGTTAGGGCAACATAACCCTAAATTAGCTAGCTTGACTAGCTGTTGTGACTGGCTAGCGCTGTTTCCAGCTAGATAGCATTTTTGCTAACTAGCCCCACAAATGGTCACTACATTACCATGTAAACTTCCTGCACCTGCGAGGACATAACAAATGAATATGTGCCACTTTCTCATCTGAGTAGGCGCTAATTATAATGGCGGCCATTTTAAAGTGAAATTAGCTATTTGACAAATCTCTGATGAAAAATGACTTCAGTCTATTTTTTGTTTGTTCATTAGATGAACTGCTTTGTTAATGCTGTTTAACTCATCCACTGCGTTTTTATTATTATTTTTATTGGAATTTCATCTTTGTAACCACGGTTACCAGGGTAGTTGAGAAAGGTAACTCTGTCTCCAGGGGCGGAGCCTGTGGGCGGGACCAGCAGCTCGGTGCAGTCATCAGAGGTGGAGCAACAGAGGAGGCGGGCCTGAGAGACCACGCCCCTCAGCTTACAGGCCTTGACGTTGCATAGCAACACAGCTAGACCGCCCCGGAGCTGCAGAGAGAGAGAGGTGAAATACTTTCTAAAATTATTTTTAGTAAAGACGACAGATTTTAAATGAAAGATTCAAAAAGAAAGAAAGAAAGAAAGAAAGGAGGAAGAAAGTAATAAAGGCAGGAAAGAAGGAAACAAATGAGAGAAAGGAAGGATTGAACTGAAAGGAATGGAAAGAGAAATTATTGATCTAAGAAAAGCAAGAAATCAAATGAGAAATTAAGAAACAAAACAGATACAATTTCAAAAATAGGGTGGTAATATCTTGAGAATAAAGCCGTAATATTTCAAAAATAATGTCATAATATGATGAGAAATAAAAGTTTTAATACATCAAGAATTTGGTTGTACTATTGGGAGAATAAAGTCTGGGAAATAGTTGTAGTTTTCAAAAAATTTGTCTAAATGCTTAGAGAATAATAGTTTGAGAATAAACTCGTAGTAAAGTGAGAATAAAGTTGTAATATTTCAACAGCAAAGTAATTATTCAAGGAAAAAGGCAGTATTTTGAGAATAAAGTTGTGATGTTTTGAAACTAAAGTCTTGCGTTACCTCCTCCAGGTGTGTTTTCCCTCCCAGCTTGCTGACGACCGTGCGGGGGGCGTTCTCTCCCACGTCCACCTCCTGGACGGACAGCGCCTCGGCCAGCGGGTGGCGGCGGACGCTGAGGATCCGTCCAACCCGCAGGTCCAGTCGTGACACGTCGAGCCGAAGCTCCGCCCCCAAGGAGAGAGAGTCAGAGGTGGGACGAGCTAAGAGAGAGAGACAGGTGAAGTCAGTCAGTCTTCTATTTTAACTCCCTTCCTTCCTTCCTTCCTTCCTTTCCTCATTTCTTTCCCTCCTCATCTCACCTTTCCTCTCTCCTCTCCTCCTCCTGCTCTGTCTCTCTCTCTGGTCATGTGAGGAAGAGGAGGTGGGAGGAGGATTTGTAGGAACAGCCGCCGTTGCTCCAGCAGGGGAGGGAGGTTGATTGACAGGCATCGTAGGGGCGGGGCTAAGAGTTGGAGGAGGCGGGGCCGGGAGAACAAAGCCTTGGCTGAAAGAGAGAAAAAGAGACGCGACTGTTCTTTAACTGATGCTGTATCGCAAATAAATGCAGGAATTTAATTTAATGTATCTGACTGTTTTTTATCTTTTGGACAAAACTCCAAAAGGTTTTGACTTAATAATGTTCTTATTAAATTAAAATAATCCACTCTGGTTCTCTGTTATTTAAATCTGACCACGGTCGACGCTGAAGCAGCTCAGAGGGAAAGTAAATCATCTACAGTTGTCCGTGTGTGTCTGTGTGTTTCTCTTTCTATCCTTGTGAGGACTGGGTTGAGTTTATGAGAGTCAGGACAGTTTTGGAAAGTGAGGACATTTAGTCTCGTTCTCATGTCTTCGAGGGGCTGTTTAAGGGTTGAGACTTGGTTTTAGGGTTAAGGATAGAATCAGGTTTAGGGTCTGGGAATGCATTATGTCACTGAGGGTCCTCAAAAGTATGGAAGTGTGTGTGTGTGTGTGTGTGTGTGTGTGTGTGTGTGTACCTGTGCGTCTCCTCTGTTTGTCTTGCAGCTGATTTCTCAGCTGTTCGATGTCTTTCTTCAGTTTGCCGTTTTCCACCAGAAGTTTCTTCTGATCTCTGACCGACGCCTGCAGCACTAAAACACACACACACACACACACACACACACACACACACACACACACACGTCCTAATCATCAAGCTTTGCCTGCTCGAACATTTTTTACACAACGTCACAGCATTTGTCAGCTTGTTTGTTGGGTTTTGTCACAGATTTTGTTTCAGTTGACACGTGAACCTTAAATTAGAGCACGAAACAAAGAAAACAATTGTTGATAAAAGTTACAACAGTTGTTGTTTTTGTATTCTCAGTGTTTCCTGCAGTTTCTCTGGCTGTTGACTTGGGTTTAAATTATTTGGCTCTGAAACAAAAACTCTGGGTTCTTGATCAGTCCTACATTTACAGGAGATGAGGGTTTTTCTGCGATCATTGTGGATGTGGGATCAATTTATTGTTCATTTATTTCATTTGTGCATAACTTGGTAATATAATGTTCTCCACTATGACTAGTGGGCAGCACATGCGCATGGATTTGCTCTTACGTGCTTTCTCTCTCGACAGCAGGGCGTGAGTTTTAAAATACTCCACGATCTGCTCGCCATCCTCTGGATCGAGCTTCATGATAGCGGCTGCCAGGCTGAGAGACAAACAGGCGGTTAGACAGTGAAATAGTGTGTAGCAAAAGTCCATTTTCTTATTGAAAGCCCCAAAGTTGTGGTCCAGTCAGTCGTCCCCTCCCAAGAGAATTAAATGCTGTTGTGTCCAACAAACCTTTGCATCACGTCCAACCCGTTCTCACTCCCAAAGAGTCAGATAGGGCAGCTTGGTCAGTGGCTGTACGCTTCGAACTACGACGCCGTAGTTATCCCTCTAGGGTCATTTCTGGAGGCGACCCTCTAGCATAATGTTTTGATGTGCCGTCAAAGTCGGGTGACGTAGTATAAAGAGTGTGAAAAGTCTGCGCAGGAGGTCGGGGTGTTTGGATGGGTCAAACACAGGACTTCCACCCAGGAGGCTGCTGTTCGTTTCCTGTGGGAAACCAATCGTCAGCGTAACTTACATACCTAACGTATTTATTTTAACCCAAACCACGATCTTTTCCTGAACCTAACCAAGTAGTTTTGGTGCCTAAAGCTAACCAAACTGCAACTGTTTTACAACGTTAACCACGTGTTTTACTTTGACGTTGCATATTTATTATTGCTAACTTGACCGCGGAGCCCTGCACGCTACAGGGGTACACAGAGCGTCATAGTTTGAAGTGTAGGGCCACTGACTAGCTGCTGCATTTGACGACTTGGGAGTGAGAAAGTGTTGACACATCTCAAGTTGACTGAGATAAGTTCAGGTCAAGTCCAGTCTCCCCAGATATTTTGACTTCTTTTGACCTGCAGATCGCTGATCAGGTAAGAAAAGATGTCACAGTCAGGTATCTGTTTATCAACATCTCTCATGCAAATCTGATGAGTTTAAATGTAAATTAAAGAGTTAAAACGACTTTATGATCTGATCTGTTTTCAGGGACACTGCAGTGGGCGTGGCTAAAACACCGACCAGCTCTGACATGACTGACAGTATGCAAATCAGACAGGCAGTGATGTCATCAACACACGTTTATATAGATGATATCTTAGAGGAAAGGATGTTAATGTTTTTGTCATCCTCAGAGGGCACACAGAGTATGAAATGTCAGAATTAATTGATCTGTATCTAAACAGAAATTAAATTAATCCTGTTGTCTCAATCAGCTTCAAAGCACTTCCTGTTTGACACCAGATTGACAGGTGGATTAGGACACACACCTGTCAGCCTGTAATCCCTCAGCTAACAAAGAGCTGTCTGTCTTAGTTTATTCAGTAGTTCTTCTTTAGTTCAGAAAGCAGCAGCAAAGATTTTTCCTGGATATATCTATTGGTGGACGACGACAAACTGTGTTTGCACGCGGCCAATAAATCCAATAAATCATAACGTCTGATATGAAAACAAAGCTGAACAGCAGTTTCTCAAGTACTGTTTTCTACAGCTTTATACTTCTTCTCCATTACATTTTAGCAGGAAATATTGTACTTTGTTTTATTTTTGTTATAAAAAGTGAGAAGCTTGTGTAATAGGAATATTCCAACCTGTTTTTAATGTAAATTGTATCAAGAATTCTTGTGCCACAAGCTGCCTTATTCTCTCGTGTTTCAAGACAGGTTTAAATTTTATGACTGCACTGCAAAATAACATTTTTAGAATTCAGTTATATGGCAGATTAAACAGCCCACAACACAGGAACTACTAAACACTTACTACTAAGGTATAAAGTAGTTAAAACTAGCTCCATCTCGACCGGCTACAACTAAAATGCGGAATGCATCACTGATAATAATCCTATTATGTGTAACACTATGAAAGGGCCATTTGGAATTTTTTTACTGGAAGTATATTTTGCTGATAATACTTCTATACTTTAAAGTACATTTGACTCGTAATGGAGTATTTTACATTGTCGTATTACTACTTTTACTTAAGTAAAAGATCCGAGTTCTTCTTTCGCCACCAAATCCAAAAAACTCAACACAGCTCACAGGTAAGTTGTATTTCAGAGTAAACAACAGGACTAAAGATGAGAGTTTATGGTTAAACCACATGAGGAGAGACTGAGCATGTCACTAAAATGAACTGAGACATGAAAGCATAGAGAGAGCCGTCATTGAAGTTTTGATAGATGTTATCTGTGATGGAGGAATGTACATATTAATACCATCAAAGTACTGCACACACACACACACACACACACACACACACACACACACACACACACACACACAGGCTTGCTGAAACCAGCCTATTTGCATAATGATAAACAGAAAGCTACTGGCGCACCCGTCAGCTGGTTAACATTTCCATACACAAACACACTCGACTGACACTAACACACTTATCTACACAAGCTCATTATTAAAGGGAAAATCCACCTTTAACTGTTTAAATTTTTTTTATAAATTGTTAAGATGGACTCGGTGAAGCGTTTGGGCTCAAGTTAAACTGCAACACCATAAGAATGAAATGAGTTCCAAATTATAGTTTTTGGTCGCATGTTGCACAGGTATTTTCTTTCAGAGCTGGTGTGGACACTTTCAGGCATACCCTCGTGGACCTTTGTGGCTATGAAGACGTAGAAAGTATAATTTTTATAATTTTAAAGGGTTATTTCAGATTTTTTGAAGTGGGATCGCATGAGGTACGTATCCATAGTCAGTGTTTTACCTACAGTAGAAATCAAAGTTTACGCTATATTTAGAATATTTTCACCGCTTTACGGTGCTGTCACACAGCCCTTTCTGATGAGGAACTGAAGCCTTATATCCATTTATGGTCTCTTTAAATCCATCAGACTCCTTTGACAAAAACAGCAATTTTAGCAGCGGTAGAACAGCAGCTCCCTTGTTCTGCGAGGTAAAATTGCTGTTTTTGTCAAAGGAGTCTGGTGGCTTTAGAGAGAGTGATATAAGGCTTCAGTTTCCCATCAGAAAGGCTGTCTGACAGCAAGGTAAAGCAGTGAAAATATTCTAAATATAGCTTAAACTGATATTGTTTTGTTTTAGGTTGAGCAGTTCATTGCTTAGCTTCTGTGCCGGTACTCCTGTCTGCTTCTCCAAACTGTGGATGCGCTGACCGCCGTCTACTGTAGGTAAAACACTGACGATGGAGAAGTACCTCATGCAAGCCCACTTCAAAAATGAACCCTTTAAGGCACTTACAGGGGTGAAGTAAATTTGTGCTAATCTTTTGCATCAAGTTCAACATGGTGAACGTTGACACGTTAATTACACCGTTGATAGTAGCAAACTGTCTTTACAGAGCTGACTTTTGACCGTGAACAGAGAGCCGGAGAGTCCAAAATAGATGACGCTATCGTAGCTTATTAGCTGTGTGTCACCATCCAGTTTTATTTAAGCTCCTCTGTCAGAATATAAACTGCTCCACAACAGAGACCTGGTTTACACACATTTAGGAGACAGGAGTCTATGGTTATTATCCTGTTAGTGACCATTAGCAAGTTTGTTAGCAAGCTTGCTAGCTTGGAGACTTTTTTCCTTCCTTCAGTAACTCTTTATTGAATCAAATGATGTTTCAGTCCTGAGGACAAATCGTCAGGGGGAGTAAACAGCCCAGTGCAGAGATAAATAGAAAGCAGTTAGAAGGAGAGCTTTTGTGACTGACTAGCTCTAGCATGTCCCTGACTGGCTAGCTCATTAGCAGTTAGCATGCCAGCTACAGTACTTCACCAACTAGCTCAGTGTGTAGTCACTACATCACCAACTTGTAGCACCAAATATTTCGCAAATGAATTTCGAAGTGTCACTCTCTGGCGTGACCGGGCCTTTATGGAAAAATCACACATACTTAGGAGGACATCATATTTACTTACATTCCCCTGAAGCCAAAACTTTATGACCATAAGCGGCAACAAACATGTGAACTTGTCCATGTACGCAAAGACCCAATGTAGCATAAACAACCTAACCTTTATCAAAAAACAAAAGTCTTAATCCTAAATTATAATACTTGGCCTTGTGGGGACCCGCGTTTTGTCCCCAAATGGGGACCCACGTCCCCACAATGTGAGTGTGTGAAAAGATGTATGTCCTCACAATGTGATTAATATAAATGCACACACACACGTGCAGCAGCTGCTAAACCACTGAAATGTAAAGAGAGACGCAACAGCTGCGGTCAGGCCTCCTGCTATAAATAACATGAGCTGGTACAAGACAAACGAGACAACAGTGGTGGAACAAGTACTCAGATCTTTTACTTAAAAGTAAAAGTAAAATACCACAATGAAAAAATCTTCAAAATCTTACTAAAGTAAAAATACAGTATTAGCAGAAAAGTACTAAAAGTATCAAAAGTAAATGTACTCATTATGCAAAATGGCGTATGTGTTATTTATTATATATTTATTGTTGTAATGTTATTCCTGATTCATTACTGTATGTTGTCAAGGTAGAGGTAATTTTAACAACTGTATATACTGTTGGCTAGTTTCATCTATAACAAAGCATATGTTATAAACTGATCACATGTGTGATCTTGATCTGAAAAGTAAGTAGTAACTAAAGTTAAAAGTACAATATTTCCCTCTGAAACGTAGTGGAGTAGAAGTAAAATACCTCAGATTTGTACAGAACTTGAGTAAATGTACTTCAAGACAACACACACACACACAGACGCTGATCTTTGATATGCACACCAAAGGAAATAATAGAGAGGAAAATGAGTCAAAGGGAAACAAAACAATAAAAAACATTATTTAAAGAGAAAAGAGCACCTTCAGTATACCAAACCTTTTTAAAAGAGCTCTTGAAAACAATAAAATAATTTTCTTTCTATTTTCCGATAAGGTAAAGGGTCAGCTTTGTCTGCCCAAAGAAAGTTAACGAAACAAAACAAATTTCTTTTTTGTTCAAACTAAAGCCACTTCACTCAAGATAAATAAGGGCAACAATCTACAACAGGAAAAAATGAATAATTCAGACGTAGACATGTGTCTGCAGCTGTGGGAGTTTAAAATTGAAAGAATTCACTGGAATAATCTCATGTAATGCACGTCAGTGAAAATCACAAACATTTTTAGACAACGGTGGCTTAAAAAACACACTCCGAGCAGACTTTACCTCTGTTTTAACCTTTACATGCCCTCTGCAAGGGGTCGAGATCTTCATGCTTTCTTTATTTACCGCTACGACACGCGCCTCATACCAAGCGGAGGGGTGAGTTTGTAGAAACATTGAGAAAAGACAACAAAAACACACTGGGACGCAGGTTTGTAGGTCGTACCTGGGATGAAACAGGTTGTCGGCGTTGTCCATGTCGGACGATGTTGTCGGTCGGCCGGTCAGAGACAGAAAGCACAGTCTGTCTTCAGCTGAGACACTGTACTCTGGCAGCTGTCTGTTTCCATCTCCAGCTGGAGTCAACACCGTTTGTGGTTGGAGGTCAAAGGTCAAACACCCCCCCTTTAAAAACCCAGAACCAGGCTCTATGATTTGGTTCTGACTGGAAACTTAAACTCGCTGATTGATTCAAATTGAACGAGATCTAATCAAATAAAACGTGTTTTATCTGTTTTATTATGGTGAAAACTGTGTTTTTCACATATTTTACGTATATTTTTAGACCCTTCAGACAGATAACTATCTGTCTATACATAAGTATAAATAACTACAACTATACAGTATAATTATTGTTTTTATTGTTATTATTGAATCACTGCACAACAAATACTATCAAACGGGGCAGGGAAAATCATATCTGACATCTTTAAATTCATGTATGTCTGAGTATATACAGCTAATGTATGTAGTTTGTATATATGTGAATGTCTTTGTGTAACATATCATATCTTTTATAAGACTGTATTTTTTTAATGTGCAAACAAAGAAATTCCACCGACTCTTGCCACATGGGCATTAAAGTGAAGTGATTATTAGTATCATTAGGATTAATTTTGTTATCAGTTATTATTATTAGTCCTATACCTCAGTATTTCTTGCTGTAGTAGTAGTGTGCAGTGGTAAACAAATAGCCCTCCAACAAAAGCTGAAACATTTTCCTTTTCATCGTTTGCATCAAAGCTTTTGCATAATTTGTCAGAACTCCACTGCAGCTAGATGTTTTAGCACTCTAACAGACACGGCGTGCTGATAAAACAATAATAACAACGGTATTTTCATTCAACCATAAATGCAACAGGTCAGTGTTTATTTAGAGGAGATAACCCATCAGTTACAATTCAAGTCTCATATATATATATAGTGAACACAAAGCATACGTTTGTGTACATGAGCAGTTTTTTGGCCAAATGAGTTTTACAGCAACACAAGCTGCTGTAACTCTGTTAGCGCTCACTAGCTAATGAGAAGAATAATAAGCATCCAGCTTTGTAAATCTGGTTTATTCTTCAAAGAAATAAAATACTTACTGAACTTAACCTTTATTTCACTCCAACATATACAATATATATGTGGTGGAATGTAACTAGTACATTTACTCAAGTGCTGTACTTAAGTACAATTTCGAGGTACTTCTACTTTACCTGAATATTTCCATTTCATGCTACTTTATACTTCGACTCCACTACACTTATGTGACAACATCAGCTACTAGTTACTTTGCAGATTCAGAATTATAACACAAAATATAAATCAACTAATAAAGAAAGATGTATTATTATGGATTACATTACCCAGCAGTATATAAAGTAGCTGAAATGAGCTCCACCTTTACCAGCTGCAGCATTAAAGTGATAATCTAATATTTTGATACTAATACGTTGGTACTTTTACTTATGACAGAGTATTTCTACTCTGTGGTTTTGCTACTTTTACATAAGTAAAAGATCTGAGTACTTTTTTAAGTAATGATTATCTGAGTCACTATATTTGTGTGTGTGTGTGTTTTACTATACATAAAACAATACCTTTCTGTACATATAAAATAGTATTTGCTTGTGCCACTAATATTTATTACTGTGCATTATAATTGTATAGTGTATATTTAGCACATATTAGGGTTATTGTATTTTGTTTCTTGTCTATCGATCTGTTACCAGCTGAGGTTAGGAGGGAAGCTAGAAACCTCTTCAGTGTCATTCAAAGCTTCAGTACGCAGAGAATGTGTATGTGTGTATATAAAATATGGAGTCAGTGCAGCAGTGTGATGTGTTTGAGGGGTTTTTCAGTACACAATCAGCCCCCTCTTTTGGAAGAAACCAAGTACTGCAACCACAGCCACATCCCAAACTTCCCCTTCGTTGTACTTCCTCGTCCTGGTTTATTGTCAGTGGCTCATTACCTCTCTGGCACTTCTCTAACATGGCGGAGCGTTCCTCATAACCATTCTGGTTTGCGCCATGAATGTTTTGCTGAACCGAAAGGCCTTTTGGAAAATAGCCAATTTCTTTAAACATGTTAGAAACAACACACACACACACACACATATTCAGTTCTGCATCAGGATCCATGTGGTTTTACCATCTGGTGGAAATAAAATAGTAATGAATGTAACACAAATTTGAATTAATTCACAATTCTTTGACAAAATAATAATAAACAGCTTTGGTGTGAGTGTTGTGTTGTCTAAATGCCTGAATCCAAAGTTTGCTCGTGATATGTCTATTTATTTTTTATTTTTTGTCATATTGACCTTAACCCTAAAAGCATTTATAATAAAAATAATAATAATTTATAATTTAATGAACCCATTAAATTATATTTTCTGATAACTTTACCTCCCTATAACAGTCTAAAAGATGTTTCAAAGCACGATCCAAGGATATACATGAATTCTGGTGGAGAGATCCTCTTTTTTTTTGTGCCTAAAACAGTCAAATTTGACCAGAATTAAGCTCAAAATACCTGAATCAGCCTCAATAATAATTCAGTGTTTGATGACAATCAGATTGCCTACAGACAGGAAGTGGGTTGTAAAATTCAGACCACTAATCCCTGAGTCATTAGTATCAGTGATATCAATCTTCCTACATATGTAATTAAGTTAGTTTGTTTTGGTGACTCAATGCCTCTTCAAACTCTGTCAAGGGAATCTCAGCAGCAAGAAATTAGAGCGCTGCAGCTGCAGGTTAACGAGTTTTGTATGCAAATAAGAATAATAAGAGTTAACCTTTCTCATACCAAACGATTCATTAGGTTAATAAGGAGATAATTATGTGACATTTATCAGTCATCATTTTGACTTAGTCAGTCTTGGATTTAGCCGTGGTGGAGGGTAACTAAGTACATTTACTCAAGTACTGTAGGCCTACTTAAGTGCAATTTTGATGTACTTGTAGACCTACTTTACTTGAGTATTTCCATTCTGTGCTACTTTATACTTCTACTCCACTACATCTCAGAGACAAATATTGTAGGCTACTTTTTACTCCAGTGGGCCTACATTTATCTGACACCTTTAGTTACTTTCCAGATAAAGATTTAACATAAAAAACACATGTGATAAATGTATAAAATACAACACATTGTTAAAGATGAATCCATTGTTTTCCATTATTTTTGCCGTGTGGCCCTTCACAAAAAAACAAAACAGTACGGTTGTTATTTCCCCTCTAAACATCTCACATCTCTTAGTTTTTTATTCTTTCCTCTCCCATTAATCATCTCACGACCCCTCACATTTATCTGATGACCTTTTGGAGGGGCCCGACCCCTAGGTTGAAAACCACTGGACTAAACTAGCTAACTGTAGCCTATATAAAGCAGTTAAAACTAGCTCCACCTCGAGCAGCTACAGCATTAAAATGCTGCTCTAACGTTGATGCATTAGTATTAATAATCTAATAATGTCACATAGAATCGGATATCAGTCAATGGGCTGCATAAACCGATTTTCTGTTAAGTTAAGGATCAATTCCAAATCCTACTTCCCTACTTCTACAACTTAAGTCAAATGTTGAATTTGTAGAGTTCAAAAGTCCAAATTTTTTGACTTAGAAAGTAAAAAAAAATCAATATAACACCGCAATTTTTATTTTTCTTAATCCTAACTAAAATTCTGACTTGACATCAAACCTAAATTTTCTACCGTTTTTGTTTTTTCTGACGAAAACGGACTTATTTCTCCCATTTCACGGAAATTCCCGAGTGCTTCCGAACTCAGGTGAGTCACACGCCGTCAGCTCCGGAGGTGAGTCATCAGGGCGCGTCGCCGGAAGCAGCCGCACCATATTTGGATTCTGGCGGATACACGGGACATGTTAGTGCTTGACAGGATACACACGCAGTTTCTGGAGACGAGAAAGTGACGAGGTCCGAGTCGAAGAAGTTAAATTCTGCAATTTAAGCGGTGAGTTTGTGTTTCTTCAACTCCACGCGCAGAAAGTTGAGCATGTTTTTACCTGTTTGATTATTATTTTTTTTTAAAAAGAGGCAGAAACGTGCCAAACAGCGTCCGACAGGTGTGTTTCTGAGTTCCTGAATATGTCGTCCTGCCCTTGTCGAAAGGAAGTACGTGCGCTTAACATTTCCAACTTTTATTTTAGTTGTAAACACAACTTTTCATGCATTGTGTGTGTGTGTGTGTGTGTGTGTGTGTGTGTGTGTGTGTGTGTGTGTGTGTGTGTGTGTGAGAGAGAGAGAGAGATATTCATGTTCTTATATCCCAGTGGGTCCCCATGGTTATAACTATGGGGACTTGTGTCACTGTGGGGACCAATATTGAGGTCCCCATGGTTAGAGACGGCTTCTTGACGGTTAAGACTTGGTTTTAGGGTTCAGGTTACAATTAGGCTAAGGTTAGGGTTAAGATTAGGCATTTAGTTGTGATGGTTAAGGTTGGGGTAAGGGGCTGGGGAAAGCATTACGTCCCCCACTGGGACAGTGAAACAAACTTATGTGTGTGTGTAAATTTGTTGTTTTACTCCTTTTATTTGGTGAAAATTAGCTCAGAAAACATCCACAGCTTCCAGCTCCTCACTTGTGAAGAGTTACGTACTTAGTGTAAGTTTTATTTAATAGTTTTTTTATTACTTTTTTTCCCGATTTTGCCAGTCAATTAATCAATTGGTTAATCGATTTCCTTTAATCATTAAAAGTCATTCATTTTGTGAAAATCAGCAGAAATTCACTGCTTCCAGCTGCTAGACGAGTTCATACTTTTCTGTTATATATATATATATATATATATATATATATATATATATATATATATATATATATATATATATATATAAGGTTTAGATAAATATCTGTTATCTGGTACTTTTATTTAGTGCTGAAACAATTAGTCGATTTATCCATTGACAGAAATGAAATCGCCAGCGATTTGGATAATCGATTTATCCTTTGTCAGGCAAAAAGCCCAAACATTTGTTAGTTTGAGCTTCTCAAAATGTGAGGATTTGCTGTTTTTCTCTGTTTTATATCATTCTAAACTGAATATCTTTGGGTTTTGGTCAGACAAAACAAACAATTTGAAGAACGTCAACATGGAATCTGGGAAAGTATAATTGATATTTTCACTTCTCTCCGATACTTAGAATTAATTAATCAAAAAGTTTAGTGTAGTTGCAGCCCTACTTTTGCTATCAGTCAGAGAAAATGAAGTTTGTTAGTTGCAGTCCTGTAATACTTCCCCCTGTCGGTCTTGTGTTGGTGAATCAGTTCTAATTAGGGGGAAATTGAATTCTCGTGGTCTTAACTTCATTAGGGTTCATTTCTCTGTTCTGTGGGGCTGTAAACAGGATGTGACATAAGAACCATGCAGAAGACAGTTTAGAGATGCGGAAAGTAAAAACAATTGTCAAAAGTTTGTCAGATTGTTAGTTTTCTTTACTTATTCTCTTATTTAAATAATAATAGTGCTAATTTTACACTGTATTAAGTTTAGGAAAAGCTGTAATAAGGCTGCTTGTGTTCAGACAAAATTTAATCAAAATCAGGTTTAATAGCAAGTAAGTTTTCACATACAAGGAATTTGCCTTGGTTTATTGGTGCATAACAATACATGGAGAGAAAGTAAAGTACAATAACAAATACTGCAAATTCACGAAACAAATATAAAATAGAAACATTTACAATAAAAAATATTATAAAAATATGTGCAATACATCTGTTTTTAAACTGAAAGAGTTCTACAGTTTGTGCAGGAATGTGCAAAAGTTCACAGTATTCAGAATATGTGCAGTGTAAAGAGATAATAGTCCAAAAGATGTGCGTTAATGTAACGCAAGAAAATTAATCTGCAACTATTTGGATACGCAATTAAATCTTTTCAATACTTCTTCAAGCAACAACATCAAATATTCTCCAGTTCCAGCTTCTCAAATGTGAGGATTTGCTGCTTTTCTTTGTCTTGTGTCACTGAACATTTGATATCTGTAGGTTTTTGACTGTTGGTCAGACAAACAAAGCAATTTGAAGATGTCACTTTGGGGTCTGGGAAACTATACTGACAAAATGATTAATTGATTAGTCGAGAAAATAAGCTGCAGTTTAATGAAAATAATCATTAGTTGCAGCCCTAATACCAAAATTCAGGCATAGTTTGGCACCGTTATAGAAATGTTTTAAATACATACCTGTAATTAGAGGTATTTATTACAGGATTGCCTTATAGTTGTTGCACAACAGGGTGCAAGGATCAGGGAGTGTGCTTGTGTTTAAAAATCAGATAAAAAGTGAGTTTAGATGCGTTTTAAAGGGACTTAAAGGCAAAAAGTGAGATTTCCTTCTTGAGAAATTAATTCAGATGCAGATTTCCAGCTTATGTGTGAGTGTTGGGAGTTTTCTGAGGACATTTGACATTTGTCAAAATAATCCTGTATGACGAGTTTCAAGCAGCCGTTTAAGTGTTTTTGACTTGTGTGTTTGTGCAGGGAGGCTTATCACTCAGTCACACATGTATATTAGCACACATTCACTTTTGTGTGAAATGTTGTCGGAGAGGCAGCAGGGAGAGGAGGTATTCAGCAGGAGAGAGAGACATGACTCCCAATTTAACTCAATCTGCATCAGTTTACACAAATCAGCGTATTTAAGTCCCAAACATTACATTTCCCCTGAGGTAGAAACAAAAATACTGACTGTACTGCTGCTGCTTCTTCACTCTTTGAGTCTCTATAAGAAACCAGACTCCTTAGCAATTATCACTCAAGTTTTAGAAATACAAGTTGGGGGTTATTCTATATTTTTATTACAATCAACAAATCTTATGCAGATTCAAAGAACATCCGTCTCTAAATACTGTCTGACTTCCTGTCTGTGGCTCTGAGCTCATTGGTTCCTGCTGAAGACGTAAATCTTTAAAAACTCCTCACAGATATATAGTTACCGGTTTAAAAAGGCTCAGTAGTTTCCTCAAACAGCTGCTCGCTGTAGTTTTTATCAAACTAACAGGAGGAAACAGTGCATCTGTTGGGGACTATTTCCAGCGGCGGATGAATCCACATGTGGTGCTGTAGTGAGTGTTTGGGGCAGCAGGACGGTGTGTGTGGGGCGGAGGCAGAATAAACTACAGTGTGTGTGTTCATGGTGATGAAGGAACATGTCAGCCAGTGCAACAGAGCGGCTCGCTGATGTGTTTTTAACAGTTTCTGGACAAAGATGGAGGAAGAAGATCCATCAGGCTGTGATTCACACACACCACCTGTTAGCAGATACGTTCACTGCTGGATTGAGTCTGAACGTGTTGACAAGAACAAAAATATAGAATATCACCAGGCTAATTTTTTAAACTCGGGCTGGCTGTCGTTTGATATGATATGAGTTACGGTACTGAAAACGAGGCCTGCAACTAATGATTGTTTTCATTTGATGTGCCAGTTATTTTTTCCATTGCTTTGTTTAGTCTATTTAAATGCCCATCATAATTCCCCAGAGCTCCAGGTGACGTCGTCAGATGTTTTGTTTGTCCGACCAACAGTCCAAAGACACAAAGATATTCAGTTTACAATGATATAAAACCGACAAACCACGTGGCTCATTTAAAATCTTCAAAAATTGTTTTTAACTAAATTAAATTTAAACTCAGTTAAACACTCAGATATTTTGAAAAGTGTAAAGAAGTAAAACTTTATTCAAATAGCACCTTTCAAAACCAGGGTTACGTTCACCGTTACAAAAAAGACATTACAATAACATTTTTATCCTTTAAACTTTAATTTTATGCATTTATAAACATTGTACATTTATTTCCACAGTAGAGTGTGTTTAGTTAACAAAATGCATAAAACAGCAGAGTTACTGCATTTAAGGTCGACATCAGCTCGAACAGGGACAAAGACGTCAAAGGTCATCGGCGGCATTACGGCAACATTGTGAAAATTTCACTGCGATTTGCAAGCTGGCTAATTAACGTTAGCTCGCTAACCTGAAGTAGCATTAGCAGACTATTTGGCTGAAAGAAAGAGAAATGGTTCTAACTGTCATTAAGTTATTGTTTGATAGTATTCGATTGGTCTTATTTACAGTATTTTATAGTTTGTAATCTAATTTTAGTTTAATTCTGACTTGAAGTTCAGGAGGTTGCAGCAGATACATTTAATTAACATTATATTGTGCTGCTAATCTCATTTCCAGGTTGTGAACATTAATTAAAAACTGTGGTGTTTAAACATCTTTGAGTTGTAGTTGTTGTTGCCTTTAGTTACTTAAAGAAAAGTTTCAGTTTTTAACTTTGGTTTGGCGTCCAAAAGCATCTTTTTTAATCTAATTAGCTTTCAACAGTTGCATGTAAATAAAGTGAGTGAAACTTCTGAGTGTGCTGAAGGTATTTTTATTGCTTATGAACTCAACTCTTTATTTGCAAGAGCTAGAAAAGATTGTTTGTTCTTTCACAAGTTACGTATTCTCAGTTCAAAGGTGACATCGGCTGATAGTGAAGGGAGATTCAGGTTGTCGTCCTCCTGTTTGGCGATAAGGACGCCTCTGCCGGGCAGTCTCAATGTCTGACTCGTTTTCTACCAGAAGTCACATGTGTGTCAGCCCCCAAGGCATTAACAGGGTGGGTCTGTGTGTGTTTTACAGGGAGTGCCTTCCTCAGGTTACTTACGGTCAAACACTCAAAATTCATTCTCACAACAGCCTGGTATATGTGTGTGTTTGTGTGTGTGTGTGTGTTTGTGTGTTAAGCTGGTTCTGTTAACCCGCCTGAACTGGATTAACTGCAGAGATAAGAACGTTCCTGTATACAACTGCAGTAGAGTTCCGTTGGGTTACAGCAGGTGTGTAGTTCAGAACTTCATTGTGCATTTCTTAGATTTAGTGATGGCTAATCACAATCAAAATAGCACTGCTGTTGCTGAAAAAACAGCACGTTACAGAGTGATTGTGTGAGGTTGGATAAAAGTTCATCAGCTGACAACGTATATCATGGAATATAAAGTTTAGTGAATGCAAAGCGAGTTCTTCAGAATGCAGCAAAAATTGTAGAAATGTAAATGAAGTTTGCATAAGAAGGAGAATCCTTTTTTAAAAACAGTATTTCTTGTTTTAAACTTTATCAGGGGAATGTTTAGCAATCATTAAATTACGACTTCACCTACTTGTAACATAGGGCTGGAACTAATGATCATTTTCATTGTTGATTAATATATCAACTTTTTTAATCAAGCGATGAAACATTTAGTCCATTATATAAATTATGTTAATGTTAATATTCTGTAGATGGACTGATCGATTCATTGTGTCTCTAGTAACATTATTAGTTTATTTGTTAGTGTTATTTTACATATTCAGGGGCTGTATTCCCTAAGAATCTTATCTTACAAACTCCTTCTTAGCTAAGAGTTTCCTCTTAGATGATGACATCATGATAACATCCTCTTTCATGAATGAACTGACTCAGTATGTCTACAGTGATTGGTTGACAGGTGTCAGTGGATGTGAAATAAAAGATTAAAATATTAAATTAAATTTGATAGATTGTATCTGGCATAAAACATTTGCATTTTCACATGTGCAAATTCTTACAGTAAATCCTTTGAGGTACTACATACAGCACCAAGTGATGAAATTAGCTTTATTTATGTATTTATTGTAGTTGGTGATTATTTTAGGGCTGCTACTAATGATTAATCTGCTGAAAATGCCAGTTATATTTCCCACATCCCAAGGTGACGCATTAAAATAGCTTGTTTTATTTGACCAACTGTCCAAAATCCAAAGATGTATAGTATATATACAGTATATAAGTTAACTCTGACCTATCACAAAGAAAAGACTCAAATCATCTCAAATTTGAGAAGCTAGAACCAGTAAATGTTTAAAAACGATGAATCGACTTAAAATAGTTGCAGATTCATTTTTCTGTCAATCAACAAATTGATTATTCGACTAATCGTTGCCTCCAGAAAGATCTAGGAAAACAAAAAAAAGTATTAAAACTTTTGATTTGACATCCGATGCCGCGTGTATTGTATAATTTCCTGTCAGAACAAAACTGTAATTTTGATTTCTTGTATACAAAACCATTATACTACAAAGATTAGTATATTTTACACACTGTACACAATCAGTATGTATTATCGCATTTGAACACAGCAGCTGTTCACGACCGATAATCAAGACTGATGACTTTAATTTCAGTTCATGTGAGTTATTAGTGTTTTTGTAAATGTCGACATGAATAAACTTTCAGGATTGGAACAAAAACACGTCGTACATGCAGGGAGGCCGTCGGACGAAGTGAAGGAGTCAAATATTTGTTTAACGTCAACCTGCTGGAACTAAACCGTTAATTAAACTTCAAATAAATTCAAAAACAAGGAAACAATCTGGAATAACTCAGTTTGAACATGAAATATTTTGACTTGTTGTCTCATTTATCAGTTTGGTGAAAAGTCATTGTTTTTTTTCAGGTTTGTGCTGAATCATCCTGACCGGACCTGATCGACCAATCACCTGCCTTCTGTGTGACCTCGCCAGATTACCTCCTGATATTGATCAGATTGTTGATCTGTCGTCAGCACCAGACCAATCAAAGATCCTGCCCTGGACTTGTGATCACAGCCTGACCGACCAAAGAACTCAGCTGCTGGAATACTGATACCTGCTATTGATCGCTGATACTGAATTATTGATCACGCCTGAACCACGGAGAAGCAGTCAATACGTGATAAAGGAATATTTGTGATACTCAAATCTCCTGAAAACCTCCAGAGACAACTAAAGCTTTTGTTGTCCAATTAAGCTGATTTTTATTGGTCAGCTGACACATTTCAATGACTGTGATTGGTTGGTGAGCAAGGGAAACCCTTCCTTACTGGTCAAAGAGTCATTAAGGTTTCCTAAAGGGGAAAAACCCCAACAGGCCGATCAATGGCAGCGTCAGAGCTGATCCAGGACAATTGTGATGTCCGCCCCCACGTGGAAGTTAACGTGACCACAGTGAATCCCCCTACAGGTCATCCTCCGGGGGTTGCCAACGGTAACCCGATACGCCTCACCTCCTTGTCGCCGCCCCCCACCGACGCACACGACGGCAAAAAGCAGCACGAGGGCAGCAAACTGAGCAGCCTGTTAAAACAGAACCAGCTGGTCCACTCTCTGAGCAGCGGACTGCGGCGACACTGCAACTACGTGAAGATCACCGTGCCGGAGGAACGGGCAAACCACCTCCCCAGTGAGTGGTGGAAGACGGGCGTGGCCTTCCTCTACGCCCTGTTCATCCTCGTCTTCACCACCGTCATCATCACCGTCGTCCACGAGAGGGTGCCGGACAAGTCGGTGAGCCCGCCGCTGCCCGACAAGTTCTTCGACTACATAGACCGAGTGCCGTGGGCCTTCACCGTCACCGAGGTCAACGGGCTGATCCTGGTCGGACTCTGGCTCGTCCAGTGGCTCTTCCTCAAGCACAAGTACGATGAGCAGCTGTACTGCAGGGGTTTGTAGTATCAGTGGAAGTACTCGCACTACAGTGTAGTTCTGGGACAGTAGAAAGCTGGGGTCTGTTCAGAAAACAGGTTTAATAAACAATGAACTAACCCTGACATGGGAAACTCTGTGGGGCCGCTATCACACGGTGAGATTAGTGGGTTATCAGCCCCTGTTGTTAATTAATTATTGATTAATCTAGTGATTTTTAAAGTAGCAGAGACGAAGGTGACATCTTCAAATGACTGGAACTATGCCGTTATCCTTCCTACGGGATCCTGACGGGGACAAAAGAGTTTACAATAAAGTGACGAGTGATAAAGAGCAATCATTTTGATAGGTCAGTAGAATAACTTTGCTGTTCCAGGCTATAAAATAGAGTAATGTGTAGATTCCTTTTACTCTCTTATGATAACATTTTATTAGAAAAAAAGAATCCAAACACTGTTAATTATTGTGATTATAAATGTCAGATAGACGTCGTCAGACATGAATTACTCTTCCAAACTTTTTATCTGTATCACATATTTATAATAAACTACATCATGAGGCCAAAAAATACTTCCTCTATACAACTGAGCATGTTAAAAATGTCAAATGTAGGCTATTTAGGAAGACATATATAATATATAATACTTCCCACAGTTATTTATAGTGTTACCTTTAATACTTGGATGTTATTTCTAGTGTTTCTACAGCTTTTTATTCTCTTTAAGCTCTCTGATAATATTGTATACAAATTAAAGCACTGAAGGTAATGGTAAAACCAAACCAGCAACACAGAGGTGGATAAAAAAACTCACATTTTTGTGAAGTAAACCTCTCTCTCTGCAGAGCTATAGTGGCACGTCGCTGTTTCTTCCTGATCGGGACGCTCTACATGTATCGCTGCGTCACCATGTACATCACCACCCTGCCTGTGCCTGGAAAACACATGGTCTGCGCTCCAAAGGTACATATACACACACTTACATTTACTGTACACCTGCCTGTTCCTTACATACACTTCATCATCAGTAAATGTTTTTGGTCGTCTCTGTGCAGCTGTACAACGACTCGACGGGGAAAATCTGGAGGATTTTGAGGCTGATCTCAGGAGGAGGTAATACCCAAACTCTGAACTGATTTAATATACCTCAAGTTTTTCATGGAAAAAAGAAAAATCCTGCTCTCTGTCTGTCAGGACCATTGAGGATGGTGGGTGTATAGTTATGTTTTACTACTTTTACACCAACAAAAATGATGGATTTAGTATTTCTGGCAGTATGAGAATGCTTCAGCATTAAGATCTTCATGTTGGGAAATAAAATGTATATAAAGTATAAACATAAACTCCAACTTTGACCTTGTCGCGTTATCACTTACATTTCCTAAGTATCATGAGAGAAAATCTAAACTCAGTTCTTGAACATAACTTCTGTTTTTTTTAACTTTATTTGTGTTGCTTTCTGAAAACAGAAGCAAAGTAAATGGAAAAAGGAACAGAACAGACTAGAACATAAGTTCATACATAATAAGGATGGGTTTAATGTTTGTCTAGCACCTGGCTGATAAGAGATTTTGGTTCTTCACTTCCACATAATTAAATAAAGCAGCAGCTGAATCAATTCATGATGGAGAAGAGAAAAAACATCTCAACTCCTGCTAAAGGTAGCTAGCTTAGCATAAAGGTAGCTAGCTTAGCAGATGTCAGTAGCTGAGAGCTGGGGTTGTTTTAACGCGCCCTCCTCCTCGCTGTGTTTGTTTGTGTTCAGGTTTGTCTCTGACCGGCTCTCACCTGATGTGTGGTGACTTCCTGTACAGCGGTCACACCGTCATGTTGACGCTGTCCTACCTCTTCATCAAAGAGTGTGAGTACACACACTTCTCTGCATCGTTTATTTCAGCTTGAACTCACTGTGTACTGCTGCTGTTTCATTTTTAATCATTGGACTTATTAGTTATGATGCAGGTTGATTGATTCAGTTCCAGTGTATAATTGGTACCATATTATGTTTTTTATGGGAAAACTCACAAAACAAAAAACAACTAAAAATATTTATTACAAAGTTATATAACCTTAATATTTCCTGTGAATCTGTGTTGGATCTTTAACTTTTGAAAAATAGTAAAATACCAAAACAAATACAGAGGTTTTGACAATAAAGTCATAATTTAAAAGAATAAAAATCTTGTAACTTTTTCTTTAGTCTTTATTGTTGTAAGATAACTTTTCTTTTTTTTTTTTAGGCAAGTTTATTTGTAGCACCTTTCAACAACAAGGCAATTCACAGTGCTTTAAGACAAAAGAAAAGGCGACATAAAAAGACATTTCACTAGGATTTAAAAAACAAAATAAGCTTGCATTATAACAAGGTTAAGTGTGAACTTAGGAAGAGCTGATGATGGTGATGTATGAGTCAAGAAAGATCAAATAAATGTCACATACTCCAGTGTGTGATGTACTGCAGTGCTACATGTGTATATGATGTGGTGTGTGTACGTGTTGTTCAGACTCTCCCCAGTGGATGTGGTGGTATCGCTGGTTCTGCTGGTTTCTCAGCGCCTCCGGAGTCGTCTGCATCCTGATCGCTCACGAGCACTACAGCATCGACGTGGTGATCGGATACTTCGCCACCACCAGGACCTTTTGGTGGTACCACACCATGGCCAACACGCATGTAGGAGCACACACACACACACACACACACACACACACACACACACACACACACACACACACACTGTTATGACCTCAGACCGCCCTCTGCTGGCAGTATTAAATGTACTTGTACTGCATATTACTTCTAAATCTGACGTGAGTTGTATCAGATGCAACATGGATCAGACAGATATTATTGTGAGGTCTGTTTATAGCAGCGGTTCTCCACATAAACCAAATTACAGGCAAGTTGAATTTCATTACAATAACATCTAGGCACATTGCTCACAAGTTACTGTGCAAATGAAAAATGCAAGTTAAACTTTGCCCAAACTTTAACTCTACACAAAAGACACAAGGCTGTCCCACTACACTGAAAACCAGAGAGCTATATAAGTTTGTTTTTTTTGGCACCTTTGCTGGAAAACATGACAGTAATGATGAATCAGTTATCAAAATAGTTGCCGATAAATTTTGTGTTGATTGATTTAAGTGTTTCATCTCCTGTCATTTCATTTTGTGTGTGTTATTGCTCAGGCGCTGCGTCAAGCTCCCAACAACTACCTGTCGAGGACGTGGTGGAACCCGATCTTCAATTTCCTGGAGGTGAACGTTAAGACGACGGTTCCCATCGTGTTCTCGTGGCCGGTGGCGCTGCCTCCATCCTGCAGACAGCGGTACAGGATAGTGGAGGGGGGGAGGGACGAGTGAGGATGGGGGAGATAACTGAGCTGAAATAGCATCCATCCTGACTCTTGTATGAAAGGACAGAGACTTTAACATCAGTTTACTTGCTAGAACCAGCATTTCCAGCTCTCTCCTGCATACTGAGGAAGAGGAGACACTGAAAGGAGGAAGAGGTTATTATGTTTACATTACCATGATCACCAGGTGTTCATTCATCAGCACGTTTAATCCCCAAAACCGTAATAATGCAGTTCATCCTCCTACCGAATCTGAAGTGACGAGTCTCCCGTTGAAATGTTTAGTCACACGTGGATTAACAAACAGACGAGGTCGACTTCCTACTCTCACCGTCAGGAAAACAAGAGGTTTTGACTCTACTGAGAGTTAAAACAACTGTCGAATTAAAGCCTCAAGTCATCAGAAAATGAGTTTCACTTCTGTTGTGTCTTTGGTACACCATTATTTTTTGATCCATGCATGTTAGCCATCATGACAAACATCTCTGTCTTGATCTAATTTAAGGTTTAAATACGTTTCAGACGCCATAAAAGTTTTCAAAAGTGCCAGTAAATCCAGCCTATGGTGTTGTGAACTATGAACATTTGGGTTTCTGCCATGATGGAGTTAAAACTTAAACCATAGACCTGCTGCAGCTTCTGAACTGGATTTCAGATGTTGATGTGAAGAGTTTTCTGGTCTTCATGTTCAGCTAACAGGATGAACACATCCTGCTGCTCCACCAACCAGCTGAAGAGGTGGAAAGCAGCTTTCACAATACAGGAATTATCAGGGTAACGACAATGGTTACTCACTGCTAGCTAAGACAGCTAAGATAGGCTTGCTTTTAACAGTGCGTATGTGTAGACAAGCAGCTGAGAAACAAGTGTTTATTGTTTGCGTACTTGCCTGTGTGATTTGTGTGAATCTGGAGGATTAAAAAGTTTGTCCACTGGCCAACACTAGAATATGTTCAAGGAGAACTTTCCACAAACATAAACAGACCTAAATATGGTGACTTAACTCTGGTTTACTGTTTTTGCTGTTGCAGCGTGTACTGCAGAATAATCTGAAACAACGTACTAACAACACCTGAAACATGCTGAGAAAATGAGTAGCTATCTCATTGTCTTCTCATCTTCTGATTAGGGCTGGGTATTGTGAAATGTTTTGATACTAATGCCGAAACAATACCTGAATATCAGCGCCAGTACCAAAATAAATGGTACTTTTTCTGTTTTTCCAACAAAGCTACATTTCTCAGATGTTAAATGTTGTAAAAACAAGCAGCCGTCTTGTCTAAATAAAACGCAGTCTAAAATCAGCAGAATTATGATTTAAATCAGTAAGTATCTGATTAAAAGAATGAAACAAGAATGAGAATCTGACCAGACATTCAGCGACTTTGAGTTCTCGACAGTTTTTGATACTCAGTGAACACAATTTGATCGGTACCAAAAAAATTCGATACCCAGCCCTAAACACAACACCGAAGGACTTCATCTTGTCAACGGGCTAACAAGAGGAGATTTTGAGACACGAGAATATATTTAAAGTCACCATCTGTGACTTTAATTGCAGTCAGAACTCTTCACGTTTGGATTCATCAACAACAAATATTTGTTCAAAACAAAGGCGTGGCATTGTTGAAGTGCCAAACAGAAACGTTTTTGTAAGATTTTGACTTTTCTTTACCAAAAACTGGAGTGAACTTTTGTGCTGTTGAAATCGGTGCCATTAGCTAGCTCATTAACCTAAATAATTTTGATGAGTAATGCCAACAAAGATTAAAAAAAATACAAATGTACCATCTCCCAACAAAGAAAAATGACACTACATGTTTAAATATTGAGATAATTTTTTACTGTTTGGTTCGTAAGCTAGCCAGAGACTTAGGACCAAAGCTGCATTGCTAGCAACTTAGCATTCTCAGTGCTAACGTCAGTTGGGTCGGTATGAGAGTGATTGCTTATGGCACTGAATTGGTTTCAGTTAGCCAAACACTAGCTCATTGTCATAAACAGTTGTTTTGATGAGTAATGACAATTAATTAAGCTGTTTAGCATCCATGAAAGGTAAATGTACCACCTAGCAACAAAGTAAAAAGTTAGACTAAATATTTAAATATTGAGATTATTATTTCTGACTGTGGTTTCTTCTAGTAGCTAAACTGCTAACTTCAGTTGGGTCCTCATCAGTATAAGAGTTCATGAGTAGAATGAGTATTGTTGTATATGCCTTTATGTACTTGATTATTGTTGTTTAAGTTATATTTTCAAGTCAAAATGTGTAAAGTATTGAGTGGACTCTTTTTTTTCTGTTTTCTTAATGTTATGCCATTCTTTATTGTAAAATGAATCAGTGAAAAAATAACTGCCTGTAAACTTCAGATTCCATCAAAACTCCCTGAAACTGCTGCAGGTTTAAAGACGGATTAATGGAGATTGTCGTTCCATAAAGCTCCAGTTACTTTTATAGAAGTGTTACAGGTGTTCATTTGGTTAAAGCTGATGTGAACAAAATGTCACAATCAGATGTTTGCTTTGATAATAAAAGATTTATTTTCAGTCAAGAGCTGATATTGATGATTGACGTGTTTTAAGTAAAACAAACTTAGTGGTAGTTTTTAAGTTAAGCTAGCTAGTAAAAGTTACTCCAGCACTTGACAGCTATTGGATGGATTGCCATCAAATCTTGCACAGACATTCATATTTCCCTCAGGATGAATCCAAGAGGATGACCCTCTGGCTTTTCATATAGCATTGTCATTTTAATTTGTTCAATACTGTGTTTTATGACCAAATACCTGCAAAGTTGTACTTTGTGTTTAATGCTAATTAGCAAATGTTAACATGCTAACACGCTAAACTAACATGGTAAACATACCTGCTACACATCAACATTTTAGCATTGAAATTATGAGCATGTTAGCATACTAACATTAGCATTTAGCTCAAAGTAGCCTCACAGAGCTGCCAGCATGGCTGTAGACACATCACCTGGGATGAATGGTAGGCATAGGAAAGATTTCCATGTTACGACTAGGTTGTTTGATTACAATTTTGGTCATGTGAGGGTTAAAAATACAGTTCATTGATGATAAAACACTATTAAATTTAATTTACCTTTGAACGACAAGACTTTTGCAAACATGAGGTGACCGTGTTTGTGGTTGTTTCAGGCACTTTAGTATTATTAAGTGCCAAGTCGCATATATCTGCGCTTTCCCATAAATGCAACTTAACACCGTTTACTATTTGGAAACTGATAATTACGATATCTCCGATATGACTTGAACGTGGCACTAGTCTTGCTTGTATTTTAGACTATAATTTGTGTGTGCCTTCTATTACTACCCACCATTTTCCAAAGCATAAAATCAGTTTTTAGATTTCCTTTCATGCAGCGTTTGGTTTCAAGTTATATAAATTAAGTTCTCAGAGACATAAAATCTTAAGATCCAATCACGAATATGTGTTTTTTATGTTTTTGTGACGCAGCTGAAAGCACAGATTTGACTTGAATAGTCTGCCAGAATGATGCATTCATAGGATCTTACAAAAATTCAGAAAAACAAATTTCCTACTCAGATGTTTGCAAGAATATAAATTTTTTAAGGCGATAATTTATTTTTTCATCATTGTTCACATTCTTTTAATGATGCTCATGTTTGGTCTTTCCATCTGTAACTCTCATCAACACGATGTTGATGGGTGGCTAACTCTGAAGTCTCAGATGGTGGAGCTGCCTGCCAGCACATGAACGCACCGTTGTGATGTCTGGTACTTCATGCTAATCAGGAAGACTGATTGGCAGGAAGTATGGACACTACTGTATTCGTTCCATTGTGGGATTGTGAGTCAATAGGGAGTTATTTTGGACACAACCTCAGACTTCAGCCAATCAGCAAGCACACACAGCATGAGACAGAAATAAATAGTTGTTTATTGAGCAACAAACATGTTTTCCACAATGATTCAGACACACTTTCTGTTTAAAGTAAATTGAGTCAGAGAACGAAAATAATAATTTAATACAAAACACATTTATTCAGTGAGCAACAGAGTGTTTGTGTGATGTTTTCGGGATGTTCGTCCCATTCTTGTGAACGCAATATCTCAGGAACGTCCACTTGGACTCAAGGATGAGCTGATTACGATTTGGTGGTCAAAGGTCACTGTGACTTCACAAAACACAACAAAATTTCACACAGATGTTTAATGGGGTACAACGATGAAGTGATGACATTTTTTACCCGAAAGGTCAAAGGTCAACTTCACAGTGACATCATGTCCTGGGAAAAAAAACTTTTTTGGCCTTTATTCAACACCATAACTGAGGAACAGAAGTGGAGAGAGTGACCATGTTTCACAGCTGGTCGGACACTTAATAGGTGACACTTTTGACTCAAAGGTCACTGTGACTTCTAAATAGGTTTATAGCCATAATGTAAAAATGAATTGCGCGATTCCAGATTTCACACACATGTTGACTGGGACGACACAATGAGTAAATAATAACTACAGTACGGGATTTCCTCCATCTTGTCTATTCTGCCTTTCACTTCCTGCCTCATTCTGAATTTCGAGCGTCATCAGTATCACATGACTGCAAACAACGTATTGGAGTGCAGATAGCTAATCGTGATCCAGTGAGTTTCACCTACAGCTCACAGAGACGCTTCGCATCTAAAAATGCTAGGAGAAAACAAAAGCAGCACATTTTGTGTAGATATACTCTATAAGAATCACATGTGTACCTGTTTAGCCAATACATCTATGCTAATCCTTCATTAATCAGTTCAACATGTATATTCACTGGAATCATACATCAAAGATGATCAATCACTTCCATTTAGCCAAAAAATACACTTCACTACATAGATTATGAGTCTGGACGGACATGGATGTAAACTGCAACTTGACTGGTTGTGGCAAACAACCACAGGGCGGTAATTCTAGTTTTCTTTTAGAACGAATACAGTGGTGTGAAAAAGTGTCTGCCTCCTTCCTGATTTCTTATTTTTTTGCATGTTTGTCACACTTAAATGTTTCAGATCATCAAACATATAATAGTCAAAGATAACACAAGTAAACACAAAATGCAGTTTTTAAATGAAGGTTGTTATTAAGGGAAAACAAAATCCAAACCTACATGGCCCTGTGTGAAAAAGTGATTGCCCCACCTGTTAAAACATAACTGTGATTTATCACACCTGAGTTCAATTTATCTAGCCACACCCAGGCCTGATTACTGCCACACCTGTTCTCAATCAAGAAATCACTTAAATAGGACCTGCCTGACAAAGTGAAGCAGACCAAAAGATCTTCAAAAGCTAGACATCATGCCGAGATCCAAAGAAATTCAGGAAAAAATGAAAAAGAAAGTAATTGAGATCTATCAGTCTGGAAAAGGTTATGAAGCCATTTCTAAAGCTTTGGGACTCCAGCGAACCACAGTGAGAGCCAATATCCACAAATGGCGAAAACATGGAACAGTGGTGAACCTTCCCAGGAGTGGCCGGCCGACCAAAATGACCCCTAGAGCGCAGCGACGACTCATCCAAGAGGTCACAAAAGACCCCACAACAACACCCAAAGAACCGCAGGCCTCACTTGCCTCAGTTAAGGTCAGTGTTCATGACTCCACCATAAGAAAGAGACTGGGCAAAAATGGCCTGCATGGCAGAGCTCCAAGACGAAAACCACTGCTGAGCAAAAAGAACATTAAGGCTCGTCTCATTTTTGCCAGAAAACATCTTGATGATCCCCAAGACTTTTGGGAAAATACTCTGTGGAACTTTTTGGAAGGTGTGTGTCCCATTACATCTGGCGTAAAAGTAACACCGCATTTCAGAAAAAGAACATCATACCAGCAGTAAAATATGGTGGTGGTAGTGTGATGGTCTGGGGCTGTTCTGCTGCTTCAGGACCTGGAAGACTTGCTGTGATAAATGGAACCATGAATTCTGCTGTCCACCAAAAACTCCTGAAGGAGAACGTCCGGCCATCTGTTCGTGACCTCAAGCTGAAGCAAACTTGGGTTCTGCAGCAGGACAATGATCCAAAACACACTAGCAAGTCCACCTCTGAATGGCTGAAGAAGAACAAAATGAAGACTTTGGAGCGGCCTAGTCAAAGTCCTGAACTGAATCCTATTGAGATGCTGTGGCGTGACCTTAAAAAGGCCGTTCATGCTCGAAATCCCTCCACTGTGGCTGAATCACAACAATTCTGCAGAGATGAGTGGGCCAAAATTCCTCCACAGCGCTGTAAAAGACTCATTGCAAGTTATCGCAAATGCTTGTTTGCAGTTGTTGCTGCTAAGGGTGGAGCAACCAGTTATTAGGTTTAGGGTGCAATCACTGTTTCACGCAGGGCCATGTAGGTTTGGATTTTGTTTTCCCTTAATAATAACAACCTTCATTTAAAAACTGCATTTTGTGTTTACTTGTGTTATCTTTGACTAATATTTAAATTAGTTTGATGATCTGAAACATTTAAGTGTGACAAACATGCAAAAAAATAAGAAATCAGCAAGGGGGCCAACACTTTTTCACACCACTGTAGGTACAAAAAATATAAAGTAATTAATTGGCCATGCATGCTCAGATCTGTATCTCCAGCGTCCACAGCTGCCATGATGGAAATGTCCGCATATTCTCACTTTGAGTATGATTTAAAAAGTAATTTTTTAAAAACTGCATATCAATCAACAGACACTACTTAGTTGTCACTGAATTGCTTTGCTCTGATATAATCAAGAAAGAGACACCATATCATATCATGAGCCACTTGTTGAAACAAGTATGTAAATAACCATAATATGTTAACCATAGATTTAAACCAAACTAGAGTTTCATCAGCAGCAACTTCACTACATTTTAGTGCATTAAGTGTGTGTGTGTGTGTGTGTGTGTGTGTCACATGTTGTCTCTTCAGCGGTCTCATCCAGCACTCAGAGTCCAGCTGCAGGGAAACAAACAACAACAGATCATTTTAGGGATTTACACACACAGTCAGAGGTCAGCTGCACTTAAAGTGTGTGGTGCATGATGGGAAGGCAAGTGTGTCATCACATCATCACAGTAGTAGTGGTAGTAGAAGTAGTTGTATTAGTAGTAGTGGTAGTAGTAAAAGTAGCAATAGTTGTAGTAGAAGTAGTAGTTTAATAACACTGTAATACTACCTATTACTACTAAAGTCAGAGGTCAAATACACCTAAATAAGTGTGTGGTGCATGATGGGAAGGTAAGTGTGTCATCACATCATCACAGTAGTGGTGGTAGAAGTAGTTATATTAGTAGTAGAAGTAGTAGCTGTAGAAGTAGTAGGTGTAATACTCCTGAGCTGACTCTGACTGGCATTAAAGATGAAGAAGAAGTCTTTTATTTTGTTTTCTTTTAACCCGACCTGGGGCAGCTTCCTGTGGGCTGCTGGCTCCGCTTCCTCTTCCTTTTGCCCTGAAGAGAAAAGAAGAAACTGGAGATTTTTTTGAAACACACACACACACACACACACAGTATACATGGTAGATGTACAGTACATACGTAGTTATCCCTGGCGGACCATCCAGGGTAGAGCTGCATGTGAAGCAGTCTCTCCTTATGGGCCAGATCGAAGTATTTGGACTGTTCAGAGTGTGACAGAGTGTGCCACTGAGAGAGAGTGACAGAGACTGGTTATTAACAAACAGCAGCTCTAAAGCTCACTGATTAACACGTTATATCTAATTTGTTTAATCTGTGCAAAAACAAAAGTGTAAAAATGACACGTTGTGGTTTTACGAAGGTTTGCCGGACTATGTTTTTGGCCAAGAGCAGTGACTTGCTGGAGTTAGTTCAGAGGAGAGCAGGAAATACTCTGGCACACGCCCACTACACAAACGAGATATAAAATGTTAATCAGTGAGCTTTAGAGCTGCTGGGAGGGGGATTTTGTTACATTCTTCATGCTAAGCTAAGTTAACCAGCTGCTGGCTGTAGCTTCACATTTACCGTGCGGATATGACAGTGGTATCAATCTGAATTTCCCATAATGCACCTGGATAGTGTCTTTCATTAGAGCCTCCCTGCCTCAAGGTCGTGTCTAGATCAAGCCCCCAGGAAGTGCGCTGTGCTTTGAAGCCAATTTGACATAGCGGCCAAACCGTGGAATTACAACTTCCGAGTTCGTCACATGATGCACACGGACCCACAAGATTTTTTTCCCATAGACTTACATTGTGAAAGAAGCAGCTGTAAAATGGTGGACACATTTTTTTGAGCGCCACAACCCCCCCTCGTTTCACTAGGAAACAAAACTACTTGGTTAGGTTTAGGAAAAGATCATGGTTTGGGTTCAGATAAGAACGTCATATATAAGACATCTTTCAAACTCCACACCTCCAATTTGCAACACAGTCTTTGAGTTAGAAGTGTGTAGTCTCCATGCCCGAGATAGTTGATGACATCACTATGACGTCATCAGGGCTGGACGGGGCTCACTCTCTCACCCTGCGTCCCAGGATGCGGTTAATGGCGGCGCTCTCTCTCTCTCGTCCCTCCTGCAGCACTTTGTTTCTCATCTCCTTCATGTAGAGCATGAAGGCGTTCAGAGGCTTCTTCACAGGCTGTCTGCTGCTGCTGAGGGCGAGAGACATACAGGACACACAGGGACGCAGAGAGAGAGAGGAGGTCATCTAGCTCCATCCACTGTACTGCTGCAGTAGTGCTGCACAAACAGGTGGACAAAGAGTACATTTAATAGCAGCAGTTATCACTGCAGTAGGAATAGTGGTAATTGTAGTATTAGAAGTAATAGAAGTAGCAGCAGTTGTACTGGAAGTAATAGTTGTTGTAGTAGAAGTAGTACTGTACTGTCTATTACAGTAGTACAGGAGTAGTAGTTAGTAACTGTACAGTAGTAGTACCTACGACTCTTACTATTAGTCATAGCAGCTTTAGTAGAAGCAGTAGTAGTAGAATAAGTGGTTGCTGTAGTAGAAATAGTAGTAGTACTTTTAGTATTACATAGTAGAGTTAGCATAACTTGTGATGGTTGCAGTGGTAGAAGTAACAGTTCAGTAGTTGTATTTGCAGTATCAGTGGTAGTAGCAGTACTAATTTTCTCAGTAGTGTTAGAAGTAGTATTACTAGTGACTGCAGTAGTACATGTACTATTCTAGTAGATTTTTAAAACATATGAAGTCATCCAGATTTACCTGAAACCTTCACAAACTCACCTGGTGACACTGTTGCCATGGTAACACGGGTGTGTCCTGGAGGGGGCGTCTGCCTGCCGGGCAGCGGGTGCACTGATTGGCTGGCTGTACGGGGAGGAAGGAGGGACGTGTCTGTCGCTGTAGAGGAGGAGAGGGATGAGAGGATGCATGGACGACTGCAGAGAGAGCAGAGACAATTCAAACGTAAAAGTTTACTTTATAATCTTGCTTTCAAGTTTAGGTTGGCAAAAATTATGCATTATCAAACATTATATATGTTGTGTTATCAAGCTGTTGAGTTAGATATTTAGCATTAAAATTTTTACACAAGCTTAGCAAGATTGTAATACGCAGTATCTCCACTAGAGGGCAGCCTGAGGTGAAGCATTTATGGTGTGGTAGTCATAATTATATAATATATATAACTTTATGTTTTTATATGTCTACCCAACATAACATGATGTTTTGTATGTTTACCTCAGTCTCATTTAATATTTGTAGATTTTAATTTATTGTACTCCCATTTTTTCCCCTCCTTGAACCGCCACCTTAACGTGGTGGAGGGGTTTGAGTACCCGAATGACCCTGGGAGCTATGTTGCCTGGGGCTGTATGCCCCTGGTAGGGTCACCCATGGCAAACAGGTCCAGGGTGACGGGTCAGACCAAGAGCGGTTCAGAAGACCCTTATGGATTATTTAAAATCAAGGCCAGTTACGTCGCCCGGATTGGCGCTACCGGGGCCCCACCCTGGAGCCAGGCCTGGGGTGGGTGCCCGACGGCGAGCGCCTGGTGGCCGGGCCTTTCCCCACGGGGCCCGGCCGGGCACAGCCCGAAGGAGCGACGTGGGGCCGTCCTCCCGTGGACCCACCACCCGCAGGAGGATCCGTGAGGGGCCGGTGCAGAGAGATCTGGGCGGCAGTCGCAGGCAGGGGCCGGCGACCAGATCTCCGGACACAGAAACTGGCTCTAGGGACATGGAATGTCACTTCGCTGGGGGGGAAGGAGCCTGAGCTTGTGCGGGAGGTTGAGCGTTACCGGCTAGATATAGTCGGCCTCGCCTCCACGCACAGCCTGGGCTCTGGAACCCGTCTCCTCGAGAGGGGCTGGACGCTCCATTTCTCTGGCGTTGCCGGCGGGGAGAGGCGGCGGGCTGGTGTGGGCCTGCTCATAGCCCCACAGCTCAGCCGTCACGTGTTGGAGTTTACCCCAGTGAACGAGAGGGTCGCGTCCCTCCGCCTCCGGGTGGGGGACAGGTCTCTCACTGTTGTGGCGGCCTACGGGCCGAACAGCAGTGCAGAGTACCAGGCCTTCTTGGAGTCCCTGGGAGGGGTACTAGACAGTGCACCACCCGGGGACTCCGTTGTTCTACTGGGGGACTTCAACGCCCACGTGGGCAACGACAGTGACACCTGGAGAGGGGTAATCGGAAGGAACGGCCCCCCTGATCTGAACCCGAGCGGTGTTCAGTTGTTGGACTTCTGTGCTAGTTACAGTTTGTCCATAACTAACACCATGTTCAAGCACAAGGGTGTCCATCAGTGCACGTGGCACCAGGACACCCTAGGCCGGAGGTCGATGATCGACTTTGTTGTCGTATCATCTGACCTCCGGCCGCGCGTGTCTTGGACACTCGGGTGAAGAGAGGGGCGGAGCTGTCAACCGATCACCACCTGGTGGTGAGTTGGATCCGCTGGCGGGGAGGAAGCCGGACAGACTTGGCAGGCCCAAGCGTATCGTGAGGGTCTGCTAGGAACGTCTGGCGGAGCCCTCTGTCAGCAGGGTCTACAACTCACACCTCCGGGAGAGCTTCTCCCAGATCCCGGGGGAGGTTGGGGACATTGAGTCCGAGTGGACCATGTTTTCCACCTCCATTGTCGATGCGGCGGCTCGTAGCTGTGGTCGCAAGGTTTCTGGTGCCTGTCGCGCGGCAATCCCCGAACACGGTGGTGGACGCCGGAAGTAAGGGATGCCGTCAGGCTGAAGAAGGAGTCCTATCGGGCCTTGTTGGCTCGTGGGACTCCCGAGGCAGCTGACAGGTACCGGCAGGCTAAGCGTGCTGCAGCCCGTGCGGTCACAGAGGCAAAAACTCAGGACTGGGAGAGGTTCGGAGAGGCCATGGAGGAGGACTATCGGTCGGCCTCAAAGAAATTCTGGCAAACCGTCCGACGGCTCAGGAGGGGGAAGCAGTTCTTCACCAACACCTTGTACGGTGCGGGTGGAGAGCTGTTGACCTCGACTGGGGATGTTGTCGGACGGTGGAAGGAATACTTTGAGGATCTCCTCAATCCCGCTGTCACGTCTTCCGAAGAGGAAGCGGAGGCTGGGGACCGGAGGCGGACTCATCCATCACCCTGGCCGAAGTCACTGAGGTTGTTGGCAAGCTCCTTGGTGGCAAGGCTTCGGGGTGGATGAGATCCGTCCTGAGTATCTTAAGTCTCTGGATGTTGTGGGACTGTCTTGGCTGACACGTCTCTGCAACATCGCGTGGCGTCTGGGACAGTGCCTCTGGACTGGCAGACCGGGGGTGGTGGTCCTCTGTATAAGAAGGGGACCGGAGGGTGTGTTCCAATCACAGAGGGATCACACTTCTCAGCCTCCCGGTAAGGTCTATTCCAGGGTACTGGAGAGGAGAATTCGTCCGATAGTCGAACCTTGGATTCAGGAGGAGCAGAGTGGTTTTCGTCCCGGTCGTGGAACACTGGACCAGCTCTATACTCTCCATCGGGTGCTCGAGGGTTCATGGGAGTTTGCCCAACCAGTCCACATGTGCTTTGTGGATCTGGAGAAGGCATTCGACCGTGTGCCCCGGGCGCTTTGTGGGGAGTGCTCTGGGAGTATGGGGTCCGGGGCCCTTTGCTAAGGGCTGTCCGGTCCCTGTATAACCGGAGCAGGAGCTGTGTTCGCATTGCCGGCAGTAAGTCAGACCTGTTCCCGGTGCATGTTGGACTCCGCCAGGGCTGCCCTTTGTCACCGGTTCTGTTCATAATTTATATGGACAGAATTTCTAGGCGCAGTCAGGGGCGGTGGGTGTCCGGTTTGGGAACCACAGGATCTCATCTCTGCTGTTTGCAGATGATGTCGTTCTGATGGCTTCTTCAAACCAGGACCTGCAGCATGCACTGGGACGGTTTGCAGCCGAGTGTGAAGCAGCTGGGATGAGAATCAGCTCTTCCAAATCTGAGGCCATGGTTCTTGACCGGAAAAAGGTGGTTTGCTCTCTTCGCGTGGGTGGGGAGTCCTTGCCCCAAGTGGAGGAGTTTAAGTATCTCGGGGTCTTGTTCACGAGTGAGGGACGGATGGAGCGTGAGATTGACAGGCGGATCGGTGCAGCGCCTGCAGTGATGCGGGCGCTGTATCGGACCGTTGTGGTAAAGAAGGAGCTGAGTCGAAAGACAAAGCTCTCGATTTATCAGTCAATCTACGCCCCTGCCCTCACCTATGGTCATGAGCTTTGGGTAGTGACCGAAAGGACAAGATCGCGGATACAAGCGGCCGAAATGGGCTTCCTCCGCCGAGTGGCTGGGCGCCCCTTAGAGATAGGGTGAGGAGCTCAGTCACACGGGGAGCTCGAGTAGAGCCGCTGCTCCTCCACGTCGAGAGGAGCCAGCTGAGGTGGCTAGGGCATCTGATCCGGATGCCTCCTGGACGCCTCCCTCGGGAGGTGTTCTGGGCATGTCCCACCGGGAGGCGGCCCCGGGGAAGACCCAGGACACGCTGGAGGGACTATGTCTCTCGGCTGGCCTGGGAACGCCTCGGGATCCCCCCGGAGGAGCTGGAGGAAGTGTCTGGGGCGAAGGAAGTCTGGGAGTCCCTGCTTAGACTGCTGCCCCCGCGACCCGGCCCCGGATAAGCGGAAGAAGATGGATGGATGGATGGATGGATGGTACTCCCATTTTATTAAAGCTCCCCCATGGAGTTTTTTAAACATTTAGTTTAAAGCATAAGCATAAAGTTGATTTGGCAACACCTGTGGTTACGTGTTAAAGCATGTTTGGTTTAACACTAGATCAAACAGTGGTGAGCAGCTACTTGTCAGTAATCCAACGTTAGAGCAGCTGGTGTATCTGTTTACAGTGCAGCCAAACAAACTCAGGTTGTTTTAATAAAGAAGTCAGTCAGTAATAATTACAACCTCCATATGATTTAATGCTGCACATGGTGCCAGTAGTGTGTAGCACACGACTGTAGCCAGGTTTCCATACAAAGGTAACACAAATTTTAACCGAATTTCGAGGATATCGGCAAAAGGTTCAGGTTTTCCACCTGTTTTGGTGCCCAAATTGAAAATGCGCTTAAAAACAGGTGGAAAACTTGAGTGGAAACACCGAAAACTTGCACATTTTCATTTTGCGCACAAAAATGATTGGATGGAAACCCACCTTGTGACTGCTTCACAATAAAAGCCACCCCATGTTTGTCCAGTACTTTTAATGTGAAGCAGCAGCAGCAGCAGCAGCAGGAAATGTTTTGTTAGCATTAGCAGTAACTTAATCCAGTTCTGATTTGGCGATACAGTGAACAATGTAGCTGATACCAGTCAGATCACATTACAAACAGTAACATTGGATTACATGATGCATCATTTCCTGTCAATCCCTCATGCTCTGCCACCTGAGTCCAGCGCAGCGAATGGCGGACTCCGCCACTAACTATGAAAACTTCTATATAGAGACATTATTACTGAATGTAAATACATTAAATGGCTATGGCAGAAAAAATGAAAACCATAAATAGTATCAAAGAATTCCTTAAGGATTATAACTGTAAAATTTTTAATATGTGCATTGTTTACGTCCATGTGTCCTTGCTACAGTAGTCTTCTTCTTCACTGCCTTTGTTGGCGCATTGCTGGGTTTTTTTTTTGGCACATTACCGTCACCGACTGTTGATCAGTGGAAGAGCATGAAACTAATGGCGGGATGTGAATACAAACAAAGCAGGAACCCGCTCATAAAAACATTACTCCATTGAACCACTATTGTTCAAAAACTCCACAGGACCCCTTTAATGATGTGGTAGCTTGGATGACCATATATATAATTTGGAACTTTATGTTGTAATACCAAGAAGAGGTAGTAGTAGCAGAAGTAGTAGCAGTAGTATCAGTAGTAGTGGAAGTTATAGTAGTAGCAGTACATAAAAAGTACTTGATTGTAACAGAAAGAGGCCGCAGCTTGTAGCTTTCATCTGTTTTTCCTCTAAGCTATGTTTTCCTAACAGTGTTGGATGGCTAACATACTGACAAGAGGACTAAAATTAAACTACAGTATGGTCAACACGTTACACACACACACACACACACACACACACACACACAGCCTGGAGGTAGTGCACCCCTCAGACTCTCTGGGTTACATTTAACACTGATAGTGTTAGAAGGGGAACGTATTAGCTTCAAGGGATAGTTTGACCACACACACACACTCACAGTAGCAGCAGTCTGAGTGTGTGACGTGTTGTTTCGCCCCCTGTTGGTCAGATTCAAGTACTGCTGTTGAGGTTGATACCAGTCAAACACCTGAGGTTTACCTGAAATATGACAACAAAAAAGAACTCATTAAAAAATGATGTGTGTGTGTGTGTGTGTGTGTGTGTGTGTGTGTGTGTGTTTTCATCATCTGAAGTTGAGGATATTTATATTTCGTTATATTTGGTTGTGTTACCCACCACAGGTCGGACCTGCAGGGCCCTGATTCAGTCCGCTCATCAGTCCGATCTCCTGAAACAAGATCAATAACTTAGCTAATTTACACTCACTTTTGCAGGAGATCAATCAATTAGAAATACATGTAACATGACTGGATAATAAATCGATCAGGGAATTAATAAATAGAGTTCTGGTGCAGAGTTAAATAATGATAAGTTGCATTTGTAACATTAATAATCATGTGATTTAATAATGTATATATTTCGTGCACAAAATGCAGCTTAAAATGCTTTTTTTTAAAAGAAAAGAACACACCGTTTAAACAATAGTTAAACAATTTAAATTCAAATACATTTTAAAGAGGGAAATAAAAAACAATTTGATAAATAAAATTAAAAGTTATATAATTTCAATAATTAAAAAACTTTTCAATCATCAACAATCATTCATTATATAAATCATATTCACTGATTTATAAATATGTACTACATTTATTGTTTGAACAATAGTTTAAATATAATACAAAAATATATAGAAATTCAAATCAAGAATCCAAATACATTAAAGGTAATTTATTTAATTTTTAATATTAAAAATACTTTGTGTTGAGGTACTTGTATAGAATATATCGGTGTGTTTAAAGCTGTAGAAAAGTAACACTTGGTAATATAATGATGATAATAAAAACTATAATAAACACTATCCTTAACATAGTTACAAAGATTTTTGACAAAGGAAATGAGACTGTAATAAAATTATACAGTAAAAGATAAGATAATAAATAAGAGCATATAAGTGAAAATGATCCAAATTATAATTTTTTTCCTTTTAAAATGTTTTTACACAAAAATACTTTCTTAACAAAATAACAATAAATACTTACCCCTCTGCTGGATATCTGCTCCATCTGCTGACTTGAGTCAGTAAAAACTAGATTTGGTGATTTTACTACTACTAATAAAAATGTTAATATATTACGATAGATGAGAAGAGTGGAAGACAGAGCTGCCTGTCAGATCATCAGACTCTACAGACTGGTGGGATTAAATCATGTTTGTGATGTTTATAACACCCTGACACCCACCCCACCCCACCCCACCCAATAAGCCCCCAGCACACACTGACACTGTCAGTAATTTTTTGCCTCAGGTTCTTCCACTGCCGTTGCTCATATTCTTGTTATACACTCAGTTGCCAGTTTATTATGTATACCAAGCAAAACTAATGAGTTTCTATTATTTTGTCCACCCCATTCACATCAATGAGGGTAAACAAAATAATAGAAACACCTCACTGTATAATCGTGGAAAAGGTTTCAGTCGTAGTCATCTGGACACTGTTTTCAGAATCAAGACGTTTCGGCTCCCATCCGGAAGTCTTTCTCAATTGTGAAAAAATGGAACGGGAACTCAGAAATTTAAGCTACTCTGTGTTACATAAGCCCCGCCCTCAGGAAGGAGTCTACCTGAGTATCTGTTGATTAGCTAGTTTCACCTGAAACTGATCTAATTGTTTCCATGATGGCCCAGTAATCAATAATCAGGCCTATTGTTTTCTGGCTGCACCTCCCTCATCACTGTTAAGTACCTGATTAGCATATGATTGGCTTGACCACGGTGCTAATACACTGTGGTAAACAAGTGTATTAGCGTGAGGGTTTACCACAGTCCATTTTTTCACAATTGAGAATGACTTCTGGATGGCAGCCGAAACGTCTTGATTCTGAAAACAGCGTCCAGATGACTACGACTGAAACCTTTTCTATGATAGAACACTCCTGGACGAATGAGGGACTACACCGTCTTATCGGCAGCCTCATCACTTCCTTGTATGTGTAAACCTGCTTGGCAATAAAGCTGATTCTGAAATGCACAAGACATTTAAAGGAAGAAGAGAGGAGGTAGTTCTGTCCAGACTGCGGTTTGATCAGGTTTAAATAAAAGTAAATTCACAAGAATTGTAATATAGCTGAAAATGACCCCCCCACAATAAGCCCCCAGCACACACAGACACTGTCAGTCATTTCTTGCCTCGGGTTCTTCCACTGCCGTTGTTCATATTCTTGTTATACACTCAGCTGCCAGTTTTTTATGTATACCAAGCAAAACTAATGACAAGTGTTTGTTATTTTGTCCACCCCATTCACATCAATGAGGGTAAACAAAATAACAGAATAACACCTCACTGTATAATGCAATACAGTTCAACAGCACCACAAAATGATCATACAAAAACTGAACAATACATTGCACATAGACAGTTGTGGAAGAAGTATTCCTCCACGCTACAAAAAACTCAACTGCATTCAAAATCCTACTGAAGTAAACGTACACAAGTATTATCAGCTTCATGTAGTTAAAGTATCAGCAGTATAAGTAGGCTACTGGTTCTGCAGGAAAATGTCTGATATCTGATTCTATCTTATTAGATTGTTATACTGATTCATCAACGTTAGAGCAGCATTTTACTGGTGTAGCTGCTCGAGGTGCAGCTAGTTTTAACTGCTTTATATACAGTTAGCTGGTTTTAACTGCTTTATATACAGTTAGCTAGTTTTAATTCCTTTGTATACTATTGGCTAGTTTTAACTACTTTATATACAGTTAGCTAATTTTAACTACTTCATCTACTTTATACACAGTTAGCTAGTTTTAACAGCTTTATATACATCGTAGAAAAGGTTTCAGTCGTAGTCATCTGGACACTGTTTTCAGAATCAAGACGTTTCAGCTCTACGACTGAAACCTTTTCTATGATACAACACTCCTGGATGAATGAGGGACTACACTGTCTTACTTTATTTACACTTAGCTAGTTTGAACTATTTTATATACAGTTAGCTAGTTTGAACTGCTTTATATACAGTTAGCTAGTTTAAACTACTTTATACACAGTTAGCTAGTTTGAACTACTTCATCTAGTTTATACACAGCTAGCTAGTTTGAACTATTTTATATACAGTTAGCTAGTTTGAACTACTTCTAACTACTTTATACACAATTAGCTAGTTGTAACTACTTTATACACTGTTAGCTAGTTCTAACTACTTTATACACAGTTAGCTAGTTTGAACTACTTCATCTACTTTATACACAGTTAGCTAGTTCTAACTGCTTTATATACAGTTAGCTAGTTTAAACTACCTTATACACAGTTAGCTAGTTTTAACTACTTTATATACAGTTAGCTAGTTTAAACTACCTTATACACAGTTAGCTAGTTTTAACTACTTTATACACAGTTAGCTAGTTTGAACTACTTCATCTACTTTATATACAGTTAGCTAGTTTGAGCTACTTTGTATACAGTTAGCTAGTTTGAACTGCTTTATTTACAGTTAGCTAGTTTGAACTGCTATACACAGTTAGCTAGTTTTAACTACTTTATGCACAGTTAGCTAGTTTTAACTACTTTACATACTGTTAGCTAGTGTGAGAATTAAAAATTTTAATGAAGGTTGCTTGCCTATTATATTAATACCATGTTGAAACTTTTTTTACACATACACACACACACACACACAGGGCATGAGGCTTAACAATTTAAAGTGTTGTCCTGCAGACTGCTGACTGCAGGGAAAAGTTGATTAGCTGTTGCAAACAGGCTTACATTTATAAAGAAACAGGGATATCAGAAAGAACATCATGTACTGAGGACAGTATGTATTGTAATGACCATGAGAGGAAAAGTATCAGTTTTGGGGAACGAAGCAGAGACTTTAGCAACTTACAAACAGAGGAAGTGTAGGATTCCTCCACTAGGGCGCTGTCTCCACACGAAGGGTGGACTCGTGTGCCAAGAGGCTGGGACCAGCCTGTGCACTACCGATGGGAGAGCTAAGTCTAAACCACAGCTGCTCCCCACCTCTGTAGAAACCTATCAGATAGTTGTACCTTTTCATTTAAAACTCTGTGTAATGTTAAGAATAGCATTCCTTTTTAGGATGATGGCTACAGATTAACAGCTTGCTGACTGTGGTTTTCTGAATAGAAAAGATCCTTGTACAAGATGCTTTTGATCCTCCAATTCTTTAATAAATGCCAAATTAAGGAATAGCTTCACTCCAGACTTTTCTTTTGCAAATAAACGAACGCGCTGACACTAGTTTAAACTACTTTATACACAGTTAGCTAGTTTTAATTACTTTATACACTGTTAGCTAGTTTTAACTACTTTATACACAGTTAGCTAGTTCTAACTGCTTTATATACAGTTAACTAGTTTTAACTAATTTACATACACTTAGCTAGTTTAGTCCAGTGGTTTTCAACCTAGGGGTCGGGCCCCTCCAAAGGGTCACCTGACAAATCTGAGGGGTCATGAGATGATTACCTCTGATGTAATCTTTAACAATATGTTGTATTTTATAAATAGAGAAAGGGGAGAGAGAGGGAGGGGATGACATGCAGCAAAGGGCAGCAGGCTGGATTCAAACCTGTGCCGCTGAGGTAAGGACAGTTATCTAGTTTGAACTACTTTATACACAGTTAGCTAGTTTTAACTACTTTATATACAGTTAGCTAGTTTGAACTACTTTATATACTGTTAGCTAGTTTGAACTACTTTATGCACAGTTAGCTAGTTTGAGCTACTTTATATACAGTTAGCTAGTTTGAACTACTTCATCGACTCTATACACAATTATCTAGTTTTAACTACTTTATACACTGTTAGCTTGTTTTAACTACTTCATCTACTTTATACACAGTTAGCTAGTTTTAACTACTTAATCTACTTTATATACAGTTAGCTAGTTTGAACTACTTTATACACAGTTAGCTAGTTTTAACTACTTAATCTACTTTATACACTTATCTAGTTTTAACTACTTTATACACTGTTAGCTAGTTTTAACTACTTTGTATACAGTTAGCTAGTTTGAACTACTTTATACACAGTTAGCTAGTTTGAACTGCTTTATACACAGTTAGCGAGTTTTAACTACTTTATGCACAGTTAGCTAGTTTTAACTACTTTACATACTGTTAGCTAGTTTGAACTGCTTTATACACAGTTAGCTAGTTTTAACTACTTAATCTACTTTATACACTTATCTAGTTTTAACTACTTTATACACAGTTAGCTAGTTTGAGCTACTTTACATATACTTAGCTAGTTTAGTCCAGTGGTTTTCAACCTAGGGGTCGGGCCCCTCCAAAGGGTCACCTGATAAATCTGAGGGGTCATGAGATGATTAATGGGAGAGGAAAGAAGAAGAAACTAAGTTCTGATACACAAATCTATTTAAAGTTTTTTTTCTTCTCTAATCTTTTTTGTGAATCATTTGAGCTCTTTGAGCCTCAAACAGTTATTTAAATAAAACCATGTGAGATGTTTAGAGGGGAAATGTCAACAACCAACAACTCATAAAGGGCCTCAAGCCAAAAAGGTCAGAAACCTCTGATGTAATCTTTAACAATATGTTGTATTTTATAAATAGAGAAAGGGGAGAGAGAGAGAGGGGATGACATGCAGCAAAGGGCCGCAGGCTGGATTCAAACCTGTGCCGCTGAGGTAAGGACAGTTATCTAGTTTTAACTACTTTATTCACAGTTAGCTAGTTTGAACTACTTTATACACAGTTAGCTAGTTTTAACTACTTTATAGACGGTTAGCTAGTTTGAACTACTTTATATACTTTATGCACAGCTAATTTTAACTACTTTATACACTGTTAGCTAGTTTGAACTACTTTATATACAGTTAGCTAGTTTGAACTGCTTTATTTACAGTTAGCTAGTTTAAACTACTTTATACACAGTTAGCTAGTTTTAATTACTTTATACACTGTTAGCTAGTTTTAACTACTTTATACACAGTTAGCTAGTTCTAACTGCTTTATATACAGTTAACTAGTTTTAACTAATTTACATACACTTAGCTAGTTTAGTCCAGTGGTTTTCAACCTAGGGGTCGGGCCCCTCCAAAGGGTCACCTGACAAATCTGAGGGGTCATGAGATGATTAATGACCCCTTCTCAAATCTTTTTTGTGAATCATTTGAGCTCTTTGAGCCTCAAACAGTTATTTAAATAAAACCATGTGAGATGTTTAGAGGGGATATGTCAACAACCAACAACTCATAAAGGGCCTCAAGCCAAAAAGGTCGGAAAACTCTGATGTAATCTTTAACAATATGTTGTATTTTATAAATAGAGAAAGGGGAGAGAGAGAGAGGGGATGACATGCAGCAAAGGGCAGCAGGCTGGATTCAAACCTGTGCCGCTGAGGTAAGGACAGTTATCTAGTTTGAACTACTTTATACATAGTTAGCTAGTTTTAACTACTTTATATACAGTTAGCTAGTTTGAACTACTTTATATACTGTTAGCTAGTTTTAACTGCTTTATTTACTGTTAGCTAGTTTTAACTACTTTATGCACAGTTAGCTAGTTTGAGCTACTTTATATACAGTTAGCTAGTTTGAACTACTTCATCGACTCTATACACAATTATCTAGTTTTAACTACTTTATACACTGTTAGCTTGTTTTAACTACTTCATCTACTTTATACACAGTTAGCTAGTTTGAACTACTTAATCTACTTTATATACAGTTAGCTAGTTTGAACTACTTTATACACAGTTAGCTAGTTTTAACTACTTAATCTATGTCAGCGCGTTCGTTTATTTGCAAAAGAAAAGTCTGGAGTGAAGCTATTCCTTAATTTGGCATTTATTAAAGAATTGGAGGATCAAAAGCATCTTGTACAAGGATCTTTTCTATTCAGAAAACCACAGTCAGCAAGCTGTTAATCTGTAGCCATCATCCTAAAAAGGAATGCTCTTCTTAACATTACACAGAGTTTTAAATGAAAAGGTACAACTATCTGATAGGTTTCTACAGAGGTGGGGAGGAGCTGTGGTTTAGACTTAGCTCTCCCTTTGGTGGTGCACAGGCTGGTCCCAGCCTCTTGGCACACGAGTCCACCCTTCGTGTGGAGACAGCGCCCTAGTGGAGGAATCCTACACTTCCTCTGTTTGTAAGTTGCTAAAGTCTCTGCTTCGTTCCCCAAAACTGATACTTAGCTAGTTTTAACTACTTTATACACAGTTAGTTAGTTTGAAATACTTTATATGCATTTAGCTAGTTTGAACTACTTCATCTACTTCATGCTAGTTTTATCCACTTTACATATGGTTAGTCAGTATTGTCACCTTTGAAGTTGTCATGGCTAATTATCCATTATTATGCTAACATTTTAAGATGTTAGCAAACAGTTGCTTTTTTACACATCCAGCCGTGACGGAGCAACATTATCATTTATTTGGAGTCGAGTTTGTGTCACCTAATGAATGTCAGTCCAATATTCTCTCTGTTAGCTCTGTGTTTGATCTCTAGCATCTCCTGAGGGAAATATTTGGCTCTTTAGCTGCTAAATGCTCCACTATGTTCACCAGCTGGTCTCTGACTGAGTCTGTCTTCTGTTTGTTGTTGAGCAGCTAGTGTACAGTGGCTTTTACAGCTTTTTCTCTGAAAACGACGTTACAAGAGCGGTGAGAGGGAACCAGAATAGTAAAGTTGCAGCCGGACAGATAAACAACAAGCTGAAAGTCACTATAAAGCTCCGTAAAGCTGAGCGGAGCTGCAGATTCAACTGATAATTCTCTGTAGGTTCATCACTACCAGAGACACCTTTCACATTACACATTCATCATTTGATCCATTATTATAAAAATCTTGATTAGAGCAGCTTTAAATGTTTTTACCTTAATCATTAGTGACAATTACTAAATAATGTCCTCAAATTACTTACATTTATCCCTAAAAGACCCTTGTAGATGTTGGGGATTTTTTTTTGTAATGTATTGATTCACAGTAATATTTTGAAGTTGAATCAATATAATTCCAGTCATCCGACTAAATAGATTTTTATGCTAAGGCAAACCATTTGAGCAGAATTTATGCAAACTTATGACTGTGTTTTTTATTCCAGTGATTTAATGAAAGCCAAAAAATTCAAATTCAGATGTTTTACATTTGATACAAAATATGAAGAATGAGCCAAAAGCCACATCTTAATATTTTCCCCACTGATTTGTATTTGCTGTGATTCAAACATTTCTGACAGCTCTGCTAGCACATCCACAGGCATACTCACCCCTGACACGCAAAACCTGAGGGAAGAATATAAGGGAAAGGGGAAAGGGAGAGCACAAGAGGTCAAAGGTCAAAGGCAAAAAGGACAGGAAGACTGGGGAAAGATGGAGAAAGTGAAAGTCACAGTGGCAATTATCTAGTGTATCAGAGACACTGTTTCTGGGCAGATGTGTAGCTGTTGAATGTTTTAAATGGCAGTGTATAGCAATGTGAGCATCACAAATTAAATTCCACCCACCTTCATTGTATTGGGGTGGAGGCAGAAATCTCCCAGACAGACAAAACTAAAACTATACTGACACCACTAGATGGTACAGAGTAAATACTGTGTCCTCCTCATGTTGGTGTGTTAAGTACAGAGCTGGAGTCAGGACGTTGCTAGCCTAGCTTAGCATAAAGTCTGGAAGCAGGAGGAAACAGCTATAATAACAATAATAATAATAAAACTTTATTTGTACAGCAGTTAGCAAAACAAAGTACAAAGTGCTTCACAACAAGAGAAATAAAATACCACAGTGAATGACAAAATATAAAGAAATAAAACACATAAAATACACAAAAGCAATAAAATAAACAGTAAAATAAACAGCCAGTTTAGGTAAAATCAGGATCTGCTTTCAGATAAAAATGTGTTTTGAGACGAGACTTAAACAAAGACACTGACTCAGACAACCTAATTTCTTCGGCAAGTTGTTCCAGAGCCTCGAGGCCCTGATAGCAAAAGCTCTGTCCCCCTTAGTTTTCATCCTGGAGTCAGGAACAGACAGGAGACCCCTGCCCGAAGATCTCAAACTACGTGAAGGTTCATAAGGGATTACAAGGTCTAAAATATAATCTGGGGCCAGGCCATGAAGAGCCTTAAAAGTAATCAACAAGATCTTAAAATCAATCCTGAAACCAACAGGGAGCCAGTGTAAAGAGGCTAAAACAGGTGTTATGTGGTCATACTTCTTGGTCCTGGTTAACAGCCTAGCAGCAGAGTTCTGTACAGTCTGCAGTCGTGTCAAAGTTTTTTGATTAAGACAAGTGAACTGGCTGTTACAATAATCAAGGCGTGAGGAGATAAAAGCATGTACAACAGTTTCTGCATCACTAAGATTTAAAATAGATTGTATTTTTTGCGATGTTTCTGAGGTGATAGAAACATGATTGGATAAGCTTAGTGATATGTTGCTCAAAACATAAATTGCTATCAAACAGGACACCAAGATTTCTTGCAACAGGCTTGATATGTTGTGACACTAGTTACCAGTGGATGGCAGTATTTGTTTAGTGATGTGTTGGGGCCCAATAACAAGGATAACCTACCTACCAAAACCTCAAACGCCCACTGATGAACATGTTGCATCTCCAGGAAGCCTGACCATCTAATATCAGTTATTTTTCCATTTTGTTAAATAGTGAGCTTTAGAGATGTTGATAGCTGTATTTTTGAACTTCGGACAGGCTAGCTGTTACCCACTGCTTCCAGTCTTCCAGTCTACTAAGCTACGCTAACCGCCCACGGGCTGCAGCTTCATGTTTAATGCACAAACATGAGAGTGGTATCAATCTCAACATCTAACTCTCGGCAAGAAAGAGATGAAGTGCATTTCCCAAGATGTTCCTTTGAAGCTAGAGTGCGGGACTTTTTCACATACAGTGGGTACTCATTAACGTACACTCAGCACCCCATCTTGACAGAAAAAAACAGAAATGTAGACATTTTTAGCAAATTTATTAAAAAAGAAAAACTGAAATATCACATGGTCATAAGTATTCAGACCCTTTGCTGTGACACTCATATTTAACTCACATGCTGTCCATTTCTTCTGATCCTCCTTCATTGGAGTCCAGCTGTGTTTAATTAAACTGATTGGACTTGATTAGGAAAGGCACACACCTGTCTATATAAGACCGTACAGCTCACAGTGCATGTCAGAGCAAATGAGAATCATGAGGTCGAAGGAACTGCCCAAGGAGCTCAGAGACAGAATTGTGGCAAGGCACGGATCTGGCCAGGGTTACAAAAGAATTTCTGCAGCACTCAAGGTTCCTGAGAGCACAGTGGCCTCCATAATCCTTAAATGGAAGAAGTTTGGGACGACCAGAACTCTTCCTAGACCTGGCCGTCCAGCCAAACTGAGCAATCGTGGGAGAAGAGCCTTGGTGAGAGAGGTAAAGAAGAACCCAAAGATCACTGTGGCTGAGCTCCAGAGATGCAGTAGGGAGATGGGACAAAGTTCCAGAAAGTAAACTATCACTGCAGCCCTCCACCAGTCTGGACTTTACGGCAGAGTGGCCCGACGGAAGCCTCTCCTCGGTGCAAGACATATGAAAGCCCGCATAGAGTTTGCCAAAAAACACATGAAGGACTCCCAGACTATGAGAAATAAGATCCTCTGGTCTGATGAGACCAAGATGGAACATTTTGGCATTAATTCTAAGCGGTATGTGTGGAGAAATCCAGGCACTGCTCATCACCTCCCCAATACAATCCCAACAGTGAAACATGGTGGTGGCAGCATCATGCTATGGGGGTGTTTTTCAGCTGCAGGGACAGGACGACTGGTTGCAATTGAAGGAAAGATGAATGCGGCCAAGTACAGAGATATCCTGGAAGAAAACCTCTTCCAGAGTGCTCAGGACCTGAGATTGGGCCGAAGGTTCACCTTCCAACAAGACAGTGACCCTAAGCACACAGCTAAAATAACAAAGGAGTGGCTTCGGACCAACTCTGTGACCATTCTTGACTGGCCCAGCCAGAGCCCTGACCTAAACCCAATTGAGCATCTCTGGAGAGACCTGAAAATGGCTGTCCACCAACGTTCACCATCCAACCTGACGGAACTGGAAAGGATCTGCAAGGAAGAATGGCAGAGGATCCCCAAACTGTACTAGCTCAAAAGGGTGCTTCTACTCAATACTGAGCAAAGGGTCTGAATACTTATGACCATGTGATATTTCAGTTTTTCTTTTTTAATAAATTTGCATAAATTTCATTTCTGTTTTTTTCTGTCAAGATGGGGTGCTGAGTGTACATTAATGAGAAATAAAATGAACTTTTTTGATTTTAGCAAATGGCTGCAATGAAACAGAGTGAAAAATTTAAAGGGGTCTGAATACTTTCCGTACCCACTGTAAATGAACGTCTGTTACATTCAAGCCCTTGTTGCCAAACGTGTTCACACAATGCTGATGAAGCCCATCACTGCCAGGTAAATCTCTCTCTTTGCATTATACCGGAGTTTTTAAATCTGGTGTCTGTGGTGACATTTCCGCGCTGGCAGTAGTGATGTGTTTTATGTCAACCAGCGGTGATTGGTTTACCAGAGATGAAGGGGGAGCAACCATAGAGACGGAGTAGGCTACAGAAACTACGAGTATGGCGGAGTATGGACGTCATAAGCGCAGGTCGACAGTGTTTGTGCAATTACTCTCACTGCCAGAAGAGGGAGACAAAAGTTCCACACTGCAGCTTTAAGGTGCGTTCAAAAACACAGCCTCCTAATTCATCTCAATGAGACCACTCTGATGGCACTGCCACACTGCAATGCAACGTCACCCAGCAAAAACACTGCCTTTGCCAATCAAATACATGCAACTGCACATTTTGATCGATTACTTTGTATCGTAGATGGAAGGTAAAAAATAGTTGCTGTGATAACTTTTCCAGTTGTAAAACCCTGTGGCTTCCTCCCACAGTCCAAAGACATGCAGGTTAATTTGCGACTCTAAATTGCCCGTCGGTGTGAGTAGAGTGCAAATGGTTGTCCGTCTCTATGTGTCAGCCCTGTGATTGACTGGCAACCCGTCCAGGTGTACCCCGCCTCTCGCCCAATGTCCAGATGGATAGAATAATGCGCAGTATTTTGAGATATTAAAGTTTTGATGATTTTTTTTATTCCATTGGAGTGCACCTAAAAGTATCAATATCTCAAATACTACACATGCTACAGAAATCATACTTCATACACAGTTTCCCCTGAGCATGTGCTCGACATACTGAAGTATGGTAACAATAACGCCAACATGTGGCCAGATAAAAAACACTTTGAGGTTTTGGCTAATAACTCTACTTTGCCACTGAACATGTGCTAAACATGCTCCACCATGTGACCAGTTATGAAGCACTGCCATATCTTCAATGCATCATCCAATTACAAGCAAATGTGGGTAGCATATTCACGCACCCAATGCTTTTCATGGTCTTTCACCTGTAGGTGGTGCTACAGTAAAAAACAACTTTAAATGACTGTTAGCAATGACCTATCAGCACAGAATTTTATATGTGCAACAGTGCACCTTGAAATAAATGTTTGAATTATTTAAAAATAAAATTAAATAAAATGTATGTTGGTAACATGTTATAGCATACAGTTAACAGTAGATTCACAATAAGTTGTGACAAGTAAATATAAGAAGCTGTAATGTCCTCAAGAAGTGGCCTAAATTTTCAGAAAAAAATAAAGACATCAAATGAAACAAACTCATAGTTTTGATTTTCCCACAAACCTTTTTATTTTTATTTTTTGGTTGCTAACAATAGTAACATAATAAAGATGAAACAGCACAAGTCATATCTCAGTGTCATGACGGCAACAGTTTTGGCTCAATTGACATTTATTTCAAAGAGTTCTTCTGTAAGGGTTTTATTTATTTTATGTATTTTTGTTGGCCAGTTAAATTTGAGGTGTAATCACATCATGCTGAATTATAAAATAAGATATTTTGTGTTTATGATTCAAAATGTTAAAACGTTTTTTTAAACCAATGTTTCCTTCCAAAGGTTCCGCATTTTAAAAAACAATTCAGATGTAGTTTTAGTTTAGTTTTAGTTGTTGTCCTGAGTTGCAGCTTATAAAACCCGTCAGTCACTTTGAGAGTGACAGCAGGATCCAATCTGGTGTTTAGATTGTTGGTGCAGTGAGGCTACACAGCTTTGACTGAACTGGAATCTGTAAATAATCAACGTGTTGATGCTGTGTTTGCACTGAATTCACTGTTTCCTCAGAGTGGACATCTGCACCTTATTGTGGCAAAGCTTCTCTTATCAACCATGGATCAAACTGATGTGATGAACTGATATCATGCTACAGACACAAGCTGACAAAAACTGCTGTCTCCAAAAATAATGAAAAAGTAAATATAAAGGGCCTTAAAGTTATACTGTGGTGTCCACATGGCTGCTCCAAAATACTCATCTTATTCCTCTCACCGACTCTAATATGCAGACGACACTTAATCATTAATAATCATTAGTAATCCCTAATAATATCTGATTATTGTTATTTGTTGGAGTGTAGATATACTTTAGAACAAATAACATGTTTATAATTAATCCCAAGATTCCCCACACACACTTCCCGTCACCTTATAGTTTTGATAGTGTTTTTATAGTTTCATATTTCAGCAAAAAAAAAAGGTTAAATCTTAATGTTTTCTAGTTGCAGAAAATCTGCTGTAAATTGTCATTTTGGGGCTGAATAATGGAAACAGGCCTGTGTGTGATGGTGGAGGGACTGTATGAAGGTGGTGCAGCACGGCTTCACAGCAGCGAGAACTGAGCTAACCCTTTAAGGAGACGTCGTTCTAAAACCAAAGGATTCACACACCCAGGCTCTGGATCAGGACGAAGCAAAAGTCAGGAATCATTGTGAAGGTCGACAGCCTGTCAGTCAGTCCGAGTCACCGTGGAAACAACCTGAGAAGACAACCAGACCAAACTGTGATTGATGTCTTTTCTCCAACCCTGCATCCTGACTGAAACCACCAGGTTTGACTCTTGAACTCTCTTCATTCTTGTTGTTTGTGATGAGTCTGAAACCTGAGCAGAAAAACCCTCCTGTCCCCACTCGTCATGTTTCTTTCCTTCTCGCTTTCTTTGATCCTTCTTCAACTGATCTGAAAGCATGAGCATCACTGAGTACAACATTTACATGTTCAGGATGTTTCCCACCACTAGAGAGCGCCACCTACCTGCCTACTGCTGAGCCACCACAGCAGCTGGATAAAGAGGAAGCTGTTGAACTGTGTGTTTGTTGTCTGACTGTTGGTTTGGGGGACGTAGAAAGAGACGGATCATGTAGTTCTGTCTCTGACTGAAGCCCCTCTGAGGCTCTTTGTGCTCATCATTGTACTCTCATACAGCAGTGGTAACAACTGATGATGATGGCGGTCCTGTCTGACTGTGTGGGTGTCTCCACCTGTGGTTTTGGTTCATATATGTGCAGCTACATGCAAAAGAGCTGGGTGAAGGTGGAATATAGATCGGAGGGTGTGATTAATAAATGTGCTCTCAACCAGTCACATCACTGGTCTCATCGCACTGAAACAGCTGAGCCAATCACAGTGAGGCATGCCAACCACAGCTCAACAAAAGAATAGGCCTCTCCAGGAAATCATATTGTTGTCTGGATGGTGCCGAGCAGCACGACGTGAGCACAAGGCACCAAATTAGTATTATGGAAATAGAAAATAGAAATAAACAATGAAAAAATAGTTTGGTGAAGCTGTTTATAAGATCGCATTGATCTGTTGACATTTCAGTCTTAATTCTACTCTCTCATGTTGTAAATGCTCACATCACATCTTAAAATGTGACACAGCAGCGTTTGCTTCGTAATGCATTTCAAGAATAAAACATAAGCCGCTGAAAAAACTGCAAAGAAAGTTGGAAAGGAGGTCATGGTGACGCACAGGAACGAGCTTCAGTAATCCGATGTCGGCCTCATAAACAGGCAGAATACAGAGGTATAACCGACCGTCTGATGTGTGTCAAAGCGTTATTCTGTAGCAGCCTGGTGTCGATTTCAGGAAATGAAGACAAACACAGTGGACGGCAGAGCTGTGTCTTACCTAATTAGTCCACGCCATGGTGATGAAGGCTGGGGCTTCATTTTCATATTTCACCCTGGCAGATCTGCGTCTGCGATCAGCTCTGTTACAACTCTGGAAGTTAAAGACAGAGAGAGATGAAGACCAACACTGATCCATTCATCCTGGACTGATGCTGCTGATAGCAAATATTATCACTATCTTTCAATTTCACCATTTACATGTTTAATAAGAACTGGAACAATTTCAAATTCAAAACAAATTTCTTATTTCACTAAGAAACTATTTAGAAATGTATTGTAATATAAGTCCAAATACACACAGTGACAGACAGACATTCGGATTGGCTGAAGCGGCTGTGAGAGAATAACTAAATCTTGTCTTTAAATATTTGGACTTTGTACAAGGACTAAATGTATTATGTTGCAGCAGCGCCACCTGAAGGTGAAAAGCCATCAAATGTTACAGCAGAGTGTTCAAGAGTGATGCAGTTTATGTCAAACAGGTCATGACTAGAAGAGTGAACAGACAGACAGTAAACAGAAGGTCTTTGGTGGAGGTGATGGAAGCTCAGCAGCAGTCTGACACGTCTGTCAACTGTCGTTCTCACTGCATTTTTAAGGATTTTTGGGGCATTTTATGCATTAATTCTAACGAGGATAATAGAGAGGGGACAGGAAATGAGGAAAGAGAGAAGGGGGATGACGTGGAACAAATGTCCTCAGCTGGAATCGACCCGGGGACATTGTGATCACATAATATGGGATGTGTGTTGGGCTGTTTTACAGTGTCGAGCAGCTGGTTTCTTTACTGTGTGTGTGGTGTGTTTGGGTGCGAGGCGGCGTGCCGGGCACAGCTCTTGTTCTGTCTGACACACAGGTTGAGTTTGCAGTGCAGGTAGATGTCACCAGAGCTCCTGGGAACGAGAACATGTTGAAGGAGAAGTAGTTGGACGTTCCCAGTCCGTTTCCCTCCACCTTCACCGTCTGGTCAGCGGGGTTCGCACAGCTGCTCACAAACAGGAGAACACACATCACATCAGAGCACGCTTTGTTTCCAGGAAGCAAAACGAATTTCATTTGGAACAGCAGCGAGCGTCTACCGCCTCTGTGTGCCTCTCACCCGTTCGTGATCAGGTCGTATCTCAGACTCCCATTGGGCGATGCCTGATTGGTCGCCCAGCAGGAGTCGGTCACCACGGCGACCAAGCCGGCATCCAGCCCGTCAGTCTTCAGCTCCACCCAGATCTTCTGGTCCAGCTGGACTTCAGTGCTCAACTCCACAGCTTGTGTGAGGCCGGCGTCGGTGTAGGCCTTCATGCTCAAAGTGTAATTCCAAGCTCCAGATACGATCTGCTGGATCACAGAGCTGCAGAGCGCACACACACACACACACACACACACACACACACACTGTCTTATACTCACGAACCTCCTAACAACGGGTTTCACAACACAAAGTAATTCAAACTAAAGTTACCAGCCACCACTCACCTGTCTTTGATTTTGAAGGCCACAGTCTTGATGTCTGGCTGAGTGTAGAAGCAGGAGAAGTCGATGTAGAATTGGTTGTGGCGGACGATGTTGTCAGAGGAGCTGTTCTGGGTCGTGATGGTGTTCTTGTAGATTAGTTGGTTGTTTTCGGCCTGCAGGGTCACAGGGATTCAGGTGTTGTTACGGCACAAGTTCCTCACGAGTTTATCAAGACTGTTTACATTACAACCTTAAAATGTGACATTCTTTTATAGGTGTTGACTGGCTAGAATAAGCTTCACAGATGACCAACATTACTAGAAAATAAGGAGGTCAGAGCTGAAGCCTAAGCCACAGGAAGATCCCGGACTAGAGAAGAGCAGGAGAAGCTCCGCAGAGTGCTGGAAGAGATTTGGCTGCTTGTTGAGAGGAGAGAACCCACCGTGGCCACCGTCCCACAGGTGTTGCTGCTGTCGAAGTTGAAGGTCAACATGTGGGTCAGCTCGTTCATCTGACCCGTGCAGGTCTGGTTATTGAGGTGTAAGGACGAGAAGTCGATGCCTTTTTCCTCCAGGAGACAACCGACCAGAGTAACTGAACCAGAGTTCTTCCCGCAGACCGTCTGCTCACCTAAACATCCAGATGAGGGAAATCAATACTTTGACACAACACTGACCATGTTACAGAGGAACACACATGATGACAAACATTCAGTCAAACTGAGTGCTGAAAGTCAATCACGTGACCTCGTGTCACAACTGTCGTACCGAAAGTGCCTGTCAGTCTGTACGGGGAGGCAAAAATGGCCCGACACAAGCAGCCGTGTTCACCACCGACCGTCTTCTCAGCACAGAACTCGTGAGCACTGCAGATCCTGTCCTGACAGAAGACCTGAGGGGGGGCTGAGGGACAGAGGCAGACAGACATGTGGAGAATATTAATAACAAACATTAATAAAATTGCACTAAACAAGACTGAATTCTTTAAAGAAAATTGTGGAGTTCACCAGCGTTGCTGTTGATCTCCACTGTTCCGTGTAGACATTGATCATTTTTTATACTAACTCTGTCTCAAACACACGAGGACTGCAAGGACATTGAAATACAGTCTCCACAACTTTAACTCTAACTTTTCATGTCAGACATTTGTTTTCTTTCTCCTTTATTTTCATATACTGCAATACACAGACTTTACTATTTAAATATTAATTCAAAGAGAATGAGTTTGTTACATTTATTTTAAGGTTAATTCTGTTAATGTTTATGCTTGGGCAACATGTTTTATCATCAAAAAGAAAAGAGAGAAGTCTTACAGCATCCGGCCTTTGACCTCCAGTCCGCCAGTTTGTCGTTGCTGCGCAGGCTGCAGACTCTGGCGTAGGCCTCCAGGAACTGACAGTTGAGACCGTCCACTGCAGGATAATTGCACAAAGTTTCAGTGCAGGCAGTTATGTAGGGCTTTGGGTCGGTGTGGCTGTGACAGGTGGTGAAGGGCGCCTCCTTCAGGAGATTACAGCTGTTCCACAGATAGAAAGAGACAGAATGGGAGATAGAAGGATGAAGTCCAGTCAGTGTCGTGTTACTTTCTACAATTGGGAGTAAACCTAAACACAGGACAGCCGTCCAAGTTTCATGTCACACAGATTTCTGTTCACACAAAATGTGATCAACTAACATGTCACTACCACAGACATGAAAGTATAACACAGAGAGACGTTTCCTGTTGCATGGATTCATCTGCTCACCGTTCAGTCGTCGTGTTGCAGTTGATCGTACTGTCAGCAGTGTCAGTGTACTGCATCGTACAGCTAGGGGGCGACACACAACACAGGGTCAGGACTGTTCCCCTGCTCTGACTTGTTCATACAAACACAAAGACACTTTTTGAGTAATATGGGCTCAAGCAAAGATACATGTAGGCTTTGTATCTTCGGTTCAGTCCACAAGTCAAAAGGCTGGGGAACCTTTCTTCTTTCTCAACAGGCGCCCAAAACAATTTAAAGTAGTGGAAATGTCAAACAAAAGATAAACAGTGACAAGATTTTTTACATGACTCAATTTCAAAAACAAACTATATAGCACATTTGAACCTTTCATCAACAGTATTCAGTGGGTTGTGATCTTACTTGCTGGCACTGTACTGAGGGAGCCTCGCTTCACTCAAAGAACTGCTGGAGTTGCCACACAAACCCTGCAGAGATGGATCTTTTCCAGCAGGTCCTGGACAGGTTCAGGACAGAATGTGAGTCAGATCAGTATCAAACTGGACGAACACAGCAGCTTACTAAAGGACAGCAGAGTTTACATTCCTGACACCCCAAATGAGAGCTGGGTGTGACAATTGCTCTCATTTTAGTTCCTGTACCTGTGAAGTGGATCTGGGCGTGTTGCCATCAAAGAAGACAGCAGTATTGAAGCCTGAGATCAACAACTTGGCAGTGACTCCAGTTTGATCCTTAGAGAGCTCCACTCCGTGAACTAGCTGAGCCGAGCTGTTGAGGGTCAGCACGCTGTTGTCCACCTACATCACAGCAGAGAGACAGAGTGGAGGAAACACTGATTCAAACATCACAAACAGGCTGTTTTTATAGCAACAACATCTGTCACTGAGAAGAAAGATGAGAGCTGACACACCAAAGGACTTTGGATCAAACTCCACACTGACGCATGACTGTGGCTGTAGGTAGCTTACCCGAACTCTCCCGCCTTGTTCCAGCTGAATGTGAACACCCGTCTTGTTCAGTCGCAGTGTCACACTGTCCAAAAAGCTCACATCTTTACGACGGCGTTCCTGGAAGTTCGCCAGCACGTTTAAGTCTGGGACTGAAGAACCCGACATCAGAGAGTACGCACACCGATCGTCGACAGAGTTAACTTGGCCGAGAAAGTCGATGACAGTGGGGCCGGTCACAGTGCAGATGCGGTCAAGAATGCAGCTGATGGAGGCGAAGAGAGACAGAAACAACATCATCATCATCAACAGCTGCATCATCACGAGCTGCTGTTGAGGGCTGCAGCCACAAGGGGGCCCTCCAACAAACTATTTACAGGAGGGAAGTCTTCTGTTCATATTTAAGACGTATTTTAGGCATTTCTCTACATAATATTTGATTGTAACGTTTCCACACACCTGGCTCACATATCAACCAACAGCAGTGACTTGAAGGACTCAGCACTAAAATCAACATTTGTTACAGTATTACAGGGAAATGTCTTACTGTTGTTATGGAACCTTTTCCAGCATGTCACTGGTGTAATGCGCTACCATTTTAATTCAGTAACCACGTTACAGTTTGTGACCCAGTGAAACCTGTGCTGTGTCAGAACCTCGTCCTGATACAGATAAAGTGTCAGCTGCTTTTAAATTGACTGGCAGCCTATTAGCATTTTTCTATTTTAGCTATAGTCTGCTTTAATTGCAAAGTGCAGTGATCACTAAATTTCGGGAGCTATCCTGAGCGCTCTCTTTCTTCCCCACCCACAGTAGCGGGAACTTCCTGCCAATAGCTTCTTTGTCTAATCATTGTCTTCACCTGTTTGCTAACACACAGCCTACCGCACACACACCCCCTGTTGGTGTTTGTATATCTTATTTGTTTGTTGTTTTCTGCACCGTAGTTTGACGGTCACCAAGTGACTTAGTTAGATGGCCATGTTGGCTGGAGGGTTTTTTGTTTTGCCAAGAGAATAAAACTCCTGAAATGTTCCTTCTTACAGAGAGAACAGGCTGTCCACGTCCAGCTCTCGGTGACTGAATCTCTGTGGTTTAGTTCACGTCTACATGAATGTTCTTACTTTTATCTAACAGATCTCAGACTCACTGTTTACTCATCTCTTTGCTCCTATCAGAGCTGCATTTGAGCGGTGTTAAGTTACTGCTGATGCGAACCCAACATCTGCTGCTTCACATTAAAAGCTTTCTACTGAAGAATCTGCAAAGAGAGCGTTCCTCTTTTTTTAAACAAAAAACAAAAAAAACATGACACAGAAGCTAGGAGAGGTGTGGTATGTGTTAGGTATGTGTCATTATTTCATTATTACATTATTATTATTACTATTGTCATTTTATCATTATTATTATTATTATTACTGTTATTATTATTGATATTACTGTTGCCGTCATCACAAAATATTATTATCATTATTATTATACATGCTATTACTATTTAAATACTTCTACTATTACCCGTTATTAATTGTCATTTCTGCTTATTTTTTCATTGCTGTTTTATTGTTGTTTTGTGTTTTGGTGTTGTTTTGTGTTCACCCTATGTTGTATGTTTTGCACTCCTAATAAAAATAAATAAAAAATAAATAAAAAAAAAAAAAGAGAGCATTCCTCTCAGTGAAATCTCCCTAAACACATAAAGTTTAAAAAGTCCTCATCAAGTCCCTATATCATCACAGCTCTTTCTTCTAAATATGAAGGACACATATTTACATGTTGTTGCCGCACACACGCCATGGGGGGCGACAGCCAGTGGACGTGGAGACTGCAGTCTCACTACAGACAAGACTGGAGCAGGTTTCTGGGTCTGAGCTCATCACTGCACCAGGTTTATACAGAACACCTGAGAGGTGACAGAAGGTTTACATCAGGTTAAAAAGTTCACTTAGTAGTTTACAGACTGTAAGAAAAAAACAAAACATCAATATTATAATATTTCATTTTGTTTTACCTGAGTGTCTGCATCCGCTGATGTCTAAGAACATACGACGTCCTATAACATACAGTGTAGAGACTGTTTCACCGTTGACCACAACATCAAACACCTAGACAGAATCAAACACAACCAATGTTAGTATCACAGAGCAGAGACAACTGAATTCATACATATTAAGATAAAAACACAGAACTTTGTGTAGAGCTTTGATTTGATTATAGCATCTAATGATTCTCTCATCATACATTTTTGTGGAGATTTAAGACAATCCTGATGAAAATCTGTGCAGTGTGTATGTGTTGCCTTCAACTCGTTCATGTCAGTTTGGGAGAATGAGGGGGCATAACAGCATTTCATTGCTGCCAGCGTCTTTCTTTATACCACCACTAGGAGTCATCATATATATATGTATATATATATATATATATATATATATGTATATATATATACACACATATATATATATATATACTGTATACACACACACACACACACACACACACACACAAATACATACATAACAACCAGAGCTGCTTGTGTCCTGTAATCAGCGTAAAATGTGTCTGTAAAGAGTCAACAGAGAGACAGACACTTTCGCTTGTGTCCCATAATCAGTGAGTAACAGGTTTCAATCTGTTTCAAAGAGTCAACAGAGGAGATACAGACACTATTAGACTGAAGTTTCCTCCTCCAAAAGCTTTTAGAAAAGTTTTTGATGTGATATAACCTAAAATTTTTGTTTTGTTGAGTGTCCAAACAGTTTATTTAATCCATAACAGTAGACACGAATACCGGTGAAATGTATCTAGTCATGGAACTGAACAACACTTACTTCTGAGCCGTCGGAAGAAAACACAAATTCCACGCGGCCTTTTAGATCAGACTTAATTGTTGGCAGAGCGTCACGGATCGCTTTGTTCAAACCAGTTGGTATTGCAAGTGTATTGACTAGAACAAAGCCTTCATCGACTGGAGGCCCCACAATACAGTCCTGGCTCTTTTCAAGGGTGAAAAAGCCGTCGAAACAGACTGTAAATGTTTCACTGTTGATGTTCACCTGTTAAAATGAGAGAGACACAACAAGCAAAATAACAACAATAACTTTTCTACAAAACAACAAACTTTTACTCACAGAGCTGCAGATGTTTCAGTCAGAGCTCTTACTCTGCTTCAGGATGCTACATGGGTTGATGTTCAGAGACTCATTGTCACTGCAGTGGATATTAATGAGACTCTGTGCTAAAGAGACAGCCAGACAGCATCAAGTCCAGCTGCCCTCTGAGGACAGGAACCAATGAACAGAGAGAGTGTGGCATGCAGCAGTATGAAGCTGAAGGGATCAGACTAAAGTCAGTGAGCTGAGAGGCTGATCAGCTGCACCTCTGGCAGAATTCACACATGATGATTAACACGTGACTTAACTGTGACTTGACATTCATTTCTTACTGATCCATTAAGTGTTTAGTATAACGTGAACTTTAAGGGCACTGATTCTTGCATTAGTTCTGCATCAGTCAGCCTGAGCTGTGTATCATCATCACCATCAGGTGTCACTGTCACTCCATATGTGAAAGATGTGTCAGTTGTCAGCCTTGTTGTGGAGCTGACGTTGCCTCAGTCTGCACACATCATCTCTTCCACAGCTGGAGACCAAACATCTATAATGGAGGCTGTTCTCATTCACATTTCGTAGTTATACCTACAAAAAGTAATGCACAATAATTCGTATATAACCCACGTGATAGGGAGCCACGAGGCAGTTACATTTAGCTTTAGGCGGCGACGTCTAGTGACCTCAGTAATTATGACGGGATCAGAGGAGGAAGTCAGATGAGGAAGTATAAAGAGCATCAAAGTCCATGTAGGGAGGTGAACAGGTGAGTTAAACACAGGACTTTCACCCAGGAGGCTGGGGTTTGTGTCCCGTGTGAAACAGAAAGTCAATGTTGAGTTATTTTAAGTTACGTACTTAAATCACGTGAGTTCACGTGACTTACTGTGAGTTACTAACATAACTTACTTATTTTAACCGTAACCGTGAGCTTTTCCTAAACCTAACCAAGTAGTTTTGGTGCCTAAACCGAACCAAACTGCGACGTGTCACAATGTTAACCACGTGTTTATTGTTACCATGACGACGAAGGTCCGGTACACCTGTTGCCGGTTGCTGGACGTTCGTAGGATTATGGTGCATTACTTTTCTAAGATGTCTTCGAACCGTTGTATGAGGATACGTTGAATAATGACAGTAAATGGAAACAAAGAAAGATATTCTCAAGCATCAGGCTTCATCCTACTCACATAGAGTTTTTCGTACTTCTGTCCATAAAACGTGATGGGAACTGAGCTGATGTCCAACACTGAAGAATCACTAACCGTCTCCTGAGCACCTGAAAACGATAGAGACACATGCAAGGTCAGGACTAGTCTGTTAGCCTGTTGGACAGCAGGGAAGGCTGCACATTCAAATGTTGACTTCATGAAGGAATAAAGCAGCATTTGTTTACCAATAAATCTAAACTTTTTATATTACTCAGTTACTTCTTCTTCTTAGAAACAAAGAGATGTCAGATTATCAGCACTTAAAGTTGACTTCATTGTCACTTCAGGTCATTCTGCTCTGTTCCCGAGAATGTTTGCTAATTTATTGTCTTAGTTCTACTGAAGTCCCTCAACACGTCTTGTGGGTAGAGTTTCAAAATGGCTGCCGTGTAGTTGCTTACCTGCCAGCCCGATGAGAGCAGACAGGAGGAGCAGAGGGCGGAGCATGTTGGAGGAGGCCAATCAGCTGACAGAGAGCTGGAAGACACACAGTTGGACATCTTTGATTGGACAGAAAGTCACAGCCACACTCACAGTTCAACACTTTTCCTGGTAGATGGAAAATGAAGTTATATACAGGATTTCCATGACAATTCCATGACTTTTCCAGGTTTTTCCATGACCGTATGAACCCTCCATGTATGTGGTGGGTCATGTTTCTAAATGTTGCAGTATTCACTCGCTCTGTGAAACATTATTTACAACAGCAGCTCAACTTTTGCAACTGGACTGATCCCATCGTCTAGGCTGCAACAAACAATTCTTATTTTCATTATCAATTAATCTGCAAATTATTTTCTTGATTAATTGTTTGGTCTTTAAAATGTCAGAAAACTGTGAAAAGTGTCCACCACAGTTTCCCAGAGTCCAAGGTGATGTCTTTAAATAACCGGCAGTCCAAAACCCAAACAAGCTCAGTTTACAGTTTAAAGGTTATTTACGTCTTCCAACTCCTTTAATAACGCCTTCATCCAAATATTTCTACATTTTACTAGTAACGAATACTTCGTAAGCTCTTACTGTGACTTCTTGTTAAATGGAGCAGCACAAAAAATGAAATGTCTTATGTTTTAAATGTATTTAATTTCCCTTATGTTACTTAAATTAAATAAATGCAGTTTGCTTGTTTTCATATTTGCAACCCTGATGTAGGCTCAGAGTGCTGAAACGATGTTTGAAGATTAAAATAACACAGTTGGAAAAAGTCATGCTGAATAGAGCTGAAACAATTAGATGATTAATCAAGTAATTTGAAGAACAGAAATTAATCTGCAACCAGTCATTTAAGTTTCTTTCAACCAACATTTTCAAACATTCTCTCGTTCCAGCTTCTAAAATGTGAGAATACGGCACTTTGTGATGTCATTGTAAAGTGAATATCTTTGGGTGTTGGACAAAACAAGCTCTGTGAAGACAGCACCTTGGACTTCAGGAACTTGTGTTGAACGGTTTTCTACTATTTTCTGACATTTTTATAAATAGAAGGAATTTTTCAAAATGAATCGATCATGAAGTTAACCGTTAGCTGCTGACGTTCTCCTTGGTTGTCTGCACCTCGAACTGAACTGCTGACTAACACAGTGACTGGCTATTTTAACACATTCATAGAGATATGTTCTTCTTTTACCTTCTCTTTCTTTCCTGCCGTGTGTTTGAAGATGTAAATATCAGTGGAGGTGTGCAGAGAAGAAGAGACAGACGAGGAGGGTGCAGGCTGTCTTACCCTCTGGAGGTTTGATGGAGGATGAGGAAGATGAAGGTCTCTGATTCTGCAGCTGCTGGACAGATTCGTCTGTTGCCCTCTCTGTGTGGAGGATGCTGCTCTCTCTCTCTCTCCCTCTCTTTTTATGTGCGTCCTCACTGCTGTTCGAACCCAGGAAGGTGGAAGGGGTGGGGTGGGGGTGGAGTCAACAGTGGTGATACCTGTTGTGAGTCCTCCTTTAGATTTTCTTCAAGACAGAAGAAATATAAAAGAAATGACAATATAGAAATGGAAGAGTTACCCAAATATGAATTAGTAATTGTCAGTTAGCATTCTGGTTTAGTAATGAGTCTTCATTAGTGCACATCTGATGTTTTGAGACTGTCTTGAATCGATGTCAAAACTCCCCACAGTAAAACAAGGCAGATAACCACAGGTTCCCACTGCTTTTATTAACTTTATAATGGACATTAGTGTTGGGATATTTAAACCATCCGTCAACAGGGAAATAAAAGCCTTTTTTCTATGAGACAGAGCTCCAACCCAACTTTGGAAACAAGGTTTTAATGGTAACGCAGCCATCAAGGCTTTCCTCATATGGAAGTGGGCGTGGTTAACGGCTTGACAAGGTACACAAATCAAAAAGAACAGCATTTGAGACTTGTAGCAACAGATTCAAGCTGTTGTAGTTATTGACTCGTGTTTGTGCTAGAAATATATATATTCCTGTTTTTATTCAAACAGTCTGTGATTGGCTGAGATGGTGACCTACATGAACTCACTAACTATGACAAGCAGCTCATGAACAACATACACAATGTTCCTGGCTGAGTGTGTGAATGTATGGTTAGGTATGATGAAAAAATGTCGTTAATTAAATTGCACAACTTTAAAGTCACAAAGACCCAGCAGATGTCTGCTGTGGAATGAAACTCAACTAGAACTCGAACAGGTTTGTTGATGAGTTTTCAGCTGCAGGGATGACATCTGAGAGAGTTCAGTCAGGGCGGTGTGTGGGTTGATTATGGAAGGTTTCAGGCATTTTGAAGATCGTTTAAAGAACGGGGAGCTGTGACGGAGCTCCAGAGTCTATCGCCATCCTACCAACAGACAAAGGGAGGATTACATTAAATATCCAAATCAACATGTACAGCCTATAAGTGCAACAGAGTGTTTGAAGTAGTTTGCCTTGTGGTCCAACAGTGAGTGCTCGCTATAAGCTTGACCTATCGCATGCCCTGTTGACCTATCAGTAAACTAAGTTAATAAATAAAAATGGAGGACACGAGCTGTTTGTGAATTTGCAAAAAGCCGCTGCTTTAGTCTGCAACCAAAACAAGTCTTAAGACTCATCTGCTCGCTGAAACCCAGGTGAGGCAGCGGAGGCACATCCAACTGCTTCTGACTGATTACTTTTCACAACACTCATCCTCTGGAGCCGGGAGCTTGTAAAAAGTCTGTCACCGATAAGATAGCCAGATTTATATGAAAGATATGCGCCCCACTGGCATTGGCATTACAGTATATGAGTTGTGTTCAACTGAATTTGAATTGTGTTAATATAAATTCGTTCGAACTTGACTTTTTGAAGAGGTGACAGCCCTAATCTGGGTGTGTAGGCTAGTCAAACGTTATAATATATTTTTGCATGGCCATCAGAGCAGCAGCGGGGAAAGTTTCCCTATGGCCAGATGATTTTTTCCCAGAGTCAGGCGACAACATGAGTTCATGAACTAAATGAAAAATTGTCTAAAGAAATATTAGGCTGGAGAGAGCAGTATGAGTTCATAAAAGGGGATAAAAACTGCTGGCCTTCAATGTCCTGCTCAGTGTCACAGGACAACTCCAACAGATAGTGTCCTTCCTCGCCAACAAAGCCACTTCCTGAGGATTTGACATTGGCCTCAGATCTATAAGTATAGCATGTGAGTGACAGGTAGCTCATCAACAACTTGAACACAATGTTCTTGGTTGAGCGTGTCAAAGTAAGGTTGTCACGCCTATGAAGTGGTCTTTACATTGTTGGATAAAACCCAGCAGATACCTTTAGTGGAATGTAACTGCACAAGAAAACCTTTGACATGTTCCTATACATGTGTTGATTGATGAGTTTCCCCCTCCAGGTTTGAGGTCTCTGACAGAACTCACCCAGTGAGCTTATATAATGTTGTGTACGTAAAGATTATGGAATGGTTGAGGCATTATAAAGCTATTCAAAGTCAGGGACCCTTAGGGGAGAGAATAGGACCCCCTTCTGACTGTGACAACAAACAAATCTTAAACATCACCACAACACTCTTAACATCATAGTAACTAGGGCTTGAGCGAATACTCGGCTGAAACGAGTATCCGGTACAGATAATGTACTTTTTATGAGTACGAGTATCATCACAGTGTCAATATCTGTACTCATTAATATATCAACATTTATTTAAAAAAAAAACTTGCTCTGTAAATAGTTCTCTTACTCTTGTGATCCAAAAAATTGCTCATTTCTGAGGCTGTTATATAAACAGTTTTCTAATAGATATAGCAACTTTTGATAGACCCATATCAATTTCAGGCTTAAATTAACAACTTCTGGTTAGCCCCGCCCACTTCCCATTGAAGCACTGCCTAGTCGGATACGAATAAAGATAATTTAGTTTGTTGAACAGATACAGATGCAGATAATGGTGTACTCACTCACCCTAATAGTAACTGTGTCTTTTCTTCAAAACATCTCCAATCAAATGTTTGCACTGCAGCCCATTTGTAGCTCTTTCTTGCTATCAGCTGACCTGGATAAATCAGTGAGATGTGTGAGCCTGTCTCTCACTACACCAACAGGCAGACTCTACGATCATTGTCCACATCAAACACGCCCTGTGCTCAGTCTTCACTGCAGTCACAGAGGGATGACTCACAAGGGTAGGTGGTAGGAGACGGGAGCAGTGTGAGTTCATGATACACCTGTGAGAGGGAGATAAAAACCTGCTGACCTTCAGTGTCCTGCTCAGTGTCACAGCTCCAACAGATGCTGTCCTGCCTCGCCAATAAAGCCACTTGTAGTAGTTGCAGCGGGGACAAAAGGATTACACACCCAGTCCCAGGAATCAGCGTTGACACTTTAGATGAGTATGAGCTTAAGCGTTTGCTCAGTGTTTCTCTCAGGTGTCCCCAAAAAACATTCAGACGGCTGGTTTAATCACATCAAACCAGTTCTCAGGTCTCTGCACTGGCTTCCAGTGTGTCACTAAATAGAGTTTAAATTACTGCTAATTGTCTTTATCAGAGAAAGAGATGCCTTTTAACTTTTCAAATGTCATATTTCAACCATCACACACTAAATTATATTTAACTCCACTGGTTTGGGGTGGAAGCAGAATTCTCAAAGTTAGAAATCTCAAAAGCTGGACAAATAAAACCAAAACTATCTGTATAGACAGATACCACGAGAAGGAAATGAGAAAACATGTTTCTTTGCAACTTCAGTGAAATTATCCGTTTGTCTTTTTTTCAGTTTTTTATAAAAACAATAAAAGATCCAGAGTTATGTTATGAGAATCAGAATCAGAAATACTTTATTGATCCCCGAGGGGAAACTGCTTTGTTACAGCAGCTCGCCTTTACATCAGTGCACACAGGGATAGAAGTACTAGCAAAAAATATAATACACTATAATACAGGTCAGAAAATAAATTAAGTACCAAGTGGGTAGAACTATAAAATAAAATAAGTGTGAAATACAAAGTGGGTTTACCAGTTGTTGATAATAATACGGTATACAGTAATAGTGCATGAACTGTCAAGTTAAGTGTAGCTTATTTATAATGAGATGGAGGATATTGCACAGCAGTAATATGAGGTATGAATATCAATATCAATATCAATAAATTAGGAATTTTAAACTGAAGAGTATATTGCACAGGGGTATTAACACTGAATATTGCACAATTATCTCAAGTATTGCAGGTAGAAGCACTCAGGTGGACTACATCTTGTGTAGATGTTGTAATCTGAAAGAGACCAGTGACTGTAAAGTAGTGGTAGGGGAGAGTGTAGCCAGACAACACAGGATGGTAGTGTGTAATATGACTCTGGTGGTGAGGAAGATGAAGAGGACAAAGGCAGAGCAGAGGACGAAGTGGTAGAAGTTGAAAAAGGAAGAATGTCGTGTAGTTTTCAGGGAGGAGCTGAGACAGACTCTGGGTGGTCAGGAAGTGCTCCCAGATGTCTGGACCACTACAGCTAATGTGATCAGGGAGACAGGTAGGAGGGTACTCGGTGAGACGGCGGTGAGACCAGCGATGTTGTACAGCTTAGAGACAGCGGCACTGAAGAAAAGACAAGAGGCAGAGCTGGAGGCAGCAGAGCTGAAGATGCTGAGGTTCTCTTTGGGAGAGACGAGGACGGACAGGATCAGGAACGAGGACATCAGAGGGACAGCTCATGTTAGATGTTTCGGAGATAAAGTCAGAGAGGCCAGATCGAGGTGGTTTGGACGTGTTCAGAGGAGAGACTGTGAATATATTGGTAGAAGGATGCTGAGGTTGGAGCTGCCAGGCAGGAGGTCTAGAGGAAGACCAGAGAGGAGGTTTATGGATGTAGTGAGAGAGGACATGAAGCTAACTGGTGCGAGTGAAGAGGACGCAGAGGACAGGGTTAGATGGAGGCACATGATTCGCTGTGGCGACCCCTGAAAGGGAACAGCCGAAAGGAAAGGAAGATTGTAGTGATGTTACCACAATGTCACCGGCCTTACGGATCAGTTTGTTGAGTCTGTTGGCGTCCGCTACCCTCAGCCTGCTGCCCCAGCATGCAACAGCATACAGGACAGCACTGGCCACCACAGACTCATAAAACATCCTCAGCATTGTCCGGCAGATGTTGAAGGACCTCAGCCTCCTCAGAAAATCTGGCGGCTCTGGCCCTTCCTGTAAACAGCTTGAGTGTTCTTAGCCCAGTCCAGTTTATTGTCCGTGTGTATTCCCAGGTACTTGTAGTCCTCCACAATGTCCACACTGACTCCCTGGATGGAAACCGGGGTCACTGGTGCCTTGGCCCTCCGTAGATCCACAACCAGCTCCTTAGACTTTGTCGCATTGTCTGCAGATGGTTCTGTGTGAGACAAAGTTCCCCACCACAGCCCTGTACTCAGTGTCATCACCACCGCTGATACATCCCACCACAGCAGAGTCATCAGAAACCTTCTGAAGGTGGCAGGACTCTGTGTGGTAGCTGAAGTGTGTGTGGTTACGTCAGACAGAGAGTCCATACAGAACTGTGTGTGTTTTGGTATTGTGTTTGTGTGTGTGTGGTGTGTGTGTGCGTGTGTGTGTGTGTGTGTGTCTGTGTGTGTGTCATACGTGTCTGTGTGTGTGTGTGTCTGTGTGTGGTTGTGTGTGTGTGTGTGTGTGTGTGTGTAAGTGTGTGTGTGTGTGTGTGTCTGTATGTGTCTGTCTGTGTCATTGTGTGTGTGTGCATACGTGTCTGTGTGTGTGTCTGTGTATGTGTCTGAGTGCGTGTGTGTGTGTGTGTGTGTGTATATGTGCGTGTGTGTTTCTCTGTGTGTGTGTGTGTGTGTGGTTGTGAGTTTGTGTGTTTGTCTATGTGCGTGTGTACTTGTGTGTGTGTGCATGTTTGTGTGTGTTTCTGTGTGTGTGGTTGTGTGTGTGTGTGTCTGCGTGCGTTTGTGTTTGTCTGTGAGTTTGTGTGTGTGCGTGTCTGTGTGCGTGTTTGTGTGTGTGTCTGTGTGTGGTTGTGTGTGTTTCTGTGTGTGTGTGTGTATGCGTGTCTTTCTGTGGTTGTGTGTGTACGTGTGTGCGTGGTTGTCTGTGTATGTGTGTCTTTGTCTTTGTGTTTGTGTGTGTGTCTGTGTGTGTGTGTGCATGTGGTGTGTGTGTGTGTGTGTTTCTGTGTGTGTGTGTGTGTGTGTGTGTGTGTGTGTGTGTGTGTTTTGTGTGTGTTTAAAGAAGTGTGTGTGTGTCTTTGTGTTTGTGTTTGTGTTTGTGTGTGTGTCTGTGTGTGTGTGCGTGTGTCTGTGTGTGCTCTTTTTTGTGTGAATTTCTGTGTGTGGTTGTGTGTGTGTGTGTGTGTGTGTGTGTTTGTGTTTGTGTGTGTTTCTGTGTGTGTTTCTGTGTGTGTGCGTACGTGTGTCTGTGTGTGTTTCTGTGTGTGTGTGTGTCTGTGTGTGTGTGTGTGTGTCTGTGTGTGCACTTTTCTGTGTGTGTGTGTGTGTGTGTGTGTGTGTGGTTGTGAGTGTGTGTGTGTGTTTTAGTTCTTTTAAAGAAGCTGAGGAGGAAACTGGAGTCAGAGAGCCACCTGCTGAAATCCAGCATTCATTTGTCTCCAAGTAAGGTCCTCACCTCCTATGTGGATTTATTTGGACCTCACTTTGGTGCATATACAGGAATGTGTGTGTGGTTGTGTGTGTGTTTGTCTGTGTGTGTGCGTACGTGTGTGTGTGTGTGTGTTTCTGTGTGTGCGTGTGTGCACATGTGTGTGGTTCTGTGTGTGTCTATGTGTGTGTGTGTTTGTGTGTGTTTGTGTGTGTGTGTGTGCGTGTGTCTGTGTGTGTTTGTGTGTGTTTGTGTGTGTACATGTGTGTCTGTTTGTGTGTGCGTGTGTACGTGTGTGTGTGTGTGGTTGTGTGTGTTTCTGTGTGTGTGTGTGTGTGTGTGTGTGGCAATGTGTGTCTGTGATGTGTATCTGTGTCTTTGTGTGTGTGTGTGTGCATACGTGTCTGTGTGTGTGTGTCTGAGTGCGTGTGTGCATGTGTGTGTGCGTGTGTATATGTGTGTGTGTGTATGTTTCTGTGTGTGTCTGTGTGTGTCTGCGTGTGTGCATGTTAGTGTGTTTGTCTATGTGCGTGTGTATGTGCATGTGTAAGTGTGTGTGGTTGTGTGTGTGTGTATTTCTGTGTGTGTGCGTGTTTGTGTGTGTGTCTGTGTGTGTGTGTGTGTGCCTGTTTGTGTGTGTGTCTGTGTGTGTGTTTCTGTGTGTGTGCAAGTGTATGAGCGTGTGTGTGTGTTTCTGTGTGTGCATGTGTGTGTGCGCGAGTGTGTGTGTGTGTGTGTGTGTGTGTGTGTGTGTGTGTGTGCTGTGTGTTTCTGTGTGAGTTTGTGTGTTTCTGTGTGTGTGCGTGCGTGTGTGTGTGTGTGTCTGTGTTTCTGTGTGTGGTTGCATCTGTGTGTGCACGTGTGTGTGTGTGTGTGTGTGTGTGTGTGTGTGTGTGTGTGTGTGTGTGTGTGTGTGGTTGTGTGAGTGTGGAGGAGTCTGCTGAGGAACCAGCACAGAGCACCAGTCTAGATCAGGAGGATCTCAGGGACCCGGATCATCAGATACCAAATCCAAGGTTCAAACATGATATGATGTTACCACATGATGTTTCCTTGGGAGTGAGACAGAAAGATTCGGGTATGTTGGGGAATAACACTGACACACAGAACTACATTGAAGGATTGTAAGATTTTTATCCTTGACTGGATTATTTTCTTGCAGAGGTCAGTCTGTGAGGAGGACGCGCTGGAGGCGGGCTCCTCTAAACCTCAGAGTCCGTCTGTTAGAGGTGCTCGACCAAGGCGGTAAGAGTCCAACATGAAAGTGAAATGTCCAGTCAGGATGTTGGGAGTGTGCGTTGGAGGAAACGCTCAGTGTCCAGTTTATTAGGTACAGCTAGCTAATTTTAATTATGTACATACGGTTAAGTAGTTTGAACTACTTTATAGACAGTCAGCTAGTTTGAACTGCTTTATGTATGTGGTTAGCTTGTTCACTCCAATGGTTCCCAACCTAGGGGTCGGGCCCTCCAAAGGGTTACCAGATAAATCTGAGGGGTCGTGAGATGATTAATGGGAGAGGAAAGAAGAAGAAACTAAGTTCTGATACACAAATCTATTTAAAGTTTTTTCTTCTCTAATCTTTTTTGTGAATAATTTGACCTCTTTGAGCCTCAAACAGTTATTTAAACAAAACCATGTGAGGTGTGATGTTTAGAGGAGAAATGTTAAACTAAGCTTTCAGAATTTAAACAAAATCACATTTTTGACTCTTGCTCTATTATATTATTTTGTTAAGATGTGGAGGACTCGAGGAGCCGGGACTTCTTAGGCCACGCTGAGGAGGAGGAGGGTGAAGATGAGAAGGCGGGCTCCTCTAAACCTCAGAGTCTTTCTGTTAGAGGACTCTCAGACACAATGTGCTCAAAAAAGGCGGTAAGAGTCCAACAGGAAAGTGAAATGTCCAGTCAGGATGTTGGGAGTGTGCGTTGGAGGAAACACTCAGTGTCCAGTTTATTAGGTACAGCTAGCTAGATTTAAGTCCTGTAATAAATCCTCCTTCATGACGGTTATGATGTTCAGTTTGTGTTGATCATTTCGTAAGATGTAGTTCGTGCTGCTGTTGAACTGTATTGTATTAAACAGAGAGGTGTTTGTTATTGTTAACACTGAAAACAAAAAGCAGCAGACAAAATCATCATCATGTGTGGAGCGATGAGGAGACAGTATGGGACTTGAAACAAACAGAAATGCCATATTATATTCACTGCATTCATTAGTTTGGTTTTTGCTGATTCTCTGGACATGTGGTTAAAATGTGTGCTACTTTTGGATGGAAACGTGTGCACTTTTGTCAGAATAACGATAAAACAAGTTTGTTCCTTGAACGTTGTGATGACTTTGTTTGTGTGTTAGTGTTAAAGTCCCCAGTGCAGGACCTGAGGTGTCCTCGAGGCCTGCAGGAGCCCGACTTCCTAGACCTGCTGAGGTCCACCTTCCCTCGGCTGACCGGACAGTTTGATGCCTTCACAACAGACGCAACCAGGAAACTGATGCCACTGAAACTACAGAAGCTGACACCAGAGGAGATTCAAAGGTCCATCAACTCCGCAGGGAAAGGAAGATCAGCCCTGTATATCCGAGCAAAGGTAGATCATCTACTTATTTTACCAATGACCTGTACCATAATTTGACATAATAAAAATATCAAGCAAAGTGGACCTTTGAGTTTTGGGCATACTGCTCCCAAAGGTCAAGACTGAACTTCAATGTGCAAATGTCATGATTTTGAACTGTTGATTTCTTCCAGACAGCAAAGAAATCCTTGAAGAGAAAAGAGCAACTTCCTTCTCTGCAGAGAAAAGACAAAGCCACCAATGACACGAGAAATGAAAACAGGCCACGTGCAAGGTGAGTTAAAAAAATACAATGAGGACAGTGTCTTTAGGAGCTGGGTGTTAATAATACAACCTTACATATTAAACAGTTAAAAGCAGTCAAGCATCAACTCCTCCCAGTCCTGCCAGCGTATATTCTCTTCTTCAGAGTTTGATTCAAAAGATAGATGTGTTCACTGTGTTCCTCTTTGTATTCTCAGTAAGCACATTTTGATACCGCCAAAGATGAAGATAGATTTAAAAAATGAAACTGCTTATTTTCTACCTTCAGTTCTGTAGAAAAGGTGGAGAGCAACCAAGCAGATCGTCTCTCCAGCAACTCTACGGCAACAACAAGTGGAAACAGAGGAAGACGGAGAACAGCATGGAATATCAGAACCAGTGCCCTTTCTTTATGTTTATTTATATACAGTTAGCTAGTTTTAACTGCTTTATATACAGTTTGCTAGTTTTAACAAATTTAGGTACAGTTAGCTAGTTTTAACTACTTTATATACAGTTTGCTTGTTTTAACTAATTTATGTACAGTTAGCTAGTTTTAACTACTTTATGTACAGTTATAACTAATTTATATACAGTTAGCTAGTTTTAACTGCTTTATAGACAGTTAGCTAGTTTTAACTAATGTATGTACAGTTAGCTAGTTTTAACTACTTTATGTACAGTTTAAACTAATTTATATACAGTTAGCTAGTTTTAACTGCTTTATGTACAGTTTAAACTAATTTATATTCAGTTAGCTAGTTTTAACTGCTTTATAGACAGAACGTAGCATAAAATGGAAATACGAAATATGGAAGTATCTCAAAATTGTACTTAAGTACAGTACTTGAGTATATATACTTGGTTAATTTCCACCACTGCGCATAGAAGAGTAAAATGTTCTCCGTGCGGCATAGATGACATACTTGGTTTTCCTTTAGTAACTGTACAACACTTGAGAGAGTTAAAGCTGCATTAATCTGCTAACATATTAATATGTTAGCAAACAGTTGCTTATTTACACATCCAGCCGTGACGGAGCAACAGTATCATTTACTTGGAGTCGAGTTTGTGTCACCTGATGAACGTCAGTCCAGTCTTCTCTCTGTTAGCTCTGTGTTTGGTCTCAAGCAGCTCCTGAGGGAAACATCTGGCTCTTTAGCTGCTAAACGCTCCGCTATGTTCACCAGTTGGTCTCTAACTGTGTCTGTCTGCTGTCTGCTAATGAGCAGGTAGTGTACAGTGGCTTTTACAGCTTTTTCTCTGAAAACGAAAGTACGAGAGTGGTGAGAGGGAACCAGAACAGTAAAGTTGCAGCTGGACAGATAAACAACGAGCTGAAAGTCACTATAAAGCTCCGTAAACCTGAGTGGAGCTGCAGATTCCGCTGATAATTCTCTGTAGGTTCATCACAACCAGAGACACCTTTCACATTACACATTCATCATTTGATCCATTATTATAAAAATCTTGATTAGAGCAGCTTTAAATGTTGTTACCTTAATCATTAGTGACAATTACTAAATAATGTCCTCAAATTACTTTGTTATTACTGTCATTTGTCCCTAAAAGACCCTTGTAGATGTTGGGGAGTTGAATCAATATAATTCCAGTCATCCGACTGAAATAGATTTTTATGCTAAGGCAATCCATTTGAGCAGAATTTATGCAAACTTATGACTGTGTTTTTTATTCCAGTGATTTAATGAAAGCCAAAAAATTCAAATTCAGATGTTTGATACACTTGATACAAAATATGAAGAATGAGCCAAAAGCCACATCTTAATATTTTCCCCGCTGATTTGTATTCGCTGTGATTCAAACATTTCTGACAGCTGTGCTAGCACATCCACAGGCATACTCACCCCTGACACGCAAAACCTGAGGGAAGAATATAAGGGAAAGGGGAAAGGGAGACCAGAAGAGGTCAAAGGTCAAAGGCAAAAAGCACAGGAAGACTGGGGAAAGATGGAGAAAGTGAAAGTCACAGTGGCAATTATCTAATGTATCAGAGACAGTGTTTCTGGGCAGATGTGTAGCTGTTGAATGTTTTAAATGGCAGTCTATAGCAATGTGAGCATCACAAATTAAATTCCACCCACCTTCATTGTATTGGGGTGGAGGCAGAAATCTCCCAGACAGACAAAACTAAAACGATACTGACACCACTAGATGGAACAGAGTAAATACTGTGTCCTCCTCATGTCGGTGTGTTAAGTACAGAGCTGGAGTCAGGATGTTGCTAGCCTAGCTTAGCATAATGTCTGGAAGCAGGAGGAAATAGCTACCTACCAACACCTGAAACGCCCACTGATGAACACATTGCATCTCCAGGAAGCCTGAACATCTAATATCACTGTTATTTTTACATTTTGTTAAATAGTGAGCTTTAGAGATGTTGATAGCTGTATTGTTTAACTTCGGACAGGCTAGCTGTTACCCCTGCTTCAAGTCTTTATGCTAAGCTAGGCTAACCACCTACGGGCTGCAGCTTCATGTTTAATGCACAGACACAAGAGTGGTATCAATCTGAACATTTAACTCTCGGCAAGAAAGAGATGCAGAGCATTTCCCAAAATGTTCCTTCAAAGCTGGAGTGCGGGACTTTTTCATATAAATGAACGTCCGTTACATTCAAGCCCTTGTTGCCAAACGTGGTCACACAATGCTGATGAAGCCCATCACTGCCAGGTAGATCTCTCTGTATTTCGCAGTATACTGGAGTTTTTAAATCTGGTGTCTGTGGTGACATTTCCGCGCTGGCAGTAGTGATGTGTTTTACGTCAACCAGCGGTGATTGGTTTGCCAGAGATGAAGGGGGGAGCAACCGTCTCTATGTGTCAGCCCTGTGATTGACTGGCAACCTGTCCAGGTGTACCCTGTCTCTCGCCCAATGTTCAGCACGCCCGCAACCCTCCTAAGAATAGGCGGGTATAGCTAATGGATGGGTAGAATAATGTGCAGTATTTTGAGATATTAAAGTTTTGATGAATATTTTTCTATTGAAGTGCAACTAAAAGTATCAATATCTCAAATACTACACATGCTACAGAAATCATACTTCATACACAGTTTCCCCTGAGCATCTGCACGACATAAATACATACATACATAAGTATGGTAACAATAGCACAAACATGTGGCCAGTTAAAAACCACCTTGAGTTTTTGGCTAATAACTCTACTTTGCCACTGAACATGTGCTAAACATGCTCCACCATGTGGCCAGTTATGAAGTACTGCCATGTCTTCAATGCATCATCCAGTTACAAGCAAATGTGGGTAGCATATTCACACACCCAACACTTTTCATAGCCTTTCACCTGTAGGTGGCGCTACAGTAAAAAAAAACAACTTTAAATGACTGTTAGCAATGACCTATCAGCACAGAATTTTATATGTGCAACAGTGTACCAGTGTAACAGTGTGTGTTTGAATTATTTAAAAATAAAATTCAATTAAATTTATGTTGGTAACATGTTATTAACTTAAACAACAGTAGATTCACAATAAGTTGTGACAAGTAAATATAAGAAGCTGTAATGTCCTCAAGAAGTGGCCTAAATTTTCAGAAAAATTTGAAAAAGACATCAAATGAAACAAACTCATAGTTTTGATTTTCCCACAGACCTTTTTATTTTTATTTTTTGGGTTGCTAACAATAGTAACATAATAAAGAAAAACAGCACAAGTCATATCTCAGTGTCATGACAGCAACAATTTTGGCTCAATTGACATTTATTTTTGAATACTCCTTCTGTAAGGGTTTTATTTATTTTATGTATTTTTGTTGGCCAGTTAAATTTGAGGTGTAATCACATCATGCTGAATTATAAAATAAGATATTTTGGGTTTATGATTCAAAATGTTAAAACGTATTTTAAACCAATGTTTCCTTCCAAAGGTTCCGCATTATTAAAAACAATTCAGACATAGTTTTAGTTTAGTTTTAGTTGTTGTCCTGAGTTGCAGCTTATAAAACCCGTCAGTCACTTTGAGAGTGACAGCAGGATCCAATCTGGTGTTTAGATTGTTGGTGCAGTGAGGCTACACAGCTTTGAATGAACGTGTTGATGCTGTGTTTGCACTGAATTCATTGTTTCCTCAGAGTGGACATCTGCACCTTATTGTAGCAAAGCTTCTCTTATCAACCATGGATCAAATTGATGTGATGAACTGATATCATGCTACAGGCACAAGCTGACAAAAACTGCTGTCTCCAAAAAGAATGAAAAAGTAAATATAAAGGGCCTTAAAGTTATACTGTGGTGTCCACCGGACTGCTCCAAAATACTCATCTTATTCCTCTCACCGACTCTAATATGCAGACGACACTTAATCATTAATAATCATTATTAATCCCTGATAATATCTGATTATTGTTATTGGTTGGAGTATAGATATACTATAGAACAAATAACATGAATTATAATTAATCCCAAGTTTCCCCACACACACTTCCCGTCACCTTATAGTTTTGATAGTGTTTTTATAGTTTCATATTTCAGCACAAAAAAAAAGGTTAAATCTTAATGTGTCGTTCTAAAACCAAAGGATTCACACACCCAGGCTCTGGATCAGGACGAAGCAAAAGTCAGGAATCATTGTGAAGGTCGACAGCCTGTCAGTCGGTCCGAGTCACCGTGGAAACAACCTGAGAAGACAACCAGACCAAACTGTGATTGATGTCTTTTCTCCAAACCTGCATCCTGACTGAAACCACCAGGTTTGACTCTTGAACTCTCTTAATTCTTGTTGTTTGTGATGAGTCTGAAACCTGAGCAGAAAAACCCTCCTGTCCCCACTCATCATGTTTCTTTCCTTCTCGCATTCTTTGATCCTTCTCCAACTGATCTGAAAGCATGACCATCACTGAGTACAACATTTACATGTTCAGTATGTTTCCCACCACTAGAGAGCGACACTTACCAGCCTACTGCTGAGCCACCACAGCAGCTGGATAAAGAGGAAGCTGTTGAACTGTGTGTTTGTTGTCTGACTGTTGGTTTGGGGGACGTAGAAAGAGATGTATCATCTAGTTCTGTCTCTGACTGAAGCCCCGCTGAGGCTCTTTGTGCTCATCATTGTACTCTCATACAGCAGTGGTAACAACTGATGATGATGACGATGGCGGTCCTGTCTGACTGTGTGGGCGTCTCCACCTGTGGTTTTGGTTCATATATGTGCAGCTACGTGAAAAAGAGCTGGGTGAAGGCGGAATATAGATCGGAGGGTGTGATTAATAAATGTGCTCTCAACCAATCACATCACTGCTCTCATCGCACTCAAACAGCTGAGCCAATCACAGTGAGGCATGCCAAACACAGCTCAACAAAAGAATAGGCCTATCCAGGAAATCATATTGTTGTCTGGATGGTGCCGAGCAGCACGACATGAGCACAAGGCACCAAATTAAAATTATGGAAATAGAAAATAGAAATAAACAATGAAAAAATAGTTTGGTAAAGCTGTTTATACGATCGCATTGATCTGTTGACATTTCAGTCTTAATTGTACTTGTAAATGCTCACATCACATCTTAAAATGTGACACAGCAGCGTTTGCTTCGTAATGCATTTCAAGAATAAAATATAAGCCGCTGAAAAAACTGCAAAGAAAGTTTGAAAGGAAGTCATGGTGACGCACAGGAACAAGCTTCAGTAATCTGATGTCGGCCTCATAAACAGGCAGAATACTGAGGTATAACCAACCGTCTGATGTGTGTCAAAGCGTTATTCTGTAGCAGCCTGGTGTCGATTTCAGGAAATGAAGACGAACACAGTGGACGGCAGAGCTGTGTCTTACCTAATTAGTCCACGCCATGGTAATGAAGGCTGGGGCTTCGTTTTCATATTTCATCCTGGCAGATCTGCGTCTCCGATGAGCTCTGTTACAACTCTGGAAGTTAAAGACAGAGAGAGATGAAGACCAACACTGATCCATTCATCCTGGACTGATGCTGCTGATAGCAAATACCACACTATCTTTTAATTCCACCATTTACAAGTTTAATAAGAACTGGAACAATTTCAAATTCAAAACAAATTTCTTATTTCACTAAGAAACTATTTAGAAATGTATTGTAATATAAGTCCAAATACACACAGTGACAGACAGACATTCTGATTGGCTGAAGCGGCTGTGAGAGAATAACTAAATCTTGTCTTTAAATATTTTGACTTTGTACAAGGACTAAATACATTATATTGCTGCAGCGCCACCTGAAGGTGAAATCATCAAATGTTACAGCAGAGTGTTCAAGAGTGATGCAGTTTATGTCAAACAGGTCACGACTAGAAGAGTGAACAGACAGTAAACAGAAGGTCTTTGGTGGAGGTGATGGAAGCTCAGCAGCAGTCTGAAACGTCTGTCAACCGTCGTTCACACTGCATTTTTAAGGATTTTTGGGGCATTTTATGCATTCATTCTAACGAGGATAATAGAGAGGGGACAGGAAATGAGGAAAGAGAGAAGGGGGATGACATGGAACAAATGTCCTCAGCTGGAATCGACCCCGGGACATTGTGATCACATAATATGGGATGTGTGTTGGGCTGTTTTACAGTGTCGAGCAGCTGGTTTCTTTACTGTGTGTGGTGTGTTTGGGTGCGAGGCGTACCGGGGCACAGCTCTTGTTCTGTCTGCCACACAGGTTGAGTTTGCAGTGCAGGTAGATGTCACCAGAGCTCCTGGGGAACGAGAACATGTTGAAGGAGAAGTAGTTGGACGTTCCCAGTCCGTTTCCCACCACCTTCACCGTCTGGTCAGCGGGGTTCGCACAGCTGCTCACAAACAGGAGAACACACATCACATCAGAGCACGCTTTGTTTCCAGGAAGCAAAACGAATTTCATTTGGAACAGCAGTGATCGTCTACCGCCTCTGTGTGCCTCTCACCCTTTCGTGATCAGGTCGTATCTCAGACTCCCATTGGGCGATGCCTGATTGGTCGCCCAGCAGGAGTCGGTCACCACGGCGACCAAGCCAGCATCCAGCCCGTCAGTCTTCATCTCCACCCAGATCTTCTGGTCCAGCTGGACTTCAGTGCTCAACTCCACAGCTTGTGTGAGGCCGGCGTCAGTGTAGGCCTTTATGCTCAAAGTGTAATTCCAAGCTCCAGATACAATCTGCTGGATCACAGAGCTGCAGAGCGCACACACACACACACACACACACACACACACACACACACACGCTGTCTTATACTCACGAACCTCCTAACAACGGGCTTCACAACACAAAGTAATTCAAACTAAAGTTACCAGCCACCACTCACCTGTCTTTGATTTTGAAGGCCATAGTCTTGATGTCTGGCAGAGTGTAGAAGCAGGAGAAGTCGATGTAGACTTGGTTGTGGCGGACGATGTTGTCAGAGGAGCTGTTCTGGGTCGTGATGGTGTTCTTGTAGATTAGTTGGTTGTTTTCGGCCTGCAGGGTCACAGGTATTCAGGTGTTGTTACGGCACAAGTTCCTCACGAGTTTATCAAGACTGTTTACATTACAACCTTAAAATGTGACATTCTTTTATAGGTGTTGACTGGCTAGAATAAGCTTCACAGATGACCAACATTACTAGAAAATAAGGAGGTCAGAGCTGAAGCCTAAGCCACAGGAAGATCCCGGACTAGAGAAGAGCAGGAGAAGCTCCGCAGAGTGCTGGAAGAGATTTGGCTGCTTGTTGAGAGGAGAGAACCCACCGTGGCCACCGTCCCACAGGTGTTGCTGCTGTCAAAGTTGAAGGTCAACATGTGGGTCAGCTCGTTCATCTGACCCGTGCAGGTCTGGTTATTGAGGTGTAAGGACGAGAAGTCGATGCCTTTTTCCTCCAGGAGACAACCGACCAGAGTAACTGAACCAGAGTTCTTGTCGCAGACCGTCGGCTCACCTAAACATCCAGACGAGGGAAATCAATACTTTGACACAACACTGACCATGTTACAGAGGAACAAACATGATGACAAACATTCAGTCAAACTGAGTGCTGAAAGTCAATCCCGTGACCTCGTGTCACAACTGTCGTACCGAAAGTGCCTGTCAGTCTGTACGGGGAGGCAAAAATGGCCCGACACAAGCAGCTGTGTTCACCACCGACCGTCTTCTCAGCACAGAACTCGTGAGCACTGCAGATCCTGTCCTGACAGAAGACCTGAGGGGGGGCTGAGGGACAGAGGCAGACAGACATGTGGAGAATATTAATAACAAACATTAATGAAATTGCACTAAACAAGACTGAATTCTGAATTCAAGACTGAAGAAAATTATGGAGTTCACCAGCATTGCTGTTGATCTCCACTGTTCTGTGTAGACATTGATCATTTTTTATACTAACTCTGTCTCAAACACACGAGGACTGCAAGGACATTGAAATACAGTCTCCACAACTTTAACTAACTTTTCATGTCAGACATTTGTTTTCTTTCTCCTTTATTTTCATATACTGCAATACACAGACTTTACTATTTAAATATTAATTCAAAGAGAATGAGTTTGTTACATTTATTTTAAGGTTAATTCTGTTAATGTTTATGCTTGGGCAACATGTTTTATCATCAAAAAGAAAAGAGAGAAGTCTTACAGCATCCGGCCTTTGACCTCCAGTCCACCAGTTTGTCGTTGCTGCGCAGGCTGCAGACTCTGGCGTAAGCCTCCAGGAACTGACAGTTGAGACCGTCCACTGCAGGATAATTGCACAAAGTTTCAGTGCAGGCAGTTATGTAGGGCGTTGGGTCGGTGTGGCTGTGACAGGTGGTGAAGGGCGCCTCCTTCAGGAGATTACAGCTGTTCCACAGATATAAAGAGATAGAATGGAAGATAGAAGGATGAAGTCCAGTCAGTGTCGTGTTACGTTCTACAATTGGGAGTAAACCTAAACACAGGACAGCCGTCCAAGTTTCATGTCACACAGATTTCTGTTCACACAAAATGTGATCAACTAACATGTCACTACCACAGACATGAAAGTATAACACAGAGAGACGTTTCCTGTTGCATGGATTCATCTGCTCACCGTTCAGTCGACGTGTTGCAGTTGATCGTACTGTCAGCAGTGTCAGTGTACTGCATCGTACAGCTAGGGGGCGACACACAACACAGGGTCAGGACTGTTCCCCTGCTCTGACTTGTTCATACAAACACAAAGACACTTTTTGGGTACTATGGGCTCAAGCAAAGATACATGTAGGCTTTGTATCTTCGGTTCAGTCCACAAGTCAAAAGGCCGGGGAACCTTTCTTCTTTCTCAACAGGCGCCCAAAACAATTTAAAGTAGTGGAAATGTCAAACAAAAAATAAACAGTGACAAGATTTTTTACATGACTCAATTTCAAAAAACTAACTTTATAGCACATTTGAACCTTTCATCAACAGTATTCAGTGGGTTGTGATCTTACTTGCTGGCACTGTACTGAGGGAGCCTCGCTTCACTCAAAGAACTGCTGGAGTTGCCACACAAACCCTGCAGAGATGGATCTTTTCCAGCAGGTCCTGGACAGGTTCAGGACAGAATGTGAGTCAGATCAGTATCAAACTGGACGATCACAGCAGCTTACTAAAGGACAGCAGAGTTTACATTCCTGACACCCCAAATGAGAGCTGGGTGTGAAAGTTGCTCTCATTATCCCGAGTGGTGAGTGGGAGGATTTTAGTTCCTGTACCTGTGAAGCGGATCTGGGCCGTGTTGCCATCAAAGAAGACAGTAGTATTGTAGCCTGAGATCAACAACTTGGCAGTGACTCCAGTTTGATCCTTAGAGAGCTCCACTCCCTTAACTAGCTGAGCCGAGCTGTTGAGAGTCAGCACGCTGTTGTCCACCTACATCACAGCAGAGAGACAGAGTGGAGGAAACACTGATTCAAACATCACAAACAGGCTGTTTTTATAGCAACAACATCTGTCACTGAGAAGAAAGATGAGAGCTGACACACCAAAGGACTTTGGATCAAACTCCACACTGACGCATGACTGTGGCTGTAGGAAGCTTACCTGAACTCTCCCGCCTTGTTCCAGCTGAATGTGAACACCCGTCTTGTTCAGTCGCAGTGTCACACTGTCCAAAAGGCTCACATCTTTACGACGGCGTTCCTGGAAGTTCGCCAGCACGTTTAAGTCTGGGACTGAAGAACCCGACATCAGAGAGTACGCACACCGATCGTCGACAGAGTTAACTTGGCCGAGAAAGTCGATGACAGTGGGGCCGGTCACAGTGCAGATGGAGTCAAGAATGCAGCTGATGGAGGCGAAGAGAGACAGAAACAACATCATCATCATCAACAGCTGCATCATCACGAGCTGCTGTTGAGGGCTGCAGCCACAAGGGGGCCCTCCAACAAACTATTTACAGGAGGGAAGTCTTCTGTTCATATTTAAGACGTATTTTAGGCATTTCTCTACATAATATTTGATTGTAACGTTTCCACACACCTGGCTCACATATCAACCAACAGCAGTGACTTGAAGGACTCAGCACTAAAATCAACATTTGTTACAGTATTACAGGGAAATGTCTTACTGTTGTTATGGAACCTTTTCCAGCATGTCACTGGTGTAATGCGCTACCATTTTAATTCAGTAACCACGTTACAGTTTGTGACCCAGTGAAACCTGTGCTGTGTCAGAACCTCGTCCTGATACCGATAAAGTGCCAGCTGCTTTTAAATTGACTGGCGGCCTATTAGCATTTTTCTATTTTAGCTATAGTCTGCTTTAATTGCAAAGTGCAGTGATCACTAAATTTCGGGAGCTATCCTGAGCGCTCTCTTTCTTCCCCACCCACAGTAGCGGGAACTTCCTGCCAATAGCTTCTTTGTCTAATCATTGTCTTCACCTGTTTGCTAACACACAGCCTACCGCACATTCACCCCCTGTTGGTGTTTGTATATCTTATTTATTCGTTGTTTTCTGCACCGTAGTTTGACGGTCACCAAGTGACTTAGTTAGATGGCCTGGTTGGCTGGAGGTTTTTTGTTTTGCCAAGAGAATAAAACTCCTGAAATGTTCATTCTTACAGAGAGAACAGGCTGTCCACGTCCAGCTCTCGGTGACTGAATCTCTGTGGTTTAGTTCACGTCTACATGAAAGTTCTTACTTTTATCTAACAGATCTCAGACTCACTGTTTACTCATCTCTTTGCTCCTATCAGAGCTGCATTTGAGCGGTGTTAAGTTACTGCTGATGCGAACCCAACATCTGCTGCTTCACATTAAAAGCTTTCTACTGAAGAATCTGCAAAGAGAGCGTGCCTCTTTTTTTTAATACAAAAAACAAACAAAAAACATGACACAGAAGCTAGGAGAGGTGTGGTATGTGTTAGGTATGTGTCATTATTTCATTATTACATTATTATTATTAGTATTGTCATTTTATCAATATTATTATTCTAATTACTGTTATTATTATTGATATTACTGTTGCCGTCATCACAAAATATTATCATTATATTATACATGCTATTACTATTTAAATACTTCTACTATTACCCGTCATTTCTGCTTATTTTTTCATTGCTGTTACCATCATTCGTGTTTTGTTGTTGTTTTGTGTTCACCCTATGTTGTATGTTTTGCACTCCTAATAAGAAATAAATAAAAAATAAAATAAAGAAAAATAAAAAAGAGAGCATTCCTCTCAGTGAAATCTCCCTAAACACATAAAGTTTAAAAAGTCCTCATCAAGTCCCTATATCATCACAGCTCTTCTTCTAAATATGAAGGACACATATTTACATGTTGTTGCCGGCACAACGCTCCGTGGGGCGACAGCCAGTGGACGTGGAGACTGCAGTCTCACTACAGACAAGACTGGAGCAGGTTTCTGGGTCTGAGCTCATCACTGCACCAGGTTTATACAGAACACCTGAGAGGTGACAGAAGGTTTACATCAGGTTAAAAAGTTCACTTAGTAGTTTACAGACTGTAAGAAAAAAACAAAACATCAATATTATAATATTTCATTTTGTTTTACCGACCTGAGTGTCTGCATCCGCTGATGTCGTTATATGAAGGACGTCCCTTAATATTCAGTGTAGAGACTGTTTCACCACTGACCACAACATTAAACACCTAGACAGAATCAAACACAACCAATGTTAGTATCACAGAGCAGAGACAACTGAATTCATACATATTAAGATAAAACACAGAACTTTGTGTAGAGCTTTGATGTGATTATAGCATCTAATGATTCTCTCATCATACATTTTTGTGGAGATTTAAGACAATTCTGATGAAAATCTGTGCAGTGTGTATGTGTTGCCTTCAACTCGTTCATGTCAGTTTGGGAGAATGAGGGGGCATAACAGCATTTCATTGCTGCCAGCGTCTTTCATTATACCACCACTAGGTGTCATCAGAGACAGAAATCAGAAATGTGTTCAAATCCTACACCTATCTCCTTTATGTATGTATGTATACACACAATATATATGTATATACTGTATACACACATGCACACACACACACACACACATACATAAATACCTTTACACTTTTCAGTAAATGTGTGTTGAGAAAAACCAGAACTGCTTGTGTCCCATAATCACCGAGTAACATTTGAATCTGTAAAGAGTCAACAGAGGAGATACAGACACTATTAGGAAGTTTCCTCCAAAAGCTTTTAGAAAAGTTTTTGATGTGATATAACCTAAAATTTTTGTTTTGTTGAGTGTCCAAACAGTTTATTTCACCCATAACAGTAGACACTAATACCAGTGAAATGTATCTAGTCATGGAACTGAACAACACTTACTTTTGAGCCTTCGTAAGAAACAAAAAATTCCACAAAGCCTTTTAGATCAGACTTAATTGTTGGCAGAGCGTCACGGATCATTTGGTTCGAAGTAGTATCTGGTGAAGTTGTATCGAATTTAACTGAGCCTTCATCGACTGGAGGCCCCACAATACAGTCCTGGCTCTTTTCAAGGGTGAAATAGTTGTTGAAACAGACTGTAAATGTTTCACTGTTGATGTTCACCTGTTAAAATGAGAGAGACACAACAAGCAAAATAACAACAATAACTTTTCTACAAAACAACAAACTTTTACTCACAGAGCTGCAGATGTTCCAGTCAGAGCTCTTACTCTGCTTCAGGATGCTACATGGGTTGATGTTCAGAGACTCATTGTCACTGCAGTGGATATTAATGAGACTCTGTGCTAAAGAGACAGCCAGACAGCATCAAGTCCAGCTGGCCTCTGAGGACAGGAACCAATGAACAGAGAGAGTGTGGCATGCAGCAGTATGAAGCTAAAGGGATCAGACTAAAGTCAGTGAGCTGAGAGGCTGATCAGCTGCACCTCTGGCAGAATTCACACATGATGATTAACACGTGACTTAACTGTGACTTGACATTCATTTCTTACTGATCCATTAAGTGTTTAGTATAACGTGAACTTTAAGGGCACTGATTCTTGCATTAGTTCTGCATCAGTCAGCCTGAGCTGTGTATCATCATCACCATCAGGTGTCACTGTCACTCCATATGTGAAAGATGTGTCAGTTGTCAGCCTTGTTGTGGAGCTGACGTTGCCTCAGTCTGCACACATCATCTCTTCCACAGCTGGAGACCAAACATCAATAATGGAGGCTGTTCTCATTTACATTTCGTAGTTATACCTACAAAAAGTAATGCACAATAATTCGTATATAACCCACGTGATAGGGAGCCACGAGGCAGTTACATTTAGCTTTAGGCTGCGACGTCTAGTGACCTCAGTAATTATGACGGGATCAGAGGAGGAAGTCAGATGAGGAAGTATAAAGAGGGTGGGTGAGTTAAACACAGGACTTTCACCCAGGAGGCTGGGGTTTGTGTCCCGTGTGAAAAAAAAAAGTCAATGTTGAGTTATTTTAAGTTATGTAACCTACGTAAAGTTAAATCACATGATTTAGTTCATGTGACTTACTGTGAGTTATTAACATAACTTACACATTTTAACCATAACCATGAGCTTTTCCTAAACCTAACCAATTAGTTTTGGTGCCTAAACCGAACCAAACTGCGACCGTGTCACAACGTTAACCACATGTTTATTGTTACCATGACGACGAAGGTCCGGTACACCTGTTGATGGATTACATTACTTTTCGTAAGATGTCTACGAACCGTTGTATCAAACAAAGAAAGATATTCTCAAGCATCAGGCTTCATCCTACTCACATAGAGTTTTTCGTACTTCTGTCCATAAAACGTGATGGGACATGAGCTGATGTCCAACACTGAAGAATCACTAACCGTCTCCTGAGCACCTGAAGACGATAGAGACACATGCAAGGTCAGGACTAGTCTGTTAGCCTGTTGGACAGCAGGGAAGGCTGCACATTCAAATGTTGTCTTCATGAAGGAATAAAGCAGCATTTGTTTACCAATAAATCGAAACTTTTATATAACTCAGTTACTTCTTCTTCTTAGAAGATGTCAGATTATCAGCATCTGTTCCCAAGAATGTTTGCTAATTTATTGTCTTAGTTCTACTGAAGTCCCTCAACACGTCTTGTGGGTAGAGTTTCAAAATGGCTGCCGTGTGGTTGCTTACCTGCCAGCCCGATGAGAGCAGACAGGAGGAGCAGAGGGCGGAGCATGTCGGAGGAGGCCAATCAGCTGACAGAGAGCTGGAAGACACACAGTTGGACATCTTTGATTGGACAGAAAGTCACAGCCACACTCACAGTTCAACACTTTTCCTGGTAGATGGAAAATGAAGTTATATACAGGATTTCCATGACAATTCCATGACTTTTCCAGGTTTTTCCATGACCGTATGAACCCTCCATGTATGTGGTGGGTCATGTTTCTAAATGCTGCAGCATTCACTCGCTCTGTGAAACATTATTTACAACAGCAGCTCAACTTTTGCAACTGGACTGATCCCATCGTCTAGGCTGCAACAAACAATTCTTATTTTCATTATCAATTAATCTGCAAATTATTTTCTTGATTAATTGTTTGGTCTTTAAAATGTCAGAAAACTGTGAAAAGTGTCCACCACAGTTTCCTTTAAATTACCAGCAGTCCAAAACCCAAACAAGGTCAGTTTACAGTTTAAAGGTTATTTGAGTCTTCCAACTCCTTTAATAAAGCCTTCATCTAAATATTTCTACATTTTACTAGTGACGAATACTTCGTAAGCTCTTACTGTGACTTCTTGTTGGTGTAGGCTCAGAGTGCTGAAACGATGTTTGAAGATTAAAATAACACAGTTGGAAAAAGTCACGCTGAATAGAGCTGAAACAATTAGACGATTAATCGATTAATTTGAACAACAGAAATTAATCTGCAACCAGTCATTTAAGTTTCTTTCAACCAACATTTTCAAACATTCTCTCGTTCCAGCTTCTAAAATGTGAGAATACGTCACTTTGTGATGTCATTGTAAAGCGAATATCTTTGGGTGTTGGACAAAACAGGCTCTGTGAAGACAGCACTATTTTCTGACATTTTTATAAATAGAAGGAATTTTTCAAAATGAATCGATCATGAAGATAACCGTTAGCTGCTGACGTTCTCCTTGGTTGTCTGCACCTCGAACTGAACTGCTGACTAACACAGTGACTGGCTATTTTAACACATTCATAGAGATATGTTCTTCTGTTACCTTCTCTTTCTTTCCTGCCGTGTGCTTGAAGATGTAAATATCAGTGGAGGTGTGCAGAGAAGAGACAGACGAGGAGGGTGCAGGTTGTCTTACCCTCTGGAGGTTTGATAGAGTATGAGGAAGATGAAGGTCTCTGATTCTGCAGCTGCTGGACAGATTCGTCTGTTGCTCTCTCTGTGTGGAGGATGCTGCTCTCTCTCTCTCTCCCTCTCTTTTTATGTGCGTCCTAGCTGCTGTTCGAACCCAGGAAGGTGGAACGGGTGGGGTGGGGGTGGAGTCAACAGTGGTGATACCTGTTGTGAACCCTCCTTTAGATAAAGAAATATAAAAGAAATGACAGTTTAGACATGGAAGAGTTAGCCAAATATGAATTAGTAATTGTCAGTTAGCGTTAGCATCTGGTTTAGTAATGAGTCTTCATTAATGCACATCTGATGTTTTGAGACTGTCTTGAATCGATGTCAAAACTCCCCACAGTAAAACAAGGCAGATAACCACAGGTTCCCACTGCTTTTATTAACTTTATAATGGACATTAGTGTTGGGATATTTAAACCATCCGTCAACAGGGAAATAAAAGCCTTTTTTCTATGAGACAGAGCTCCAGCCCAACTTTGGAAACGAGGTTTTAATGGTAACGCAGCCATCAAGGCTTTCCTCATATGGAAGTGGGTGTGGTTAAAGGCTCGACAGGTACAAAAATCAAAAAGAACAGCATTTGAGACTTGTAGCAACAGATTCAAGCTGTTGTAGTTATTGACTCGTGTTTGTGCTAGAAATATATCCACAAAAAATGTATCTGTGAGAAAATATTCTACAGGTCTGCAACTCCCATTGGGGATGTGCAAATTTTTCCATGACTTCACATTCTTTGTGTGAATGTGTTTTGCACCATATTCACTGCAGCATCTGTAGCAAACGTGAGCATGTGAGTTTCTTAATTTGTGATTTGTAGAATAGGATTTTTGCACCTGCAATGAAGACTTTGAGAAGGTGTAATGGTTGTGTTGTGTTTGTGGGAGAGAGAGAAACATTCTTGCAACTCCCAAAGCATTTTGATCGTTGACTTTAAATTTAGTGATACACATGTGTGACTATTTTCTACAACTAAAAAGTCCACTGTCACAGGTGATCAGTTGTTTTGCTCCAACAAAGTAAAATCTATAATGAATAAATGTAACTGATCAGTATGAGCGCTGAGTCGGAGTATTGCTGTTTTTATTCAAACAGTCTCTGATTGGCTGAGATGGTGACCTACATGAACTCACTAACTATGACAGGTAGCTCATGAACAACATACACAATGTTCCTGGCGGAGTGTGTGAATGTATGGTAAGGTATGATGAAAAAATGTCGTTAATTAAAGTACACCACTTTAAAATCACAAAGACCCAGCAGATGTCTGCTGTGGAATGAAACTCAACTAGAACTTGAAAAGGTTTGTTGATGAGTTTTTAGCTGCAGGGATGACATCTAAGAGAGAGTTCAGTCAGGGCGGTGTGTGGGTTGATTATGGAAGGATTCAGGCATTTGGAAGATCGTTTAAAGAACGGGGAGCTGTGACGGAGCTCCAGAGTCTATCGCCATCCTACCAACACACAAAGGGAGGGTTACATTAAATATCCAAATTCAAAATGTACAGCCTATAAGTGCAACAGAGTGTTTGAAGTAGTTTGCCTTGTGGTCCACCAGTGAGTGCTCGCTATAAGCTTGACCTATCGCATGCCCTGTTGACCTATCAATAAATTAAGCTAATAAATAAAAATGGAGGACACAAGCTGTTTGTGACTTTGTAAAAAGCTGCTGCTTTAGTCTGCAACCAAAACAAGTCTTAAGACTCATCTGCTTGCTGAAACCCAGGTGAGGCAGCGGAGGCACATCCAACTGCTTCTGACTGATTACTTTTCACAGCACTCATCCTCTGGAGCCAGAAGCTCATAAAAAGTCTGTCACCAATAAGATAGCCAGATTTATATGAAGGATATGCGCCCCACTGGCATTGGTCTTACAGTATATGAGTTGTGTTCAACTGAATTTGAATTGTGTTAATATAAATTCGTTCGAACTTGAATTTTGAAGAGGTGACAGCCCTAATCTGGGTGTGTAGGCTAGTCAAACTTTATAATATATTTTTGCATGGCCATCAGAGCAGCAGTGAGGGGAAAGTTTCCCTATGGCCAGATGATTTTCCCAGAGTCAGGCGACAACATTAATAGTAAAGCAAACACTGTGGGGCGTTTTCAATGTTAACTAAATGAAAAATTGTCTAAAGAAATATTAGGTGGTAGGAGACGGGAGCAGTATGAGTTCATGATACACCTGAGAGAGGGGGATAAAAACCTGCTGGCCTTCAATGTCCTGCTCAGGATTTGACATTGGGCTCAGACCTATAAGTATAGCATGTGAGTGACAGGTAGCTCATCAACAACTTGCACAATGTTCTTGGTTGAGCGAGTCAATGTAAGGTTGTCACGCCTATGAAGTGGTCTTTACATTGTTGGATAAAACCCAGCAGATACCTTTAGTGGAATGTAACTGCACAAGAAAACCTTTGACATGTTCCTATACATGTGTTGATTGATGAGTTTCCCCCTCCAGGTTTGAGGTTTCTGACAGAACTCACCCAGTGAGCTTATATAATGTTGTGTACGTAAAGATTATGTAATGGTTGAGGCATTATGAAGCTATTCAAAGTCAGGGACCCTTAGGGGAGAGAATCGGACCCCTTTATGACTGTGACAACAAACAAATCTTAAACATCACCACAACACTCTTAACATCATAGTAACTAGGGTTGAGCGAGTACTCGGCTGAAACGAGTATCCGGTACAGATAATGTACCTTTTACGAGTACGAGTATCATCACAGTGTCAATATCTGTACACATAAATATATCAACATTTATTAAAAAAAACTTGCTCTGTAAATAGTTCTCTTACTCTTGTGATCCAAAAACTTGCTCAGTTCTGAGGCTGTTCTCTAATAGATATAGCAACTTTTGATAGACCCATATCAATTTCAGGCTTAAATTAACAACTTCTGGTTAGCCCCGCCCACTTCCCATTGAAGCACTGCCTAGTCGGATACGAATAAAGATAATTTAGTTTGTTGAACAGATACAGATGCAGATAATGGTGTGCTCACTCACCCTAATAGTAACTGTTTCTTTTCTTCAAAACATCTCCAATCAAATGTTTGCACTGCAGCCCATTTGTAGCTCTTTCTTGCTATCATCTGACCTGGATAAATCAGTGAGATGTGTGAGCCTGTCTCTCACTACACCAACAGGCAGACTCTACGATCATTCTCCACATCAACCACGCCCTGTGCTCAGTCTTCACTGCAGTCACAGAGGGATGACTCACAAGGGTAGGTGGTAGGAGACGGGAGCAGTACGAGTTCATGATACACCTGTGAGAGGGAGATAAAAACCTGCTGACCTTCAGTGTCCTGCTCAGTGTCACAGGACAACTCCAACAGATGCTGTCCTGCCTCCCCAATAAAGCCACTTGTAGTAGTTGCAGCGGGGACAAAAGGACTACACACCCAGTCCCAGGAATCAGCGTTGACACTTTAGATGAGTATGAGCTTAAGCGTTCACTCCGTGTTTCTCTCAGGTGTCCCCAAAAAACATTCAGATGGCTTGTTTAATCACATCAAACCAGTTCTCAGGTCTCTGCACTGGCTTCCAGTGTGTCACTAAATAGAGTTTAAAGTACAGCTAATTGTCTATATCAGAGAAAGAGATGCAGTTTAACTTTTCAAATGTCCTATTTCAACCATCACACACTAAATTATATTTACCTCCACTGGTTTGGGCTGGAAGCAGAATTCTCAAAGTTAGAAATCTCAAAAGCTGGACAAATAAAACCAAAACTATCTGTATAGACAGATACCATGAGAAGGAAATGAGAAAACATGTTTCTTTGTAATTTCAGTGAAATTATCCGTTTGTCTTTTTTTCTGTTTTTTATTTAAAAAAAAAGATCCAGAGTTATGTTATCAGAATCAGAATCAGAAATACTTTATTGATCCCCAAGGGGAAACTCTTTTGTTACAGCAGCTCGCCTTTACATCAGTGCACACAGGGATAGAAGTACTAGCAAAAAATATAATACACTATAATACAGGTCATAAAATAAATTAAGTACCAAGTGGGTAAAAGTATAAAATAAAATAAGTGTGAAATACAAAGTGGGTTTACTGGTTGTTGATAATAATACGGTATACAGTACTAGTGCATGAACTGTCAAGTTAAGTGTAGCTTACTTATGATGAGACGGAGGATATTGCACAGCAGTAATATGAGGTATGAATATCAATATCAATATCAATAAATAGGGAATTTTAAACTGAAAAGAGTATATTGCACAGGAGTATTAACACAGGATATTGCACAACTATCTCAAGTATTGCAGTGATGTTACCACAATGTCACCGGCCTTACGGATCAGTTTGTTGAGTCTGTTAGCATCCGCTACCCTCAGCCTGCCGCCCCAGCATGCAACAGCATACAGGACAGCACCGGCCACCACAGACTCATAAAACATCCTCAGCATTGTCCGGCAGATGTTGAAGGACCTCAGCCTCCTCAGGAAATAGAGGCAGCTCTGGTCCTTCCTGTAAACAGCCTGAGTGTTCTTAGCCCAGTCCAGTTTATTGTCCATGTGTACTCCCAGGTACTTGTAGTCCTACTTGTAGTCCTCCACAATGTCCACACTGACCCCCTGGATGGAAACCGGGGTCACTGGTGCCTTGGCCCTTCGTAGATCCACAACCAGCTGGCCTTACGGATCAGACAGAGAGTCCATACATAACTTAGCCCACATTCTGGTATTAAATTTATTATACACACGTGTCTGTGTGTGTGTCTGAGTGTGTGTGTGTGTGCGTGTGTATGTGCGTGTTTGTGTGTGCGTGTGGGCGTGTGTCTGTGTGTTTTTCTGTGTGTGTGTCTGAGTGTGTGTGTACGTGTCTGTGTGTGTGTCTGTGTGCTTGTGTGTGCGTGTGTCTGTGCGTGCGTGTGTGCGTGTTTGTGTGCACGTGTGTGTGTGGTTGTGTGTGTGTGTGTGTGTGTGTTTGTCTATGTGCGTGTGTGCGTGTTTTAGTTCTTTTAAAGAAGCTGAGGTGGAAACTGGAGTCAGGGAGCCACCTGCTGAAATCCAGCATTCATTTGTCTTCAAGTAAGGTCCTCACCTCCCATGTGGATTTATTTGGACCTCACTTTGGTGCATATACAGGAATGTGTGTGTGGTTGTGAGTTTGTGTGTTTCTCTGTGTGTGTCTGTGTGCGTGTGTGTGGTTGTGTGTGTGTGCATGTGTGTGTTTCTGCGTGTGTGTCTGAGTGTGCGTGTTTGTGTCTATGTGTGTGTCTGAGTGTGTGTGTGTGTGTGTTTCTGTGTGTGTGTCTGAGTGTGTGTGTGAGTGTTTGTATGTGCGTGTGTGTGTGTGCGTGTGTGTGTGTGTTTGTGTGTGTTTCTCTGAGTGTGTGTGGTTGTGAGTGTGTGTGTGTGAGTTTGTGTGTGTGTGTTTGTGTGTGTTTCTCTGAGTGTGTGTGTGTGTGCATACGTGTGTGTGTTTGTGTGTGTGTGTAAGTTGTGTTTCTGTGTGTGTGTGTGTGTGCATACGTGTGTGTGTGTGTGGTTGTGAGTGTGTGTGTGTGAGTTTGTGTTTGTTTGTGTGTGTGTATACATATGTGTGCGTGTGTATCTGTTTGTGTGTGTGGTTGTGTGTGTGTGGAGGAGTCTGGTGGAAACTGGAGTCAGGGAGCCACCTGCTGAAATCCAGCATTCATTTGTCTCCAAGTAAGGTCCTCACCTCCCATGTGAATTTATTAGGACCTCACTTTGGTGCATATACAGGAATGTGTGTGTGGTTGTGAGTTTGTGTGTTTCTGTGTGTGTGTGTCTATGTGCGTGTTTGTGTGTGTGTGTGTGTGTGTGTGTGTGTGTTTGTGTGTGTGTGTCGTTGTGAGTGTGTGTGTGTGAGTTTGTGTGTGTGGCTCTAAGTGTGTGTGTGTTTGTGTGTGTATGTGTTTTTCTGTGTGTGTGTGTGTGTGTGTTGAGGAACCAGCACAGAGCACCAGTCTAGATCAGGAGGATCTCAGGGACCCAGATCATCAGATACCAAATCCAAGGTTCAAACATGATATGATGTTACCACATAATGTTTCCTTGGGAGTGAGACAGAAAGATTCAGGTATGTTGGGGAATAACACTGACACACAGAACTACATTGAAGGATTGTTAGATTTTTATCCTTGACTGGATTATTTTCTTGCAGAGGTCAGTCTGTGAGGAGGAAGCGCTGGAGGCGGGCTCCTCTAAACCTCAGAGTCCGCCTGTTAGAGGTGCTCGACCAAGGCGTTTAGAGTCCAACAGGAAAGTGAAATGTCCAGTCAGGATGTTGGGAGTGTGCATTGGAGGAAACATTCAGTGTCCAGTTCATTAGGTACAGCTAGCTAGATTTAAGTCATTTAATAAATCCTCCTTCATGAAGGTTATAATGTTCAGTTTGTGTTGATCATTTTGGAGGATGTAGTTTGTGCTGCTGTTGAACTGTATTGTATTAAACAGAGAGGTGTTTGTTATTGTTAACACTGAAAACAAAAAGTAGCAGCAGACAAAATCATCATCATGTGTGGAGCGATGAGGAGACTGCATGTGACATGAAACAAACAGAAATGCTATATTATATTCACTGCATTCATTTGTTTGGTTTTTGCTGATTCTCTGGACATTTGGTTAAAATTTGTACTACTTTTGGATGGAAACTTGTGCAGTTTTGTCAGAATAACGATAAAACAAGTTTGTTCCTTGAACGTTGTGATGAACTTGTTTGTGTGTTAGTGTTAAAGTCCCCGGTGCAGGACCTGAGGTGTCCTCGAGGCCTGCAGGAGCCCGACTTCCTGGACCTCCTGAGGTCCACCTTCCCTCGGCTGACCGGACAGTTTGATGCCTTCAGGTGCAACCAGGAAACTGATGCCACTGAAACTACAGAAGCTGACACCAGAGGAGATTCAAAGGTCCATCAAATCCGCAGGGAAAGGAAGATCAGCCCTGTATATCCGAGCAAAGGTAGATCATCTACTTATTTTACCAGTGACCTGTACCATAATATGACATAATAAAAATATCAAGCAAAGTGGACCTTTGAGCTTTGAGCATACTGCTCCCAAAGGTCAAGACTGAACTTCCATGTGCAAATTTCATGATTTTGAACTGTTGATTTCTTCCAGACAGCAAAGAAATCCTTGAAGAGCAAAGAGCAACTTCCTTCTTCGCAGAGAAAAGACGAAGCCACCAGCGACACGAGAAATGAAAACAGGCCACATGCAAGGTGAGTCAAATAAAATACAATGAGGACGGTGTCTTTAGGAGCTGGGTGTTAATAATACAACCTTACATATTAAACAGTTAAAAGCAGTCAACTCCTCCCAGTCCTGCCAGCGTATATTCTCTTCTTCAGAGTTTGAATTAAAAGATAGATGTGACCACAGTGTTCCTCTTAGTATCCTCAGTAAGCACATTTTGATACTGCCAAAGATGAAGATAGATTTAAATAATGAAACTGTTTATTTTCTACCTTCAGTTCTGTAGAAAAAGTGGCGAGCAACCAAGCAGATCGACTGTCCCGCAACTTGAGCCGGCAACAACAAGTGGAAACAGATGAAGACGGAGGACAGCATGAAATATCAGAACCAGATGACTTTAGTGCCCTTTCTTTTGCCTGCTCTGCAGCTGAGAGCGAAGGGGAAGATGGAGATGATGATGATGATGATGATGATGATGATGATGATGATGAGGTGGGGGAGGAAGATGACAGAGATGACGACTGGAAACCAGACAAGAATGACAAGGAGCTGAGGAAGAGCGAAGCTGAACTGAACTCATCAAAGACATCGAGGAAGCGACGAGTTGAACATTCAGGCGTCCAAATGATGCAGTCGCTTCTGAAGGCATTGGCTGATAACAGCGACGCTCCTCTGTCCTGTAAGGTCTGCCGAGCTCTGTGCGGGTCAACGAACGTGTTGATTAAACATTCCTGGAGTCATGTGGACAATCCAGAAAGGCTTTGTGGAGTGTGTGGAGAAGAGAAGGAGTCTGCAGAGGAGCTGAAGAGTCATCTTCATCAAAGTCACCAGAAAACACACAGCTGTAAAATCTGTGGAAAGTGTTTCCTCACTGTTGTTGGTTTAAATAGGCATGCTACTCTACACACTGGAGAGAGACCATACAAATGTGATATCTGCCATAAAGCATATACGCTGAAGTCTACTTTGAGGCTCCACCGGTGGGAACATGTGGAGGAGAAACCACACGAATGTGATGTCTGTAATCAGTCTTTTGTTTTTAAACAGCAGCTGAGGATTCACAGCAGGATTCACACAGGTGAGAAGCCTTACCGCTGCGATGAGTGCGGTAAATCTGTCAGTGACTTTCGATCTTTATCCCGACACAAGTTGGGTCACGCTGGGGAAAAACGTTACAGCTGTCAGGTTTGTGGGAAGCGGTTTTTAACTCCTGGAAAAGCAAAACAACATGAGAAAATACACACAGACAGAGACAAAACACACCTCTGCGATGTTTGCTGCAAAGCGTTCCACACAGGAGGTCAGTTAAAGGCTCACCTGAAAACACACAGCAAGGAGAAGATCGTGTGCAGCGAATGCGGTAAGGGATTGTCATCTCAAGGAGCTCTGAGGAGACACATGATGATCTACACTGGGGAGAGACCGTACGGATGCTCAGACTGTGGACGAACCTTTAACTGTAGGAATATTCTCAGAGCCCATCTGAAAACCCATCCAGGCATCAAACCCTTCGTCTGCGGGGTTTGTGGGAAAGCATGCTCTCGCAAAGAACACTTGACGGTCCACATGAGGACCCACACCGGGGAGAGACCGTACCAGTGCACTGTCTGCGACAAAGCCTTCACTCAGAGCCACTGTCTGAAAACACACGAGGAGCCACCAGGGGGAAGAACAGTCAGCAGTGGATGGACAGAAGTCCTGAAAGTCTGAAAGTGTCTGTTCCTTTTCTACTGTATGGAACTCAACAAAATGTTTTAATAATTTCCAGGACCTGTATCCCTCCAGTATAAATAACTACTCGAGGAAATATCACATGGTCATAAGTATTCAGACCCTTTGCTGTGACACTCATATTTAACTCACATGCTGTCCATTTCTTCTGATCCTCCTTGAGATGGTTCGACTCCTTCATTGGAGTCCAGCTGTGTTCAATTAAACTGATTGGACTTGATTAGGAAAGGCACACACCTGTCTATATAAGACCTTACAGCTCACAGTGCATGTCAGAGCAAATGAGAATCATGAGGTCGAAGGAACTGCCCAAGGAGCTCAGAGACAGAATTGTGGCAAGGCACGGATCTGGCCAAGGTTACAAAAGAATTTCTGCAGCACTCAAGGTTCCTGAGAGCACAGTGGCCTCCATAATCCTTCAATGGAAGAAGTTTGGGACGACCAGAACTCTTCCTAGACCTGGCCGTCCAGCCAAACTGAGCAATCGTGGGAGAAGTGCCTTGGTGAGAGAGGTAAAGAAGAATCCAAAGATCACTGTGGCTGAGCTCCAGAGATGCAGTAGGGAGATGGGACAAAGTTCCAGAAAGTTAACTATCACTGCAGCCCTCCACCAGTCGGGGCTTTATGGCAGAGTGGCCCAACGGAAGCCTCTCCTCGGTGCGAGACATATGAAAGCCCGCATAGAGTTTGCCAAAAAACACATGAAGGACTCCCAGACTATGAGAAATAAGATCCTCTGGTCTGATGAGACCAAGATTGAACTTTTTGGCGTTGATTCTAAGCGGTATGTGTGGAGAAAAGCAGGCACTGCTCATCACCTGCCCAATACAATCCCAACAGTGAACCATGGTGGTGGCAGCATCATGCTATGGGGGTGTTTTTCAGCTGCAGGAACAGGACGACTGGTTGCAATTGAAGGAAAGATGAATGCGGCCAAGTACAGAGATATCCTGGAAGAAGACCTCTTCCAGAGTGCTCAGGGCCTCAGATTGGGCCGAAGGTTCACCTTCCAACAAGACAATGACCCTAAGCACACAGCTAAAATAAAAAAGGCATGGCTTCGGAACAACTCTGTGACCATTCTTGACTGGTCCAGCCAGAGCCCTGACCTAAACCCAATTGAGCATCTCTGGAGAGACCTGAAAATGGCTGTCCACCAACGTTCACCATCCAACCTGACGGAACTGGAAAGGATCTGCAAGGAAGAATGGCAGAGGATCCCCAAATCCAGGTGTGAAAAACTTGTTGCGTCATTCCCAAGAAGACTCATGGCTGTACTAGCTCAAAAGGGTGCTTATACTCAATACTGAGCAAAGGGTCTGAATACTTATGACCATGTGATATTTCAGTTTTTCTTTTTTTAATAAATTTGCAAAAATTTCTACGTTTCTGGAGTTTTTCTGTCAAGATGGGGTGCTGAGTGTACATTAATGAGAAATAAAATAAACTTTTTTGATTTTAGCAAATGGCTGCAATTAAACAAAGAGTGAAAAATTTAAAAGGGTCTGAATACTTTCTGTACCCACTGTATGTACGTTTAGCTTGTTTTAACTAGTTTATGTACTGTTAGCTAGTTTAGTCCAGTGGTTTTCAACCTAGGGTTCGGGCCCCTCCAGAGGGTCACTAGATAAATCTGAGGGGTCATGAGATGATTAATGGGAGAGGAAAGAAGAAGAAACAAAGTTCTGTTATAGAAGTTTTAATTTTTTAGATGAGTAAAATGTTCTCCATGTGGCATAGATGACATACTTTGTTTTCTATTAGTAACTGTATGACACTTAAGAGAGTTAAAGCTGCATTAATTCCTTTTTTGGGGGCCACTTGGGGGCAGAACAAGCTGTAAAAACATTATTGACCTACAGTATTATCACCTCTGAAGTTGTAATGGCTAATTATCCATTAATATGCTAACATATTAATATGTTAGCAAACAGTTGCTTATTTACACATCCAGCCATGACGGAGCAACATTATCATTTATTTAGAGTCGAGTTTGTGTCATCTGATGAAGGTCAGTCCAGTCTTCTCTCTGTCAGCTCTGTGTTTGGTCTCCAGCAGCTCCTGAGGGAAAAATCTGGCTCTTTAGCTGCTAAACGCTCCGCTATGTTCACCAGCTGGTCTCTGACTGAGTCTGTCTGCTGTTTGCTGATGAGCAGGTAGTGTACAGTGGCTTTTACATTCTTTTCTCTGAAAACGATGGTACGAGAGCGGTGACAGGGAACCAGAACAGTAAAGTTACAGACGGACAGATAAACAACGAGCTGAAAGTAACTATAAAGCTCCGTAATGCCGAGCGAAGCTGCAGATTCAGCTGACAATTCTGGAAGCAGGAGGAAACAGCTACCTACCAACACCTCAAATGCCCATTGATCAACATGTTGCATCTCCAGGAAGCCTGACCATCTAATATCACTGTTATTTTTACATTTTGTTAAATAGTGAGCTTTAGAGATGTTGATAGCTGTATTTTTTAACTTCGGACAGGTTAGCTGTTACCCACTGCTTCCAGTCTTTATGCTAAGCTAGGCTAACCGCCTATGGGCTGCAGCTTCATGTTTAATGCACAGACATGAGTGGTATCAATCTGAACAACTACTATCGGCAAGAAAGAGATGAAGAGCATTTCCCAAAATGTTCCTTTAAAGCTAGAGTTCGGGACTTTTTCATAAAAATGTAAGTTATATTAAAGTTTTGATGAATATTTTTTAATTCTATTGGAGTGCACCTAAAAGTATCAATATCTCAAATACAACACATGCTACAGAAATCATACTTCATACACAGTTTCCCCTGAGCATGTGCTCGACATACTGAAGTATGGTAACAATAGCGCCAACATGTGGCCAGTTAAAAACCACCTTGAGTTTTTGGCTAATAACTCTACTTTGCCACTGAACATGTGCTAAACATGCTCCACCATGTGGCCAGTTATGAAGCACTGCCATGTCGTATATTCACGCACCCAACGCTTTTCATGGCCTTTCACCTGTAGGTGGCGCTACAGTAAAAAAACAACTTTAAATGACTGTTAGCAATGACTTATCGGCACAGAACTTTATATGTGCAACAGTGCACCTTGAAATAAATGTTTGAATTATTTAAAAATAAAATAAAATTTATGTTGGTAACATTAACTTAAACAACAGTAGATTCACAATAAGTTGTGACAAGTAAATATAAGAAGCTGTAATGTCCTCAAGAAGTGGCCTAAATTTTCAGAAAAAAAATTGAGAAAGACATCAAATGAACCAAACTCATAGTTTTGATTTTCCCACAAACCTTTTTATTTTTTTTTTTTTGGTTGCTAACAATAGTAACATAATAAAGATGAAACAGCACAAGTCATATCTCAGTGTCATGAAGGCAACAGTTTTGGCTCAATAGACATTTATTTAAAGAGTTCCTCTGTAAGGGTTTTATTTATTGTATGTATTTTTGTTGGCCAGTTAAATTTGAGGTGTAATCACATCATGTTGACTTATAAAATAAGATATTTTGGGTTTATGATTCAAAATATTAAAATGTTTTTTAAATCAATGTTTCCTTCCAAAGGTTCCACATTATTAAAAACAATTCAGATGTAGTTTTATTTTAGTTTTAGTTCTTGTCCTGAGTTGCAGCTTATAAAACCCGTCAGTCACTTTGAGAGTGACAGCAGGATCCAATCTGGTGTTTAGATTGTTGGTGCAGTGAGGCTACACAGCGTTGACTGAACTGGAATCTGTAAATAATCAACGTGTTGATGCTGTGTTTGCACTGAATTCACTGTTTCCTCAGAGTGGACATCTGAACCTTATTGTGGCAAAGCTTCTCTTATCAACCATGGATCAAACTGATGTGATGAACTGATGTCATGCTACAGACACAAGCTGACAAAAACTGCTGTCTCCAAAATGAATGAAAATAATAATAATAATAATAATAATAATAATAATAATAATAATAATAATAATATTAATGAAAAGTAAATATAAAGGGCCTTAAAGTTATACTGTGGTGTCCACATGGCTGCTCCAAATACTCATCAATACTCAATACTTATTCCTCTCACCGACTCTAATATGCAGACGACACTTAATCATTAATAATCATTAGTAATCCCTAATAATATCTGATTATTGTTATTTGTTGGAGTGTAGATATACTTTAGAACAAATAACATGTTAATCCCAAGCTTCCACTTAATCAAAAAGCAAAAGTCAGGAATCATTGTGAAGGTCGACAGCCTGTCAGTCAGTCCGAGTCTGAAACCTGAACAGAAAAACCCTCCTGTCCCCACTCGTCATGTTTCTTTCCTTCTTGCTTTCTTTGATCCTTCGTGATCTGAAAGCATGAGCATCACTGAGTAAAACATTTACGTGTTCAGGATGTTTCCCACCACTAGAGAGCGCCACCTACCTGCCTCCTGCTGATCCACCATAGCAGCTGGATAAAGAGGAAGCTGTTGAACTGTGTGTTTGTTGTCTGACTGTTGGTTTGGGGGACGTAGAAAGAGACGGATCATGTAGTTCTGTCTCTGACTGAAGCCCCAGAGCTCTTTGTGCTCATCATTGTAGAAAGCAGTGGTAACGTGATGATGGCATCCTGTCGACTTGTGGGCGTCTCCAACTGGTTCATATATGTGCAGCTACGTGCAAAAGAGCTGGGTGAAGGCGGAATATAGATCGGAGGGTGTGATTAATAAATGTGCTCTCAACCAGTCACATCACTGGTCTCATCGCACTGAAACAGCTGAGACAATCACAGTGAGGCATGCCAAACACAGCTCAACAAAAGAATAGGCCTCTCCAGGAAATCATATTGTTGTGAGCACAAGGCACCAAATTAGTATTATGGAAATAGAAATAAACAATGAAAAAATAGTTTGGTGAAGCCGTTTATACGATCGCATTGATCTGTTGCCATTTCAGTGTTGATTCTACTCTCTCGTGTTGTAAATACTCACATCACATCTTAAAATGTGACACAGCAGTGTTTGCTTCGTAATGCATTTCAAGAATAAAACATAAGCCGCTGAAAAAACTGCAAAGAAAATTGGAAAGGAGGTCATGGTGACGCACAGGAACGAGCTTCAGTAATCCGATGTTGGCCTCATAAACAGGCAGAATACAGAGGTATAACCGACCGTCTGATGTGTGTCAAAGTGTTATTCTGTAGCAGCCTGGTGTCAATTTCAGGAAACAAACATAGTGGACGGCAGAGCTGTGTCTTACCTAATTAGTCCACGCCATGGTGATGAAGGCTGGGGCTTCATTTTCATATTTCACCCTGGCAGATCTGCGTCTCCGATCAGCTCTGTTACAAATCTGGAAGTTAAAGACAGAGAGAGATGAAGACCTACACTGATCCATTCATCCTGGACTGATGCTGCTGATAGCAAATATTATCGCTATCTTTCAATTTCACCATTTACATGTTTAATAAGAACTGGAACAATTTCAAATTCAAAACATATTTCTTATTTCACTAAGAAACTATTTAGAAATGTATTGTAATATAAGTCCAAATATACACAGTGACAGACAGACATTCTGATTGGCTGAAGCGGCTGTGAGAGAATAACTAAATCTTGTCTTTAAATATTTGGACTTTGTACAAGGACTAAATGTATTATGTTGCTGCAGCGCCACCTGAAGGTGAAAATCCATCAAATGTTACAGCAGAGTGTTCAAGAGCGATGCAGTTTATGTCAAACAGGTCACGACTAGAAGTGTGAACAGACAGACAGTAAACAGAAGGTCTTTGGTGGAGGTGATGGAAGCTCAGCAGCAGTCTGACACGTCTGTAAACTGTCGTTCTCACTGCATTTTTAAGGATTTTTGGGGCATTTTCTGCATTAATTCTAACGAGGATAATAGAGAGGGGACAGGAAATGAGGAAAGAGAGAAGGGGGATGACGTGGAACAAATGTCCTCAGCTGGAATCGACCCGGGGACATTGTGATCACATAATATGGGATGTGTGTTGGGCTGTTTTACAGTGTCGAGCAGCTGGTTTCTTTACTGTGTGTGTGGTGTGTTTGGGAGCGAGGCGTACCGGGGCACAGCTCTTGTTCTGTCTGCCACACAGGTTGAGTTTGCAGTGCAGGTAGATGTCACCAGAGCTCCTGGGGAACGAGAACATGTTGAAGGAGAAGTAGTTGGACGTTCCCAGTCCGTTTCCCACCACCTTCACCGTCCGGTCAGCGGGGTTCGCACAGCTGCTCACAAACAGAGAACACACATCACATCAGACCACGCTTTGTTTCCAGGAAGCAAAACGAATTTCATTTGGAACAGCAGCGAGCGTCTACCGCCTCTGTGTGCCTCTCACCCATTCGTGATCAGGTCGTATCTCAGACTCCCATTGGGCGATGGCTGATTGGTCGCCCAGCAGGAGTCGGTCACCACGGCGACCAAGCCGGCATCCAGCCCATCAGTCTTCATCTCCACCCAGATCTTCTGGTCCAGCTGGACTTCAGTGCTCAACTCCACAGCTTGTGTGAGGCCGGCATCGGTGTAGGCCTTCATGCTCAAAGTATAATTCCAAGCTCCAGAAACGATCTGCTGGATCACAGAGCTGCAGAGCACACACACACACACACACACACACACACACACGCTGTCTTATACTCACGAACCTCCTAACAACGGGCTTCACAACACAAAGTAATTCAAACTAAAGTTACCAGCCACCACTCACCTGTCTCTGATTTTGAAGGCCACAGTCTTGATGTCTGGCTGAGTGTAGAAGCAGGAGAAGTCGATGTATAACTGGTTGTGGCGGATGATGTTGTCAGAGGAGCTGTTCTGGGACGTGATGGTGTTCTTGTAGATTAGTTGGTTGTTTTCAGCCTGCAGGGTCACAGGGATTCAGGTGTTGTTACGGCACAAGTTCCTCATGAGTTTATCAAGGCTGTTTACAACCTTAAAATGTTATATAGGTGTTGCCTGGCTAGAATAAGCTTCACAGATGACCAACATTACTAGAAAATAAGGAGGTCAGAGCTGAAGCCTAAGCCACAGGAAGATCCTGGACTAGAGAAGAGCAGGAGAAGCTCCGCAGAGTGCTGGAAGAGATTTGGCTGCTCGTTGAGAGGAGAGAACCCACCGTGGCCACCGTCCCACAGGTGTTGCTGCTGTCGAAGTTGAAGGTCAACATGTGGGTCAGCTCGTTCATCTGACCCGTGCAGGTCTGGTTATTGAGGTGTAAGGACGAGAAGTCGATGCCTTTTTCCTCCAGGAGACAACCGACCAGAGTAACTGAACCAGAGTTCTTCCCGCAGACTGTCTGCTCACCTAAACATCCAGACGAGGGAAATCAATACTTTGACACAACACTGACCATGTTACAGAGGAGCAAACGTGATGACAAACATTCAGTCAAACTGAGTGCTGAAAGTCAATCACGTGACCTCGTGTCACAACTGTCGTACCGAAAGTGCCTGTCAGTCTGTACGGGGAGGCAAAAATGGCCCGACACAAGCAGCTGTGTTCACCACCGACCGTCTTCTCAGCACAGAACTCGTGAGCACTGCAGATCCTGTCCTGACAGAAGACCTGAGGGGGGGCTGAGGGACAGAGGCAGACAGACATGTGGAGAATATTAATAACAAACATTAATAAAATTGCACTAAACAAGACTGAATTCTTTAAAGAAAATTGTGGAGTTCACCAGCGCTGCTGTTGATCTCCACTGTTCCGTGTAGACATTGATCATTTTTTATACTAACTCTGTCTCAAACACACGAGGACTGCAAGGACATTGAAATACAGTCTCCACAACTTTAACTAACGTTTCATGTCAGACATTTGTTTTCTTTCTCCTTTATTTTCATATACTGCAATACACAGATTTTACTATTTATATATTAATTCAAAGAGAATGAGTTTGTTACATTTATTTTAAGGTTAATTCTGTTAATGTTTGTGCTTGGGCAACATGTTTTATCATCAAAAAGAAAAGAGAGAAGTCTTACAGCATCCGGCCTTTGACCTCCAGTCCGCCAGTTCGTCGTTGCTGCGCAGGCTGCAGGCTCTGGCGTAGGCCTCCAGGAACTGACAGTTGAGACCGTCCACTGCAGGATAATTGCACAAAGTTTCAGTGCAGGCAGTTATGTAGGGCTTTGGGTCGGTGTGGCTGTGACAGGTGGTGAAGGGCGCCTCCTTCAGGAGATTACAGCTGTTCCACAGATATAAAGAGACAGAATGGGAGATAGAAGGATGAAGTCCAGTCAGTGTCGTGTTACTTTCTACAACTGGGAGTAGACCTAAACACAGGACAGCCGTCCAAGTTTCATGTCACACAGATTTCTGTTCACACAAAATGTGATCAACTAACATGTCACTACCACAGACATGAAAGTATAACACAGAGAGACGTTTCCTGTTGCATGGATTCATCTGCTCACCGTTCAGTCGTCGTGTTGCAGTTGATCGTACTGTCAGCAGTGTCAGTGTACTGCATCGTACAGCTAGGGGGCGACACACAACACAGGGTCAGGACTGTTCCCCTGCTCTGACTTGTTCATACAAACACAAAGACACTTTTTCAGTAATATGGCCTCAAGCAAAGATACATGTAGGCTTTGTATCTTCGGTTCAGTCCACAAGTCAAAAGGCCGGGGAACCTTTCTTCTTTCTCAACAGGCGCCCAAAACAATTTAAAGTAGTGGAAATGTCAACCAAAAGATAAACAGTGACATTCCAGATAAGTTAAGATTTTTTACATGACTCAATTTCAAAAACAAACTATATAGCACATTTGAACCTTTCATCAACAGTATTCAGTGGGTTGTGATCTTACTTGCTGGCACTGTACTGAGGGAGCCTCACTTCACTCAAAGAACTGCTGGAGCTGCCACACAAACCCTGCAGAGATGGATCTTCTCCAGCAGGTCCTGGACAGGTTCAGGACAGAATGTGAGTCAGATCAGTATCAAACTGGACGAACACAGCAGCTTACTAAAGGACAGCAGAGTTTACATTCCTGACACCCAAATGAGAGCTGGGTGTGACAATTGCTCTCATTAGTGGTGAGTGGGAGGATTTTAGTTCCTGTACCTGTGAAGTGGATCTGGGCCGTGTTGCCATCAAAGAAGACAGTAGTATTGTAGCCTGAGATCAACAACCTGGCAGTGACTCCAGTTTGATCCTTAGAGAGCTCCACTCCGTTAACTAGCTGAGCCGAGCTGTTGAGGGTCAGCACGCTGTTGTCCACCTACATCACAGCAGAGAGACAGAGTGGAGGAAACACTGATTCAAACATCACAAACGCACACAAACAGGCTGTTTTTATAGCAACAACATCTGTCACTGAGAAGAAAGATGAGAGCTGACACACCAAAGGACTTTGGATCAAACTCCACACTGACGCATGACTGTGGCTGTAGGTAGCTTACCCGAACTCTCCCGCCTTGTTCCAGCTGAATGTCAACACCCGTCCTGTTCAGTCGCAGTGTCACACTGTCCAAAAAGCTCACATCTTTACGACGGCGTTCCTGGAAGTTCGCCAGCACGTATAAGTCTGGGACTGAAGAACCCGACATCAGAGAGTACGCACACCGATCGTCGACAGAGTTAACTTGGCCGAGAAAGTCGATGACAGTGGGGCCGGTCACAGTGCAGATGTGGTCAAGAATGCAGCTGATGGAGGCGAAGAGAGACAGAAACAACAACATCATCATCATCAACAGCTGCATCATCACGAGCTGCTGTTGAGGGCTGCAGCCACAAGGGGGCCCTCCAACAAACTATTTACAGATGGAAGTCTTCTGTTCATATTTAAGGCGTATTTTAGGCATTTCTCTACATAATATTTGATTGTAACGTTTCCACACACCTGGCTCACATGTCAACCAACAGCAGTGACTTGAAGGACTCAGCACTAAAATCAACATTTGTTACAGTATTACAGGGAAATGTCTTACTGTTGTTATGGAACCTTTTCCAGCATGTCACTGGTGTAATGCGCTACCATTTTAATTCACTAACCACGTTACAGTTTGTGACCCAGTGAAACCTGTGCTGTGTCAGAACCTCGTCCTGATACAGATGAAGTGTCAGCTACTTTTAAATTGACTGGCGGCCTATTAGCATATTTCCATGGGCTCACTATAGTCTGCTTTAATTGCAAAGTGCAGTGATCACTAAATTTCGGGAGCTATCCTGAGCGCTCTCTTTCTTCCCCGCCCACAGTAGCGGGAACTTCCAGCCAATAGCTTCTTTGTCTAATCATTGTCTTCACCTGTTTGCTAACACACAGCCTACCACACACACACCCCCTGTTGGTGTTTGTATATCTTATTTGTTTGTTGTTTTCTGCACCGTAGTTTGACGGTCACCAAGTGACTTAGTTAGATGGCCATGTTGGCTGGAGGGTTTTTTGTTTTGCCAAGAGAATAAAACTCCTGAAATGTTCCTTCTTACAGAGAGAACAGGCTGTCCACGTCCAGCTCTCGGTGACTGAATCTCTGTGGTTTAGTTCACGTCTACATGAATATTCTTACTTTTATCTAACAGATATCAGACTCACTGTTTACTCATCTCTTTGCTCCTATCAGAGCTGCATTTGAGCGGTGTTAAGTTACTGCTGATGCGAACCCAACATCTGCTGCTTCACATTAAAAGCTTTCTACTGGCGAATCGGAGCAAAGAGAGCGTTCTTCTCAGTGAAATCTCCCTAAACACATAAAGTTTAAAAAGTCCTCATCAAGTCCCTATATCATCACAGCTCTTTCTTCTAAATATGAAGGACACATATTTACCTGCCGCTGCCGTCACAACGCTCCGTGGGGCCACAGCCAGTGGACGTGGAGACTGCAGTCTCACTACAGACAAGACTGGAGCAGGTTTCTGGGTCTGAGCTCATCACTGCACCAGGTTTATACAGAACACCTGAGAGGTGACAGAAGGTTTACATCAGGTTAAAAAGTTCACTTAGTAGTTTACAGACTGTAAGAAAAAAAGAAAACATCAATATTAAAATATTACATTTTGTTTTACTGACCTGAGTGTCTGCATCCGCTGATGTCTAAGTATGAAGTACGTCCCTTAATATTCAGTGTATTGACTGTTTTACCGTTGACCACAACATCAAACTAGACAGAATCAAACACAACCAATGTTAGTATCACAGAGCAGAGACAACTGAATTCATACATATTAAGATAAAAACACAGAACTTTGTGTAGAGCTTTGATGTGATTATAGCATCTAATGATTCACTCATCATACATTTTTGTGGAGATTTAAGACAATCCTGATGAAAATCTGTGCAGTGTGTATGTGTTGCCTTCAACTCGTTCATGTCAGTTTGGGAGAATGAGGGGGCATAACAGCATTTCATTGCTGCCAGCGTCTTTCTTTATACCACCACTAGGAGTCATCAGAGACAGAAGTCAGAAATGTGTTCATATATATATATATGTATATATATACACACAATATATATATGTATATACTATACACACACACACACACACACACACATATATGAATACCTGTTTATTATCCTCTACACCTTGAACAACCAGAGCTGCTTGTGTCCCGTAATCAGCGATTAAGAACTGAATCTGTAAAGAGTCAACAGAGGAGATACAGACACTATTAGAAAGTTTCCTCCAAAAGCTTTTAGAAAAGTTTTTGATGTGATAAAACCTAAAATTTTAGTTTTGTTGAGTGTCCAAACAGTTTATTTCACCCATAACAGTAGACACTAATACCAGTGAAATGTATCTAGTCATGGAACTGAACAACACTTACTTCTGAGCCTTCGTAAAAAACAGAAATTCCACAAAGCCTTTTAGATCAGACTTAATTGTTGGCAGAGCGCTCACGGATCTCTGTGTTCAAAGTCAGATCTAGTATCTGGTGGAAGTGTTTGGAATTGAACTGTGCTTTATCGACTGGAGGCCCCACAATACAGTCCTGGCTGATTTCAGAGTTGAAAAAGCCGTCGAAACAGACTGTAAATTTGTCACTCTTGATGTTCACCTGTTAAAATGAGAGAGACACAACAAATAAATAACAACAATAACTTTTCTACAAAACAGCAAACTTTTACTCACAGAGCTGCAGATGTTTCAGTCAGAGCTCTTACTCTGCTTCAGGATGCTACATGGGTTGATGTTCAGAGACTCATTGTCACTGCAGTGGATATTAATGAGACTCTGTGCTAAAGAGACAGCCAGACAGCATCAAGTCCAGCTGGCCTCTGAGGACAGGAACCAATGAACAGAGAGAGTGTGGCATGCAGCAGTATGAAGCTAAAGGGATCAGACTAAAGTCAGTGAGCTGAGAGGCTGATCAGCTGCACCTCTGGCAGAATTCACACATGATGATTAACACGTGACTTAACTGTGACTTGACATTCATTTCTTACTGATCCATTAAGTGTTTAGTATAACGTGAACTTTAAGGGCACTGATTCTTGCATTAGTTCTGCATCAGTCAGTCTGAGCTGTGTATCATCATCACCATCAGGTGTCACTGTCACTCCATATGTGAAGGATGTGTCAGTTGTCAGCCTTGTTGTGGAGCTGACGTTGCCTCAGTCTGCACACATCATCTCTTCCACAGCTGGAGACCAAACATCTATAATGGAGGCTGTTCTCATTCACATTTCGTAGTTATACCTACAAAAAGTAATGCACAATAATTCGTATATAACCCACGCGATAGGGAGCCACGAGGCAGTTACATTTAGCTTTAGGCGGCGACGTCTAGTGACCTCAGTAATTATGACGGGATCAGAGGAGGAAGTCAGATGAGGAAGTATAAAGAGCATCAAAGTCCATGTAGGGAGGTGGACGGGTGAGTTAAACACAGGACTTTCACCCAGGAGGCTGGGGTTTGTGTCCCGTGTGAAACAGAAAGTCAACGTTGAGTTATTTTAAGTCACGTAACCTTAAATCTTGTGATTTAGGTCATGTGACTTCCTGTGAGTTACTAACATAACTTACTTATTTTAACCGTAACCTGTGAGCTTTTCCTAAACCTAACCAAGTAGTTTTGGTGCCTAAACCGAACCAAACTGCGACCTTGTCACAACGTTAACCACGTGTTTATTGTTACCATGACGACGAAGGTCCGGTACACCTGTTGCCGGTTGCTGGACGTTCGTAGGATTATGGTGCATTACTTTTCGTAAGATGTCTTCAAACCGTTGTATGAGGATACATTGAATAATGACAGTAAATGGAAACAAAGAAAGATATTCTCAAGCATCAGGCTTCATCCTACTCACATAGAGTTTTTCGTACTTCTGTCCATAAAACGTGATGGGAAATGAGCTGATGTCCAACACTGAAGAATCACTAACCGTCTCCTGAGCACCTGAAGACGATAGAGACACATGCAAGGTCAGGACTAGAGTCTGTTAGCCTGTTGGACAGCAGGGAAGGCTGCACATTCAAATGTTGACTTCATGAAGGAATAAAGCAGCATTTGTTTACCAATAAATCTAAACTTTTTATATTACTCAGTTACTTCTTCTTCTTCTTAGAAACAAAGAGATGTCAGATTATCAGCACTTAAAGTTGACTTCATTGTCACTTCAGGTCGTTCTGCTCTGTTCCCGAGAATGTTTGCTAATTTATTGTCTTAGTTCTACTGACGTCCCTCAACACGTCTTGTGGGTAGAGTTTCAAAATGGCTGCCGTGTGGTTGCTTACCTGCCAGCCCGATGAGAGCAGACAGGAGGAGCAGAGGGCGGAGCATGTTGGAGGAGGCCAATCAGCTGACAGAGAGCTGGAAGACACACAGTTGGACATCTTTGATTGGACAGAAAGTCACAGCCACACTCACAGTTCAACACTTTTCCTGGTAGATGGAAAATGAAGTTATATACAGGATTTCCATGACAATTCCATGACTTTTCCAGGTTTTTCCATGACCGTATGAACCCTCCATGTATGTGGTGGGTCATGTTTTTAAATGCTGCAGTATTCACTCGCTCTGTGAAACATTATTTACAACAGCAGCTCAACTTTTGCAACTGGACTGATCCCATCGTCCAAGCTGCAACAAACAATTCTTTTTTTCATTATCAATTAATCTGCAAATTATTTTCTTGATTAATTGTTTGGTCTTTAAAATGTCAGAAAACTGTGAAAAGTGTCCACCACAGTTTCCCAGAGTCCAAGGTGATGTCTTTAAATAACCGGCAGTCCAAAACCCAAACAAGTTCAGTTTACAGTTTAAAGGTTATTTGAGTCTTCCAACTCCTTTAATAACGCCTTCATCCAAATATTTCTACATTTTACTAGTGATGAATACTTCGTAAGCTCTTACTGTGACTTCTTGTTAAATGGAGCAGCACAAAAAATTAAATGTCTTATGTTTTAAATGTATTTAATATCTCTTATGTTACTTAAATAAATGCAGTTTGCTTGTTTTCATATTTGCAACCCTGATGTAGGCTCAGAGTGCTGAAACGATGTTTGAAGATTAAAATAACACAGTTGGAAAAAGTCATGCTGAATAGAACTGAAACAATTAGACGATTAATCGATTAATTTGAGCAACATGTTAAGTTTCTTTCAACCAACATTTTCAAACATTCTCTCGTTCCAGCTTCTAAAATGTGAGAATACGTCACTTTGTGATGTGATTGTAAAGTGAATATCTTTGGGTGTTGGACAAAACAGGCTCTGTGAAGACAGCACCTTGGACTTCAGGAACTTGTGTTGAACAGTTTTCTACTATTTTCTGACATTTTTATAAATAGAAGGAATTTTTCAAAATGAATCGATCATGAAGATAACCGTTAGCTGCTGACGTTCTCCTTGGTTGTCTGCACCTCGAACTGAACTGCTGACTAACACAGTGACTGGCTATTTTAACACATTCATAGAGATATGTTCTTCTGTTACCTTCTCTTTCTTTCCTGCCGTGTGCTTGAAGATGTAAATATCAGTGGAGGTGTGCAGAGAAGAGACAGACGAGGAGTGTGCAGGTTGTCTTACCCTCTGGAGGTTTGATGGAGGATGAGGAAGATGAAGGTCTCTGATTCTGCAGCTGCTGGACAGATTCGTCTGTTGCTCTCTCTGTGTGGAGGATGCTGCTCTCTCTCTCTCTCCCTCTCTTTTTATGTGCGTCCTCGCTGCTGTTCGAACCCAGGAAGGTGGAAGGGGTGGGGTGGGGGTGGAGTCAACAGTGGTGATACCTGTTGTGAACCCTCCTTTAGATTTTCTTCAACACAGAAGCAACATAAAAGAAATGACAATATAGACATGGAAGAGTTACCCAAATATGAATTAGTAATTGTCAGTTAGCATTCTGGTTTAGTAATGAGTCTTCATTAATGCACATCTGATGTTTTGAGACTTGAATCGATGTCAAAACTCCCCACAGGAAAACAAGGCAGATAACCACAGGTTCCCACTGCTTTTATTAACTTTGACTATTTTCTACAACTAAAAAGTCCACTGTCACAGGTGATCAGTTGTTTTGCTCCAACAAAGTAAAATCTATAATGAATAAATGTAACTGATCAGTATGAGCGCTGAGTCGGAGTATTGCTGTTTTTATTCAAACAGTCTGTGATTGGCTGAGATGGTGACCTACATGAACTCACTAACTATGACAGGTAGCTCATGAACAACATACACAATGTTCCTGGCTGAGTGTGTGAATGTACGGTAAGGTATGATGAAAAAATGTCGTTAATTAAATTGCACAACTTTAAAGTCACAAAGACCCAGCAGATGTCTGCTGTGGAATGAAACTCAACTAGAACTCGAACAGGTTTGTTGTTGATGAGTTTTCAGCTGCAGGGATGACATCTGAGAGAGTTCAGTCAGGGCGGTGTGTGGGTTGATCATGGAAGGATTCAGGCATTTGAAGATCGTTTAAAGAACGGGGAGCTGTGACGGAGCTCCAGAGTCTATCGCCATCCTACCAACAGACAAAGGGAGGGTTACATTAAATATCCAAATCAAAATGTACAGCCTATAAGTGCAACAGAGTGTTTGAAGTAGTTTGCCTTGTGGTCCAACAGTGAGTGCTCACTATAAGCTTGACCTATCGCATGCCCTATTGACCTATCAGTAAACTAAGCTAATAAATAAAAATGGAGGACACGAGCTGTTTGTGACTTTGTAAAAAGCCGCTGCTTTAGTCTGCAACCAAAACAAGTCTTAAGACTCATCTGCTCGCTGAAACCCAGGTGAGGCAGCGGAGGCACATCCAACTGCTTCTGACTGATTACTTTTCACAGCACTCATCCTCTGGAGCCGGAAGCTCGTAAAAAGTCTGTCACCGATAAGATAGCCAGATTTATATGAAGGATATGCGCCCCACTGGCATTGGCATTACAGTATATGAGTTGTGTTCAGCTGAATTTGAATTGTGTTAATATAAATTTGTTCGAACTTGACTTTTTGAAGAGGTGACAGCCCTAATCTGGGTGTGCTGGCTAGTCAAACTTTATAATATATTTTTGCATGGCCATCAGAGCACCAGTGGCGGGAAAGTTTCCCTATGGCCAGATGATTTTCCCAGAGAGTCAGGCAACAACATTAATAGTAAAGCAAACACTGTGGGACCCGTTTTCAATGTTAACTAAATGAAAAATTGTCTAAAGAAATATTAGGTGGTAGGAGACGGGAGCAGTATGAGTTCATGATACACCTGTGAGAGGGGGATAAAAACCTGCTGGCCTTCAATGTCCTGCTCAGTGTCACAGGACAACTCCAACAGATGCTGTCCTGCCTCGTCAACAAAGCCACTTCCAGAGGATTTGACATTGGCCTCAGACCTACAAGTATAGCATGTGAGTGACAGGTAGCTCATCAACAACTTGCACAATGTTCTTGGTTGAGCGTGTCAAAGTAAGGTTGTCACGCCTATGAAGTGGTCGTTACATTGTTGGATAAAACCCAGCAGATACCTTTAGTGGAATGTAACTGCACAAGAAAACCTTGACACATGATATGTTCCTTGATGAGTTTCCTCCTCCAGGTTGATGAGGTCTCTGACAGAACTCACCCAGTGAGCTTATATAATGTTGTGTACGTAAAGATTATGGAATGGTTGAGGCATTATGAAGCTATTCAAAGTCAGGGACCCTTAGGAGAGAGAATAGGACCCCCTTCTGACTGTGACAACAAACAAATCTTAAACATCACCACAACACTCTTAACATCATAGTAACTAGGGTTGAGCGAATACTCGGCTGAAACGAGTATCCGGTACAGATAATGTACTTTTTACGAGTACGAGTATCATCACAGTGTCAATATCTGTACTCATAAATATATCAACATTTATTTAAAAAAAACTTGCTCTGTAAATAGTTCTCTTACTCTTGTGATCCAAAAAATCGCTCAGTTCTGAGGTTGTTCCGTAAACAGTTTTCTAATAGATAGACCCATATCAATTTCAGGCTTAAATGAACAACTTCTGGTTATCCCCGCCCACTTCCCATTGAAGCACTGCCTATTCGTATACGAATAAAGATAATTTAGTGTGTTGAACAGATACAGATGCAGATAATGGTGTACTCACTCACCCTAATAGTAACTGTGTCTTTTCTTCAAAACATCTCCAATCAAATGTTTGCACTGCAGCCCATTTGTAGCTCTTTCTTGCTATCATCTGACCTGGATAAATCAGTGAGATGTGTGAGCCTGTCTCTCACTACACCAACAGGCAGACTCTATGATCATTCTCCACATCAAACACGCCCTGTGCTCAGTCTTCACTGCAGTCACAGAGGGATGACTCACAAAGGTATGTGAGAGGGGATAAAACCTGCTGACCTTCAGTGTCCTGCTCAGTGTCACAGGACAACTCCAACAGATGCTGTCCTGCTTCACCAACAAAGCCACTTCCAGAGGATTTGACATTGGCCTCAGACCTACAATTATAGCATGTGAGTGACAGGTGGCTCATCAACAACTTGCACAATGTTCCTGAGCGTGTCAAAGTAAGGTTGTCACGCCTATGAAATGATCGTTACACTTTTGTGTAAAACCCAGCAGATACCTTTAGTGGAATGTAACTGCACAAGAAAACCTTTGATATGTTCCTATATTTGTGTTGATTGATGAATTCCCAGTGAGCTTATATAATGTTGTGTACGTAAAGATTATGGAATGGTTGAGGCATTATGAAGCTATTCAAAGTCAGGGACCCTTAGGAGAGAGAATAGGACCCCCTTCTGACTGTGATAACAAACAAATCTTAAACATCACCACAACACTCTTAACATCATAGTAACTAGGGTAGAGCGAGTACTCAGCTGAAATGAGTATCCGGTACAGATAATGTACTTTTACGAGTGCGAGTATCATCACAGTGTCAATATCTGTACTCATAAATATATCAACATTTATTTAAAAAAAACTTGCTCTGTAAATAGTTCTCTTACTCTTGTGATCCAAAAATCGCTCAGTTCTGAGGTTGTTCCGTAAACAGTTTTCTAATAGATAGACCCATATCAATTTCAGGCTTAAATGAACAACTTCTGGTTATCCCCGCCCACTTCCCATTGAAGCACTGCCTATTCGTATACGAATAAAGATAATTTAGTTTGTTGAACAGATACAGATGCAGATAATGGTGTACTCACTCACCCTAATAGTAACTGTGTCTTTTCTTCAAAACATCTCCAATCAAATGTTTGCACTGCAGCCCATTTGTAGCTCTTTCTTGCTATCATCTGACCTGGATAAATCAGTGAGATGCATGAGCCTGTCTCTCACTACACCAACAGGCAGACTCTACGATCATTCTCTACATCAAACACGCCCTGTGCTCAGTCTGCACTGCAGTCACAGAGGGATGACTCACAAAGGTAGGTGGTAGGAGACCGGAGCAGCATGAGTTCATGATACACCTGTGAGAGGGGGATAAAAACCTGCTGACCTTCAGTGTCACAGGACAACTCCAACAGATGCTGTCCTGCTTCACCAACAAAGCCGCTTCCAGAGGATTTGACATTGGCCTCAGACCTACAATTATAGCATGTGAGTGACAGGTGGCTCATCAACAACTTGCACAATGTTCCTGAGTGTGTCAAAGTAAGGTTTTAACGCCTATGAAATGATCGTTACACTGTTGGATAAAACCCAGCAGACACCTTTAGTGGAATGTAACAGCTCGAGAAAAACATGTTCTGAGGCTGTTCTGTAAACAGTTTTCTAATAGATATAGCAACTTCTGATAGACCCATATTAATTTCAGGCTTAAATTAACAACTTCTGGTTAGCCCCACCCACTTCCCATTGAAGCACTGCCTATTCGGATACGAATAAAGATAATTTAGTTAGTTGAACAGATACAGATGCAGATAATGGTGTACTCACTCACCCTAATAGTAACTGTGTCTTTTCTTCAAAACATCTCCAGTCAAATGTTTGCACTGCAGCCCATTTATGTGGCCCCCTCCCGGTATGGTGGCCCCCTCCCGGTCATTGCCCCCCTAAACCAGCTGGCTCCTTCTTGTTGGAACTCCCTGAGTTTTTATCCAGTCTTGTGTTAAATTATGATAGAATTCTTCTTTGTGGTGATTTTAATATTCATGTTGATGACTCCTCTAATGCCCTTGCTGCTGATATTTTAAATATCACTAACTCTTTTAACTTTCAACAACATGTGTCTGGCTAAACTCATTCCCGTGGCCACACCTTAGACCTAGTCTTTAGTCTGGGCCTGAAAACCCCATCTGTGGAAATCAGGAACATGTTTGTATCTGATCACCTATGCATTGTTTTTAACTGTGAATTACAGGCTGCTAGTACTGAATTATCCCGCTCTGAGTACACACACGTCCTTAATGAGCATAGTGCCTCAAAATTCTGTACACTGTTCAATTCTCCTGGCAGTGTGTTTCCCGATTCCTCCAACACCAACGATTTGGTTGATTATTTTAACTATCTGTGTTCTTCAACCTTAGATCTCATAGCTCCTCTGAAAAATAGACCAAACCCAAAGACTAGAAAACAGCCATGGTTAAATGACAGTATTCGAAGCTGTAAAAAGAATTGCAGAAGAGCAGAATGCATTTGGAAGAAATCAGGTCTCCAGGTCCACTTTGTGGTCATGAAAGAGTTATTACGCCTTCATAATAGGATGGTGAAGGATGCAAGAATATGTCATTTCTCTGCACTTATTTCTGCCCATCAGCACAACCCCAGATTCCTATTTAAGACTGTGGATCAGTTAGTTAACCCAGCCTCTCCTTGTGCCCCTGCTGATTGTGAAAAGTTTCTTTTGCACTTTGCTGGAAAGGTGGAGTTAATAAGATTTGATATCACCCCCAACCCTGTCTCTTTAGATGTGGATCACACGCACAGGGATTCTTTGAGCAATTTTTCTTCTGTTACTCTGCCTGAACGAAGAGACATCATGTCTCTTATGAGAGTGTCCTCCAGCCCTCTGGACAAAATCCCAACTAGGTTTTTATTGGAAGTTATGGATTGTATTGGGCCCCTTTTTCTATTTATTATAAGGCTCTTCATGGCCTGGCTCCAGACTATATTTTAGACCTTGTAGTCCCTTATGAACCTTCACGTAGTTTGAGATCTTCGGGCAGGGGTCTCCTGTCTGTTCCTGAGTCCAGGATGGAAACTAAGGGGGACAGAGCTTTTGCCATCAGGGCCCCGAGGATCTGGAACAACCTGCCTGAAGAAATTAGGTTGTCTGAGTCAGCGTCTTCGTTTAAGTCTCTTCTCAAAACACATTTTTATCTGAAAGTAGATCCTGATTTTACCTGAACTGGCTGTTTATTTTGTTGTTTATTTTATTGCTTTTGTGTATTTTATGTATTTTATTTCTTAATATTTCGTCATTCACTGTGGTATTTTATTTCTCTTGTAGTGAAGCACTTTGTACTTTGTTTTGATAAGTGCTTCATAAATAAAGTTTTATTATTATTATTATTATTATTATTATTATTATTATTATTATTATTATAATTATTTGTAGCTCTTTCTTGCTATCAGCTGACTTGGATAAATCAGTGAGATGTGTGAGCCCGTCTCTCACTGCATCAACAGGCAGACTCTACGATCATTCTCCACATCAAACCAGTTCTCAGGTCTCTGCACTGGCTTCCAGTGTGTCACTAAATAGAGTTTAAAATACCGCTAATTGTCTATATCAGAGAAAGAGATGTTGCTGTTTAACTTTTCAAATGTCATATTTCAACCATCACACACTAAATTATATTTACCTCCACTGGTTTGGGCTGGAAGCAGAATTCTCAAAGTTAGAAATCTCAAAAGCTGGACAAATAAAACCAAAACTATCTGTATAGACAGATACCACAAGAAGGAAATGAGAAAATATGGTTCTTTGTAACTTCAGTGAATTTATACGTTTGTCTTTTTTTCTGTTTTTCGTGGACATGGAGTTCCAAAAACAATACACGTTAGAAATAAAATTTTAAGTAAATTATTGAAATAGAAAGAAATGAGTCAATGTGAAGGTGAGGTGTTTTCTGAAATCAAGTTATGTTAAACTGTACTAAGGTTTATGATGACAGTAGTTTATATGATTGGTATGAGGACAACTCACACAGCACATTACTTCTAATGATATAATCAAACATTATGTGATTAATATTACAGTATCAATCCAGTAGATCTCCGAAGATGGTCAGCACTGCTGTGTTGATTGTTGCCAAAACTAACCCCAAACATGGTGAAGCTGCTTTAGTTGCCATGCTGCACTGACCTGAAAAAAAGCTCCAGAGGATCTGACGCCTGCCTCAGACCTATAGTATAGCATGTGACGTGAGAGTTTAAAAAATGTCGTGTATGTACACCTGAGTGGTGCAGAGGAGAAATCCCTCTCCAGTACATTTACAGTATAAATGTGCTCAGAGTTCACAGGTTCAGCCTGAGACGAACTCTGTGCATATTAAAAGGTAATAAATCACAACCTCCAGCCAATCAGGAACGAGTTTTCATCCAGACCAGGATATGATGTGCACTAAATAAAGTAGTAAATAAAACAAAATCTCATCTTGTCTCTCTTTATTTCTCTTTTCCCTCCAGCTGCAGGAGGAGACCAAAAGGGAGGCAGCTAAGATAGAAGTGAAGAACCTAAAGACAGAGAGAAAGCATTGTTTATTAATTTATTAATTAATTCCATCTTCTTCACAATTTATTGATATTAATCTGAAACCAAGAACTCAAACTACATGAGAACAAATCTGAGACACCAAATAACTTTTCTGAGACTGAACAGACCCAAGTACACACACACACACACACACACACACACACACACAACCACACGTACAACCACACACATGCACGCACACACACACAACCACACACATATTTGATGTATTGTTTTGCATGCAGAAATCTTTTGTGAAGAGCTACTACAGTAAGCATTAACTTTACATAGTGTAAAATCTGCTCCCAGATCAGATGTCCCAACTCCCACCTCTCACCTCCCAGCTCCCACCTCCTAGCTCCCAACTCCAAGCTCTCACCTCCCAGCTCCCACCTCTAACCTCTCACCTCCCAACTCCCACCTCCGATCTCCCATCCCAGCTCCCACCTCTCACCTCCCATCTCTCACCTCCCACCTCCTAGCTCCCAACTCCCAACTCCAAACTCTCACCTCCCAGCTCCCACCTCTCACCTCCCAGTTCCCAACTCCCAGCTCCCACCTCTCACCTCCCACCTTCCAGCTCCCACCTCTGATCTCCCATCCCAGCCCAGCTCCCTTCTCCGAGCTGTATACTCTGCTATGCTATATTATGCCCAGTCATGCTCCTTAACTGATTAATTCAGCATGTCATTTGAAAATAAGACCATTAAACTAAACTACAGAAACAGGACATTAGATTTAGATTTTAGATGTTCAGGATGTTTCAGGATGTTTCCTACCACTAGAGAGCGCCGCCTACCAGCCTGCTGCTGACCCACCACAGCAGCTGGATAAAGAGGAAGCTGTTGAACTGTGTGTTTGTTGTCTGACTGTTGGTTTGGGGGACGTAGAAAGAGACGGATCATGTAGTTCTGTCTCTGACTGAAGCCCCACTGACGCTTTTTGTGCTTATCACTGTTCTCTCTTACAGCAGTGGTAACAACTGATGATGATGATGATGATGATGATGATGATTGGCTTGGCTTCAGAGTTTAACTTTTTCCTGCTTGTTCAAACACACTCAAAGGTGAGAGTTCACCTCACATGACCTCTGCATCAACACAAAGAGAAATGACTTTGCAGCTGGACTTGATGTTTTTTGGTCAACCTCACCTTCACTGGTCAGCAGGACTCTGCTCTCACCTCATTGGTCAGCTGCTCTGATGTCACCAGTCAGCAGCGGAGTTGTGTCTTACCTAATTGGCCCAGGCCATGGTGATGAAGGCTGGGGCTTCATCACTCTGTTGGGGAAAGTCAATTCACCAGCATTGTAATATAGCTGGAAATGCTGAACATGTAATAACGCACCGTGTTAAATATAATGAAGGAAGGTTTGCAACAAAGGGAGAGAGATGGGAAACTCAGAGAGGGGTAACAGATTCCTTAATATACACCTGGTTGTTTAATAGAGTATGGTTGTTGATTTTTATTTATTTATTTTGTTTGTTTGTTTAGTTTCTGTTTTTGGTTATTGCTTGTTATTCGTAGAAAAGGTTTCAGTCGTAGTCATCTGGACACTGTTTTCAGAATCAAGACGTTTCGGCTCCCATCCGGAAGTCATTCTCAATTGTGAAAAAATGGGACGGGAACTAGAAATTTCAGCTACTCTGTGTTACATAAGCCCTGCCCTCAGAGAGGAGTCTACCTGAGTATCTGTTAATAGCTAGTTTCACCTGAAACTGACCTAATTGTTTCCAAGATGGCCCAGTTATCAGTAATCAGGCCTATTGTTTTCTGGCTGCACCTCCCTCATCACTGTTAAGTACCTGATTAGCATGTGATTGGCGTGACCAAGGTGCTAATACACTGTGGTATCGGGACTACACCGTCTCATTGCTTGTTAATATTACTTATGTAAACTAGAGCCTGTTCTACAGACTCCGGTATGGTAGGTGGCGGTATGCACCTAAAAGTTGGTATTGTAATCTGCCAAAAAATGCGAAGAAGAAGAAGAAGAAGAAGAAGAAGAAGAAGAATTTCTATTATGATAAATGATGTTTTCCTGAATTTGGAGAATGGGATGGGATTCTCTCTTCTTGCGGATGATGGGGCAATTTGGAAAAGAGGGAGGAATTTGGAATTTAGTGTGAAGAAAATACAGGAGGCGATTTTTAAAATAGAAGAACGGCCATTTAAGTGGGGATTTTTTTTTTTTTTTAATAATTCAAGTTTTTATTATTTTCATTCGGTACATGACAAATTCATACAAAACACAGATTACAGATGTGTGTACACATAAGGCCAAGATATATAAACAGTGGTTGCAATCAACAAAAATAAGCAGATAAAAAAGGGGCATTTGAGTAGTGCAAAGTGATAAGAAGTCAAAATTATTGTGTCACATGGGTAGATAGCGTCACAAAGGACCAAAAGTCTTCCCAGATAGGGCTACCCACTGGTACACATGCTCTGTTCTTATTATGTAGTTTGCAAAGCAAACGTTCATACGAGGCTGTCTTTGTCATTATATTGACCCATTCTTTTAATTCTGGGGTTTTGGGAGTTTTCCAGTGTTTCAAAATGACTCTAGCCGTCACAGAGACCCCCACCATAATCACTGCGAACTCTCTATTTGAAATATTTGGTATCTGCTCCCTGTCTCCCAGTAGACATAGTTTTGGTGATAATGGTATTGATGTTCCAAGCCATTTACTCAAAAAATTTAGAGTTTGTTGCCATAAAGGCTGAATAATTGGACACTCCCAGATAGAGTGGATAAAAGTACCTTTGTCTTTTTGACATTTCCAACAAGCATTATTATTTGTCAGACCCATTCTATTTAGTCTAAGAGGTGTCAGATAGAACCTGTGTATAATTTTGTACTGTGTAAATTGCCCTCTGGCTTCTCTTACGTATTTACCTGCATTTGACAAAATATTTTTCCAATCTTCGTCCCCAATAACAGTCCCAATGTCCTTTTCCCATATTGTCTTTAAATTTGTCCAGACATTGCTGAGCACATGGTTGGTCGTCCTGTAGAATACAGAGGCTTTTTGTTGGGAATGAGGCAGTGTTAGGAAGTCCAAGATATGGTTTCCGTCCGTGTACTGGATTTTTGTAGAAACACAACTTCTAATTTGTAGGTATTTCCAGAAATGTTCTTTTCCCTTCAGATCATACTTCCGTACCAGGTTATTATAGGACATAAGCACACCCTGTTCGAATAAATCTGCTATAGTGCATAAGCCATTCATGTGCCATTTCTTCCAGTACAAAGGTGATTTCCAGATACAAATAACAGAATTATGCCACAAGGAAGAGTATGGTTGTTTACATTGTGATATTTTATGCATCCTGTGAATCTTCGCCCATACCTCTCTGGAATGCCTCATAATAGGATTAGTGGTTATGTCTGAACACTGAGATAGACGCTCAATAGGGCTGTATGGCCAAGACAGAGTTTTCTCAATAGTAACCCAATCTAATTGAGTATTATTGTTCCAATGCTTGGCCAATTTGGCCATTTCATAAGATACCTGATATAGCTGAGGGTCTGGTAGTCCCAACCCTCCCTTATCCCGAGAAGCACATAATTTGTTGAGCTTTATCCTGGGCCTTTTCCCATTCCATAGGAAATGTTTAACCATTATATCATATTGATTAAAAATCGACTGTGGTGTTGTAAGTGGTAGCATCATAAGCACGTAGTTAAGTTGGGGGGAGACCACCATTTTGATTATATTCACTTTCCCCCATAAAGTTTGTCCAGATTATTTCTTATGTTTTGTAAAAGTGGAGCAAAATTTGCCATAGGAATCTTTTCTAAATCCCTGCTTATCTTGATACCCAAATATTTTATCCCTCTTGGGATCCATTTGAAGCCAAATTTAGTTAGCACGTTTGCATTACATATTCCGGATATAGGCATAGCTTCAGACTTTGTCCAGTTAATCTTATATCCAGACATTTTAGAATAGGATTGAACCGTCTCCATTAAATGAGGTAAAGACTTATCAGGATCTTTTTCTAAGGCCAAAATGTCATCAGCATACAAAAACAATTTGTGTTCTTTGTCACCTCCCTTTATGCCTCAAATGTTTATATTAGCCCTAATAGCAATGGCCAATGGTTCCAATGCGATGTTGAACAATAATGGCGACAGCGGGCATCCCTGTCGTGTCCCCCTGGTAAGATCAAAAAGCGGGGTGACTTTCCCGTTGGTAATCACGCATGCCTTAGGTGTTTTATACAATGTTTGGATCCACTTTATGAAACATGGCCCAAACCCAAAATTCGACAACGTTGTAAATAAAAATTCCCAATGAACTCGATCGAAGGCCTTTTCTGCATCGAGTGAAAGGGCAACAGTCGGTTCAGGATCCTCACTGTTCAGCCAAATTAGGTGTAGTAACCTTCTCATGTGGTCTGTTGATGACCTATTCAGCATAAATCCAACTTGATCAGGGTTTATAATATTAGATAGCACCTTCTCTAACCGTAATGCCAGGATTTTACTTCAAATCTTACAATCTACATTAATCAGGTAATTGGTCGATAATTTGAAGGTTCGGTGGAATCTCTATCTTTCTTAGGAATCACAGATATTAGAGCATTGTTAAAAGAAGGGGGAAGAGATCCCCTTGTATATGCTTCATTATATACTTCTGTTAGGATGGGTGCAAGTAAGTCTATATATTGTTTATAATATTCAACAGGGAGCCCATCTAATCCTGCTGATTTTCCATTCCGCATAATAGATACAGCTTTTCTGACTTCAAGTTCTGTTATTGGACCTTCTAGCAAACTCACCTCCTCTGAGGACAGTTTAGGTAGTTTGAGATTGGAGAAAAAAACTTAGCAATTCTTCTTGTTTAGGGTTAATATCAGCTGTGTACAATTCCTTATAGAACTGCTGCAATACATCATTTATTTCCTTTGTTGAGGTAACTATTGAATTTCCTTTCTTAATAGCGGCTATTAAATTGCATGTATTCTTTTGCTTCAACTGTCTGGCTAGCAGTTTACCAGTTTTCTTCCCATCTTCATAGAAAGTAGCTCCCAGTCTAAATAAGGCATATTCCACCTTTTTATTATACATTTCCTGAAGTTCAAATTTAGATTTACAAATATCTTGATACAATTGATTTGAAAAGTGTTTGGATAATTCTTTTTCATAATTCTTAATTTTGTTATCTAATTCCTGTATTCTGTCCAGGTCCTCCCTTTTCCGTTTAGATGCATAGCCTATTATCTTTCCTCTTACATATGCTTTAGATGCTTCCCATTCAGTTGATCTTCTATCAGTACTACCAGTATTGATTTCAAAAAAAGACTGTAAATCTTCTTTTAACGATAAACTAAAGGCCTCATGTGATAGAAGTGAAGTGTTTAATCTCCATCTGCCTTTTCTCTCTTTATCGCAGTTAATATCAATGCCTAACTTCACAGCGGCATGATCTGATAAAGCGATAGCATTTATTTTACAATGTGTAACATGTTTTGTCAAGGTATTCGAGATTAGAAACATATCAATTCTGGAGTGGGATTTATGACAATGTGAGTAAAAGGTATATTCCCTCTCGTGCGGATTCACTAGACGCCAAATATCCACTAACCCATTGTCTTCACTCATCATATGAATAGCTACTCTGTCTTTAGGATGCGGTTGGTTACTAAATTTACTTTTGTCTAGAAAAGCATCCCAAACTTGATTAAAATCTCCGGCCAGGATTATTTGACCTTCGATTTCCCCTAAGGTCTTGTTTACTTCATAGAAAAAACTAGGATCCCCTATATTTGGTGCGTAGATGTTACACAACACCACTGTGATACCGTTTATCTGGGCCTGTACACAGACCATTCTCCCTTCACAATCTTTGACCTCACCAATCAGGCTAAAATTTAATTTCTTGTTCACTAGTATAACAACGCCATTCCGCTTGCTGGAAAAAGAGCTATGGAATACCTGTCCGACCCATCCATATTTCAATTTTAGAGCCTCTTCCCCTTTAAAGTGTGTTTCCTGGATAAATGCGATATCCACTTTATTATGTTTCAAATAAGCCATAACTTTGCCTCTTTTAATAGGATTCCCACAACCTTTTATATTCCAAGACATGCATGTAATATGATTCCCTACCATAATGCACTATGTAATATCAAGGGGGAAATAAATAAACAGATAGAGTGGGATGGGGAATGCCAAAACCACTGTTGTGTATATAAAGATAGACCCATATGTATATTGCAACCTAGCAAGTATAGTAACACATTTTTAGTAGTAAACTTTGTCATGACTGAACCTTTTTTCATAGAAAAATTACAAAAAACAAAACCAACACAATTAAGTAACATAAAGTGCTCCCGTAAAACGCAAACTGGGAGCTCTGACCGATCTCCGGTCTCCAAACCAAAACAAAAAAACAGAAAAGCAAAACCAGTTGCAAATATAACATGCAACAACAGAAAATAACTCCTTCTGGTCCGCGGGTCACTCCTCATGCAGCCGGGTGTCGCTGTCCAGCTGCACGCTGCTCGGGCAGCACATCATCTAAAGCTCAGAACCCACTCGCGATTAATTCCTACTCATGGTTGACTTTATGTTTCTCACCATCCGTAAGCATTACTGTCTTAAAAGGGCATACCTGTTTATGTCTAGTTATTGCGCAAAGTGCTGATGAAACGCTCTGCTTCCTCGGTGCTGGTAAAACTACGGTTTCTACCTTTCCAGGTGAATCTCAGGATAGCGGGAAAAGCAAGCGTGTACCTCACATTTAGCTGTTGGAGCGCTTTCTTGGCAGGCAGAAACATCTTTCTTTTTTCAGCCAGTTCCCTCGTCATGTCGGGAAATACGGATAATTTAGCATCTTCCCATTCAATTCCACGGCGCTCTCGCGCAGCTCGCAGTACTTTCTCCCGCGCTGATTGTCTCAGAAACCTGATCAGCACCGGTCTCGGCGGTTGATCCTCACTCGGCATGGGGGCCAATATACGATGAGCCCTCTCAATTTCGAATTCCCCCTCCAAGTCGATCCCCAGGCCTTCACTCAAAACTTTCTTCACACATCTCTCCAGGGTGCCGTTCGTCCCATACTTCTCTTTCAGCCCCACAAGCCTTACATTGTTCCGCTTACTATGGTTTTCAAGCATTTGAACACGATCCCACAACACTTTTAACTTCTTTTCTTCAGCATCTTTGTCTGACGCCATTCCCCCTGTCACGTCCTCCAGTTGTGAAATACGGCCCTCCGCCTCCTCCATCCTGACTTGCAGCCCGTTCACCGTATCTTTTAACTCAGTCATTGTCTCTTTGATAGCGATTGTGTCCGCTGCAACTACCTGAAGGGTCTTACTCATTTTTGTAACTTCAGCGAAAACTTTCTCCAGGCTCACTTTCGCATCAGTCTGTTTTTCGGGCGGGCTCAAATCTTCTTTGGCCTCCATCGGAGGTGGAGTACACCTGGTCGCCATGCGGTTTGCTTCCTTGAAATATTTGGATGTCATTGTCATCGCAGTACCGACGGAAAAACGTGATTAAGTTCCGGATCATGGACGTTGTCAATGTCTTTTTTTCGACAAAATGTCAACTATTGCGTCATAAATTATATATTAATTTGCGAGTGGATAAGAGCTTATTTAAAGCGCCGCCATCTTGCTTGAGGTACTCCGGAAGTCTTTAAGTGGGGATTTAAGTTCTCAGCAAACAAAACAAAGACAATGTTCTTTACACGGAAGAGAAAGGACAGTAATTTCAAATTAAGATTATATAATCAAGAATTGGAGAGAGTGAAACAATTTATATTTCTGGGGTTGTGGTTTGATGAAAGAATCACACGGCTGCACATATTCAGAAGGTAACGGACAAGTGTAAAAAAGTATTAAATGTAATGAGATGTCTGGTGGGAAGTGAATGGGGGGCTGAGAGATCAGCGCTGAAAACCATCGACAGGATTAATAAGATCAGTATTATATTATGGGTGTGTAGCGTTTGGATCTGCAGCAAGTACATCTCTCAGGAAGCTAGACAACATTCAGTATCAGGCTTTAAGACCGTGTTCAGGTGCCATCAGAACCACACCAACGTCAGCGTTACAAGAAGAGATGGGAGAACACAGCTGTCTTTAAACTACTGGCTTCATTTAAAGGACATAATGAAGATCATCCTACGCCAGATGCACCAAAACCCTGTTGAGAAAAAGGAGAGACACAGAAAGTTTTGGATGGACAATTAAGCAGAAAGCAAAAGGACAAGGAATAACTGAAATAAACATTAGTCCAGCAGTATCACTCAAACTAATACATCCTTGGACACTCCCTGACCCGACTGTAGATCTTACATGACTCGGCAAAAAGAACAAAGACGAGGAGCTTATTTTCCATCCGCAGATAATACAGACAGATATAGAAAGCATCTACCACGGCTACGTGAACATTTATACAGATGCTTCAGAGAGCGCAGCTAACAACACTGGTATTTCATTCATAGTTCCAGATTTCAACATTAACATTGGCAAACGAATCGGTGACGGAGTATCGGCGTGTACAGGGGAGATGCTGCTGATTCTGAAGATGTGAGGCCTCTGAGAGCAGTAAGATGCTCCGACTCCAGCTCGGCAGCAATCAGCTGGAAGCAGACCGGACGTCTCAACAGAGATACAGCAGACTCTATGTAGAACTCAAACGATGGGGCTGAATATGACGTTTGCGTGGATCCCAGCACATGCAGGAATCAAAGGAAACGAAAGAGTGTGAAAAGGAAGCCACACAAACGAGTCACAGCGACGTTACAGAAACGGAAACCGCAGTTAAGGAGAAGCTGAGAGAAAGGTGGAAGAAGAGAGAACAGGAAGGCGGTTCTACAACAGTCAAAGGAAAGTCGGCGTGAGGAGGAAAACGGGGAGGAAACAGTAATATCCAGGCTCCGGTTTGGTCCCGCAGGATTAAACAGCACATTATGGAAAACAGGAAAACATCAGACAGGAAGATGTGCCGTCTGTGAGCAAGAAGAAACTGTAGAACATGTTATGATTTACTGTCCAAAACACGACGCTGAGAGAAGAGAAGCGACGCCGAACCTTAAAGAAATAAAGACCAGATTACATAAGCCCCGCCCTCAGAGAGGAGTCTACCTGAGTATCTGTTGATTAGCTAGTTTCACCTGAAACTGACCTAATTTTTTCCATGATGGCCCAGTAATCAGTAATCAGGCCTATTGTTTTCTGGCTGCACCTCCCTCATCACTCTAGTGATCAGGCCAATAGGCCTGATTACTGATTACTGGGCCATCATGGAAAAAATTAGGTCAGTTTCAGGTGAAACTAGGCAGAGTAATCAACAGATACTCAGGTAGACTCCTTCCTGAGGGCGGGGCTTATGTAACACAGAGTAGCTTAAATTTCTGAGTTCGGGGTCCATTTCTCACAATTGTGAATGACTTCCGGATGGGAGCCGAAAAGTCTTGATTCTGAAAACAGCGTCCAGACGACCGCGACTGAAACCTTTTCTACGTTTCAACTGTAATAACTGTAGCTTCAGCGCCATCTTTCGGAGATTTAAGAGAGTGGCTTTCCGCTGTTAGTTTATGTTTCTAGTCGGACAGCATTTGCGCCTGCACCAGCACCCCGGCGACATCCGCTCCAAACATTCCCGCGTATTTCTGCCGGGAGCAACACTTCCGTGCGGTGAGCTGGACCCGCAGGGACAACATGGAGGCAGAGCTCGTGCACGGCTTCAGCAACATGTCTAAAGCGGAGATCCTGAGAGGAATCCTCACCGAGAAACTGACAACGGCCGCGCAGGAAATCTTCGCGGCTGTAGAGAGAACCGTAGCCGGTTACGAGGAGGAGGCTTCGGGCTTGAGGCAGGAGATCCACCGGCAGAGGAGGCAGCTGGAGCTTCTCCTGCAGCCTCGGGTCAAACAGGAGACTGCAGGTCGGCGTTAGACTGAATGTCTCTGTCAGTGACGAACCCGGTTTACAAAAGTGTTAATTTAACGTTGCTTCGCTAACGGTGAAACCTACCGACATCTGAGGACACAGCCTAACAACTGCTGCTATCACTCATCAATTCGGCTTGCATTCAAACTCACTGCCCCCCTTTAAAACCTGAAAGTGAAAGCTCTTTCTAGCTCAGCTTGACTGGATAATATCTAACATAATGTGTGTTTGCACAAACTCGGGTGATCCGTTTGATATATTCACGTGTTTCAGTGACCCACCTGCAGGAACAAAGACCAGATGTTGGAAAAATGATGTTTTATTTAAACATTTGCGTGTCAGTAATCTCAGCTGGTCTTCTTCAGACACTTCAGTCAATCAAGCAACACTTACAGTATAATCTCAGGTACACTGTGTTAGTTTACATACATCCGTTTATTTACATTTCACAGTGTTTTAGCAAAGCGAGTCTCACGTTCTTTACTAAGAAAAACACCATTCTGTAGTGATTATGTACTTTTCATTGATTTAAAAAAAAAAAAACAATACTGTCTGTCTGTGATCCAGATGACCAGTTTCCTGTCTCTGAGCCGGCGGCTGGAGGAGCAGCTGAACTCCCTGAAGAGGAGGAGCGGCACAAATATGAGCCGAGTACGTCTTTAGATCCACTTTAATAAACAATCAATGAAGTGGATTGTAATCACAGATGTTTTTAGTTTTCTCGTGGTGTCTTGACAGCAGGTTAGTTTAGTAAAGAGGCTTCATTTCAAAGCTGTGATTCAGGTGGTTTGGTCAAAAAAACTACATATCCGCGCAGATTTATGTATTTGAACATTAAAAAACTGCAAAGTAAGAATCTGGGGTTTGGCAGCTGGACAGTCGGGGTGTTTAGAGACATTTCATTGAGGAAATCTATAAAAGTTGGGGGGATAAAAACAGGATTTTGACAAGTTAGAGGGACACGTCCACCAGTCCCCGTCCATCACAACTGCTCACATTAATCACTTGAGGTACGTGTAAATATTTAAGGCACTTTTTAAAGTCATTAACGTCGCGATCTTCACGTTTCTGTCTGCTGCTGTCAGCAGTATTTAAACACAACAGACTGCATTTTCGGCCACGAAGGGAAGGACATTTTTAAAGTTTGGTTCACAGAAATATCAGTTTATAAATATAAACGTTCCCTTCGTGTCCGTTTGCCAGTTGTTCAGGAGTAAAACCAGCCCGGTGGGTTGCACCAGTACACACTAACCAGCACCTCAGTTACTTATTTTCTTGCAAATGTTTACATGTAAATATTCAGGGCACAAAAACCTCCAAATATGTCCTGGAAAAACACAAATAAAACACAGGATGTCCTGATGTAAAGTATCTCAAAGACAACTTGATCTTATCAATGACGCCCTGGTGATACTGGACGTCAGTAATGCTAACTGCACTACAGAAGATGCTGTAGACGTTCTGCTAAATAGTTAGCTCGACCTCAGTTTGATTCATTCACTTAAAGACCGCTAACTTATCACAGCACGCTCACAACGCTCAAGTGTTACCAGCAGTAGTGAGTGCGTTTCAGGCTTCTTCTTTTTTTTTTTTTTTTTGCCCCGGTTTGTGCCTCTCAGGCGACATACGAGCTGCCCTACCTTCTTGGTGAAGGTTGTGAGCCTGCAGACATGACTCAGGCTGTAAAGAAAGTACCCGACTCTTCTGCATTTTTGTGTAAAGATAATTTAGGAGAGATAGAAATTAAACAGGTACATTGTTGACATTGGACACATATTTATATACATATATAACAACAGTGTTTATCAATAGTATCAGGTCGCTGTCGAGGAAATTATAGGTGGTTTTGCATGTAACATAATAATAAGCATGAGAACCAATTTAATCATGATATAAATTCATGTAAATGAAGAAAATAACATTTATATTGTGAACTTTTGTTGTTGTTGAAGAACCTCTGACTTCATTGTGTCTCCACTCCACTGCAGTAGAATAAAACGGGAGTTTAAACTGTGAATTTTGATAAACCCCCCCATTTGTGTCCAGGTGTGGAGGACAGCCGGGCCTGGGCCTCCTCTGCCACACCGAGGAACCGATGGAGGATCAGGAACATCTCACAGAACCGGATTATGAAGCAGCATCAAGGTTGCGTTTCTGTAAAAACTATCAATTTTGTTTCTGACAGACGTCTCATCAAAAATCAAAACATTACAAGCTTCACAAAAGTATTTTAATACAGGACTTTTGTACTGGATTTCACGATATTGTACAGGCGCTTGTTTGTGTCCCGTCACCCAGTCCGACCAGTCCGTAATGGTCTAACACCATCTTGTGGATCGGTATCACAACCCAGAGAATCATCGTGTTTTTTAACGCTTAATTTTTCAGGTTATTGCCTCCCACAGTTCAGTCTGACAGGAGGAAGCCTGGCAGGCCTCGGATCAGTGAACCACAGGACCACGTAGACCTCAGGATCCGCATCCTGGAGGACTCTCGGATTGAAGTGCTCTCTGCCAGCGGTAAGTTTAAAGCACCTCAGAAATGCAGAGTGTTCCTCATGGTGGAAATGTGGTTGTTTTAGTATTTGGGATAGTCAAACATGTTAGACAGCGTTGTGAAATAGAAGTCCACACATGCTTTGTGCTGCCAGTTGTTTGGATATTGGACCGACTTCGTGGGGTAAAATAGCTTTTAATATAATTGTAAATGGCAAAACAGTTTTCCTTGGTTTCAAACTGAAGAACATTGACCACAAATCGATCTCCGAGCACCACCTGAACTTGGTGTTTGAGCGAGGGCTCTGTGGGCGCGCTGGGTCTGTATGCTGGTTTCTTCAGGTAGCCCCAGTCCTGCTGATCCAGCTTCCTTCAGTGTCCTCGAGTAAACCGAAAATGTGGATATTATTTCTCTGTGATCTCACTTCAAGGTCACAGCCATCAGATAAATGTAGCGGAGTAGAAGTATAAAGTAGCACAATGTGGAAATACCCAAGTAAAAGTGCACTGTACCAAAGAGCAGTACTGGAGTAAACTGAAAGAACTTATTCGTCTCTGTTTCAGTGTATAAGAAGTACCCGCTGCAGGAGCTGCAGTGTCCTCGTGGCCTGCAGGAGGCGGACTTCCTGGACCTGCTGAGGTCCACCTTCCCTCAGCTGGCTGCTGAGAAACCTTTTGACGTCTTCACGACTGACAGAAGGAAGAGACTCCAGCCTCTGAAGGTAAAGACGCTGACACCAGAGGAGATCTACGGGTTCACTGGGCATTCAGCCCTCTACATCCGGCTGAAGGTATGGTTGTTGTTTTTTTTTTTGCTGTCGGTGAAAGATTTAATTTACTGCACTAGTTTGTCCTCTACAACTTTATTCTACCAAACTTTAAGAAATATTTGCCTTTTCTCTTGAGGATAAAAGATCAATCAGTTAAGAGCAAATAGCAGCCGATTAGTTTTCTGTCAGTAACCCGATCAATAAATTGAGTAAGAGTTTCAGCTTTAGTTCTATCCCTGCTGTCTCTTCTGTGAAATACCTCAAAGCGGTAGTTCAGGGTAGATCTCACTGCTGAAAGCACATGGAAGAAGTTTGCCTTTTCTAACAGAAATCCAACCCTTTTCCCCGTGCAGCCAATAGAATCAAACAAGGCTTCAGCCAATGACGTTTTCACTTTCACCACAAATCCTGCTCCGACCAACCATCCAGAGCTTGTTTCATTCGTAAGTATACTGTTTAATTAAATACGAAATACTTATTAGTTACTGTGTTGCTAAGCTACTATATTTGTTATCACTTAAGAGAAACCAAAATCTAACGTTAAGTATTCAAGTTAACAAGCTAACTAGCTAATGTTAGCTTGCTAGCTACATTTTTGCAGAAAATTAACATAAGCCCCTTCGCAGTTGAAGGCAAATTTAGTTGACAATTTTCACTGGCAGCTAGTAAGATAAACCATCTTTTTGTGTCTTTCTGTCAGAAAGGCTAGTGCATTTAATATTGGTAACTACTAATGTCAACTGTATTTCTCTCAGAAAAGCTTTAGTATTTATCACTTGTAGCTAATAATAACTGTCTGTCACGCTAGTGCATTTATCACTGTTAGCTAATATCAACTGTATTTCTGTCAGGCTAGTGCACTGGTAGCTACGGTATTAATATGTTAACTATGTAACTATGTTTTTGCTAGACAGTTATTGCAGTTATCAGTGGTTAATAAAGGGGAATACCACCCATTTATGAATTCAGATATGTTCTTCCTGTGCCCCAGGACATTTCAGTCAGTATTTGTGAACATGCCACTGCTCTTTTCACCTAAAGCTAGAAACCGTCCCTCCAATCTGGGATGTAAAATCTGTGGCTGCTCCATAGACATGAATGGTGCTCTGACTTTATGAAGCCATGAAATGTTTGTGAGCTCTTATACCCAATGAGGTTTATATTCTAGCTAGGGTTGGTACCGTTCGCATTTGAACCGATACAGTACCGATACCTGGAATTCGGTACTGGTACCCAACGGCGGGCGCGAAATCGGCTCTCAGACGGGAGCCGGCTCCCATCGATCACATCGCTAATTTCCCTGTAAAAAAGTTCAGAGCGTCCCCGTAACTCACTTTCACTCCTGCCTGCACACAGTGCGAGAGGAGAGGGAGCCACTGAGTCTGGTCTGTCTGTGCGCTGTCAGTGTCCTCTTTTCGTGCCGTTATCAGTTACAAATTTGTTTTTCACTGTGTGAGAAAGTGGACGGGTGGCGTGAGAGCCTGTGAAAAGTGTCAGTTGAGTGAGCCTCATGATCAGTGCATGATAGTTGACAGTCCTATGGCTAACGCTAGTAAAAATGCTAAACTAATGTCAACTAAGACAGTGAAAATAGCCCAGTTATATACAACAACAACATATCCAACTAGCTAATTAATTACCTGACGATGTCGAGGAAGTTGTCAATGCCTCGCGTTACGTTTCGTCATCCATGGAGGGTTCAACTTCAGCGCTGGCTGCAGCCGTGCTAACACGGATATATTTTATCCGTGATATCACGGATAGATATATTTTGTGTTTGACTAGGTGTTTCTTGAGGTTAGATGTGTTGCCCTGGCCAGCTTTGCATGCCGCATTACAGCGAGTGTTGTCTGCGTCGAATTTTGAAAGTGTAACCCAAACTTGCGACCACGTTCTGCTCGCCATTGCCCTGAAAAATGAGGGGGGAAACATTTTTGTTTGTAGAGTTGTTTGGTTTGTTTTTGTGCCATTTTCCTAATGTGTGTCACTTCTTTTGGTGTAAATATAATATGAGAAGACGGTGTAGTCCCTCATTCGTCCAGGAGTGCTCCATCATAGAAAAGGTTTCAGTCGTAGTCGTCTGGACGCTGTTTTCAGAATCAAGACGTTTCGGCTCCCATCCGGAAGTCATTCTCAATTGTGAAAAAATGGTCTGAGAACTGTTGTTTGCTGTTTGTTCTCATATAATATGAGAACAAAACTGCTGTATTTCAGACACGAGGGGAACTGACGTCCGCTGATGAAGAGTTTGTTCCATCACAGAGAAACGATGCTGCTGCTGATCCTCCACCCACTCCTGATCAAAACAGGTAATACACAAGGTACACACTGATGTCCAAACTATAGACTACAGGTTAAATTACTGCATTATTTCTCTATTAACCTGCTTCCATCCTCCATCTTTCAGGTTATTGTCAACCAGAGTTCAGTCTGACAGGAGGAAGCCTGGCAGACCTCGGATCAGTGAACCACAGGACCACATAGACCTCAGGATCCGCATCCTGGAGGACTCTCAGACTGATGTGCTCTCAGCAAGCGGTAAGTTTAATCAGTCCACTCTGTATTGAGGCGTCCAATAAGAACACATCTCTAAGTTGCAGAATCAGTGATCTTGTAAATCACTTCTCAAAACTTATCTTTTTTAAAATAACTTTTTATTAATGCTAGCATGCTGTTTTATTTCCAACATGTCTTATCTGTTTTATTATTATTAGTTGGTTGTTTTTGGATATTTTATTCCATTTTATTTTGTGTTAATTTTGTTTGCCTCCTGAAATGTTTTAATCCTGGTTCAACCATGTAAAGCTCTGTGTAACTTTGTTTTGAAAAATACTGTATGAATAAAGTTTGTTATTATTATAAGTGCGACACATCAGCAGCTTCACGGAGTGTCGTCCATAAAGAAATTGTCAAAATTGAGTGCGTCATACAAACAAAAGCAGTTGTCAAAGAACAGGACAGATGTGAGCCAGGTACATGTATTTTACAATTAATTGTCACCTATAATGGGTTTATTAGGGGTACAAGTACCTGCCAAGTATTGATGACCGATATCTAGGGATGCACGATATATGTGTTGCCCTGAAGAGGTAGATTTGATGCAGTAAGTGAACGTTTTCTTTGTGCAAAGAATTTTAAAATGATTGGACCAACTTTCTGGGAGAAACAGTGAAAACAGTTAAAGACTACAGGGGTTGCTGCCTCCCGGCCCCTCACGGGTTTGTTAAGGGCGTGATCATAGTTATTCATTTGTTACTTTCCTGTGGCATGATGCACCTGACATACAGCCCTTCTTTTGCAACATAGCAACCCTTTTTCTGGCATCGTTTTAGCCCCAAACAAAAGTTTGGGTGACCTAGCTAACCTCCCACTGAATGTTGTCTTTGTGTTTCAGTGTATAAGAAGTACCCGCTGCAGGAGCTGCAGTGTCCTTGTGGCCTGCAGGAGGCGGACTTTCTGGACCTGCTGAGGTCCACCTTCCCTCAGCTGGCTGCTGAGAAACCTTTTGACGTCTTCACATCCGACAGGACGAGGAGACTCCAGCCTCTGAAAGTAAGGACGCTGACACCAGAGGAGATCTATGGGTCCACTGGGCATTCAGCCCTCTACATCCGACTGAAGGTACTCGGTCTGCTTTTTGTATTTTCTGACCAAATATACGCGCATGACTTTATCCACTGTGCTGCACATTGACAGGAAGTCCTTCAATGCTAGCGGTACGTTTTTGCTATCAAAGAGGATGTCACTGCTTTTTGGTGGAAATATGATTTGGGAACGAAACTCTTCCAGGCACAAGAGGAAGAGGACGTCCAGGTCAGTGAGGAAGAGCTTCATCTCCTGCAGAGAAAAGTTGATGCCGTTAAAGATTCTTCATTCACTTCTGAAGAAACCAGGCTAAACACAAGGTAAATCAGGAGAGTCGACTGTTTCATGGCACCAGACTATTTCACAGGAAATGTGTGTGATCCCCCCTTAAAATAGAATAAATGAGCTAAAAACCAGAAACGCAGTATCTATACTTCGGCTGTGTTTTACTGCATTCTGGTTGTGTATTACTGTGCAGTCTGCCATAGAAAGACAGCTAACTAGACAGCTAAAGTAAGAGGGCTATATCAAGTGAAAGCTAGCTTGTGAGAAAGCCGCAGCTAGCTAAGTTTAGTTGTTATATGTAAGTGAAAAATATCCATTTTGATTAACTGACATTTTGGTTATTCAGTGTTTTATTCCACATAATTAAATAAGGCTGCAGCTGAATTACAGACGAGGATAAAAAACAGCTACACTCCTGCTAAGCTAGCTTAGCATTAAGGTAGCTAGCTTTCAGTAGCTGCTGTCTCGTTTTTGAATTTCATGTGATTTGTTGGTTAAGCTTCCTTTAAATCACATGCATGTATTAAAATGTAAATGAATGTATGATATTGATTTTAATATAAATACTAATTGTACTCGGACAGATAGAAACTCAAACACTTGATTCCTATAAGTTATGGACTGTAAATAATAATCAAATTTACTCTTCTTAAAGTTCAAATGGATCAGAAAGCTGAGCGAACACATGTTGGTAGATACTGCAGTATATCTGCAGTTTTCAGGTATTGTGTGGGTTCAATGGCAATGATTGTTTTGGGGTAAAATAATCAGCCTAAAAAGACATCAAATGAAGTTATTACAACCATTCTATCTGTTTTACAGTTTGACATCCAGCCAGAAAACTTTAAACCTTCTTTTCTCAACTTCACTGCTTCTGTAGTTACTGCGCTCTGCCTGAAGGGGGCAGCATGTACATATAATCATTGTAACTCTCTGACTCCCACAGCAGCCCTGTTCTGTCCTGCAGCTCAACATCACAACATGAAGACTTGGAAACAGCAGAAGCTGATGATGGTGGAATATCAGAGTCAGCCGGTCTTTGGTCTCTGCTGGTTCTCTCGGAAAGCGAAGGGGACGGAGATGAGGTGAGTGATGGAGATAACGACTGGAAACCAGACAAAAGTGAGAAGCATCTGAGGAATAGTGAACCTGAGAAGACGACGAGGAAACGACGAGTCGAACATTCAGGCTTTCAAATGATGCAGTCGCCTCTGAAGGCATCGACTGATAACAGCGACGCTCCTCTGTCCTGTAAAGTCTGCCGAACTCTGCGCGGGTCAATGAACATGTTGATCAAACACGCCTGGAGTCATGTGGACGATCCAGAAAGGCTTTGTGGAGTGTGTGGAGAACATTCAGAGTCTGCAGAGGAGCTGAGGAGTCATCTTCAAAGTCACCAGAAAACACACAGCTGTAACATCTGTGGAAAGTCTTTCCTCTCCATCACTGGCCTCAACGGACACGTCGCTCGACACAAAGGAAAGAAACCGTACGAGTGTAAGATTTGCCACAAAGCGTTCGCTCAGAGGTCGGTGCTAAGGAATCACAAGTGGGTCCATGAGGTGGATAAGCCACACAAATGTGATTTGTGCCAAAAATCATGTGTTTCAAAGTTTGATCTGACACGTCACAGGTTGACCCACACAGGTGAGAAGCTGCACCACTGCAACATGTGCGGTAAATCCCTCCGCAGCCTTGAAACTTTATCCCAACACATGTTGAGTCACTCGGGTCACGCTGTCAGAGAAGCAGCATTAATCTGTGAAATCTGCAGCAAAACATTTCATACAAAGCGGAAGTTAGAGGTCCACATGAGGGTCCACAGGGGACAGAGGCCGCACGTTTGCAGCAAATGCAACAAAGGATTTTTATGCAACTCAAACCTGGTGACTCACATGAGGGTCCACACTGGGGAGAAACCTTACAAGTGCTCTGTCTGCGACATGGCCTTCAGTCAGAGCCACTGTGTGAAAAGACACATGAAGTCCCACCACATTGGATCAGACTGCCGCAAGACTGAAGCTCAGATTCTGTCTAAAAGAATTAACGGCACTAAAAGTGTCAAACGTGTCCGGTGATTTCAGATGATGTTTGCACAAATTGTTTTGTTGTTAAATATTTTGAAAATGTGCCGCAGTCCTTGATGCTACATAAAGGATAAGGATGGCTATAATCTACATTTTGGTTAATGTCAAGAAATCCCCTAAAAAGACTCAAACCAACACCATGTTAGTCCTCCTCGCAATACTGTCTGACTTCCTGTCTGCGGCTCTCAGCTCCGAGCCCATTGGTTCCTGCTGAAGATGTAAATCTTTAAAAACATCTCACAGATAGTTTCAGTCCCAATAAATGATAAAAGCTGTTTATGGTAATTAATTGAAATTTAATAAAGTTAAAGAAGTATGTAGTCGGGATGTTTTAGCCATAGACTACACCTTACTTGTGGGATAGTTTGCCCTTCGTGGATTCTCCTCAGGTCAGAGTGATTAATATTACGTATGAATAAAACAAAATCTGTTAAAGGTATATACATTTCTGGTGGACATCTCCACATCTTATCTACAGAAATACATGTCAAGCCCACAAAAATGTTTTTATATTATGTTTATGAGAGGAAAATGTGTAATAATGTATCTAAAATAGTGTTAACATGTATTACATGACATGAAGGTTTTTTAAATGACGTTTTTAGGGGTTTTTTTAAAGCAAAAATTGTTTTGTTTTTTTTACACTTGGAGATCATTTTTACTGAAAATGGGGAGTTGTTAGATATTGTTTTTCCTTTTATTAATGACATTGTTTTATTGAATCCAGGACTTTTACCAGCACCCAGTCAATGTTTTAAAACACATGAATAAACCGTCTGTGGAAATTCTGCTGGAAATGTTGTCCAGTTGTTTTGAATGGAGCATTGATTCATCCTGTATAGGTACATGTTTGTTTTTGTTTACCTGTAAACATCTCCGACAGCTTGTTCCTGTTAAAACAAATATCTACAAATTCATCTAAAATAATGTCAAAACATAAAATAGCTGACTGCATGATTATACACTTCCTTTGTTACAGTGGTGGTATTTAACAAAGTACATTTACTCAAATGTTGTACAATTTTGAGGTTCTTGTACTTTACTTGAGTATTTCAGTTTCCTTCTACTTTATACTTCTGCTCCACTACATGTATTTGATATTTTAGTTACATAACAAGATAACTTATTATAATTATAAGTATTCTAATTATCTATTAACTCCCTCTCCCTCAGAGCAGTTTTCTCTCCTACTCTGCTGCTCTCTGCTGGACTGGTACAGTGCGTAACCATCAACTCCACTTCTCACTGCAGCAGATTTTTCGTTGTTTTCCAGTTTCATTGTGCTGTCTCTGTGCCAACTGTGCGCATATGATACTGTGACGCATCGGTCAGGTATGGACTGGTTATTGATTTCTCGTGAAGTGAGTGTGTGTTTGTGTGCTTGTCTGCACCAGACGGACTCAGTGGGGCATGGACCACATCCTGCTTCGCCCTCATCCCACTAGTGATAGCCTTAGAGAGCGACGTACCGTAACTCCAGATTCTATGAGTGAGCCCTCAAAGCTGTGGGCCCCACTGGTTCCTTTAACTAGCCGAAGAAAAAACTGTTTTTGGGAGCCGACTAGTGAGTTAGTCCATGAGCATGAATAGCTCAGGGCTTCTTACTTAGTTGTTAGTTGTGCAGCCCCTAAAATATAATAATAAAAAAATAGAAACTGGAGAAAGCCAACAGGGTTGTGCGGAGGTGTGTGAGCATGTTTATTTGTGCTTAGAACTTAACTGCTGTGAAAGAAAATAAGGTTGTATTTATCTGATTCACCGGCTTTACCGGTGCTCCCTCTACTTATTCATTTTATAGATCGCTTGACCAGCTCTCGCTCTCTCTCAATTCAATTGGGCTTTATTGGCATGGGAAACAGATGTGAACATTGCCAAAGCATGTGGAAAATAAAAACATACATAAACAGAAGAATTGTGATATTAAAATATAAACAGATAAGTAAGCTGGGATAATAATAATAAACTGCAGTTAAAATACAAAAAGCGAAAACTAAACATTGCAATATTTTTTTATGAGTGTCCTCAGGTTGTGTTGATACATATCGGGCAGCAGGATCGGCCCTGTCTCCTTCTCCTCTGAGTATTTTTAATGATGAGAGCTCATTTAGCTCTTTGAAATCTGAGATTACAGAGCTGAACTTGTTAAAGTAAACATTACTTATTTCACTGAATGTTGTACATTGTAGGAGGAAGGGCATCTCTGTCTCAGCCTCAGCTGTCGAACAGCGACCACATGTTCTGGTTTCTTCTGGCTGCCAGGATTGTTTGTGTCTTCCTGTTTTGATGTCCAGTTTGTGGTCACCGAGCCTGTAGTTGGTCAGGATCTGTCTCTGACAGCAGAGAGATATTCTGCCAGTTCATCGTCTCTTTAGGGCCAGATAACTTTCTGATCTACTTTTAGCTTTTAGTTTCTTCTTTCCAATGTTCCAGATAGGTTTCTTTACATTGCGTTATAATTTGGTTTCCTCTGACTGGTGTTTGGAAAGCAGTATGAGACTGGTCTGAGTGTCTGAGGGGGGGCAGGTAGTCTCAGCACCAACTGACATAGGGGACTCTGTTCTGGGCTCAGCTCTTGGGTTTGGAGGACTTTGGGATGGAGGGGGTCTTGGGGGCTGATTTAAGGTGATTAAAACATGTGAGCACTCTCTGTTGAATGTTAATTATCAGCAGGTATCTACATGATTCTGCTCTACATGCATTTGTTGGTGTTTTTCTGTGTAAAATGTATCTGCAGGATTCTGCATGTAACGATTCTGTTGGGTGTTTGTCCCAACGGGTAAAGCTATGATGACTGAATGGACCCCATACTTCACTACGAGACAGCGCAATGGGCTGGATGACACTATCAAATATTTTAAGACAAATTTAAATTTATATTATAATCTATTTTCCAAATACATAGATTTAACCAGATCATACATTTTTTCCCCCTATACCAAAATATTCAAGTCTGTAATTGAGCCTTTCATGCCATATAGAGTCGGAAGCTTTCTTGAAGTCAATAAAACAAGCGACTATCTTACAATTTTTTGTTTGGTGTACAAGTTTGTTAATTAATGTGTGAAAGGTGTATACGTGATTGGTGGTGCAGTGTTTTGGGAGGAAGCCAATTTGGGGTCTGATTTGTCCCCACTCTTATGAATGGGAGAAATTACCATTTTGCACCAGATGTCGGGAAAACATCCTGACAGTAGTACGATTTCAAAAATGTCGCTTTGAAATAAGGAGAATCTACTGGGGGTATGTAAATAGCACACAGATACAGGTCTCTATCAGTTATGCTCAGGCTTTGATGTAATCTCAACCAAATGTGTGATTTACCCTGTTTAACTGGTGAGATCTGACGGCAAAGGTCTTCTTTATACCTTATATCTTTGTACCATGACTTCATTATATCCTGGAGGACAGTGAGTGAGCAGATCAATTTGACACCATGTTTCTGTTAACACAATTACATCAACATCTTTGATAGATTTCACAAATTCAGCATTTCCACTCTTCAGCTCAAAGGTTGTGGAGTGGAGACCCTGAATATTCCAGCAGCTTATATGAAATGAACGCATTAAAACAATCAAAATTAACCTGTATAGTGAGATAAATATAGAAACACCTATAATTATCTATACATTTACAATACTGAATAATAATTTTACATCGATTACATGGAGGCATGTACTATTTTCACTAATATTATCATTGTATTGACTGCTACTATTGCTATTGTTCTGTTTCTCAAGTGAGAAGGTGTTCTGAGTAAAGTGTCTTAGCTAAACAGAAGCCGGGTGCACAGGGTGTGCAGCGTCTCCCTGATGTCTCCCAGCTCAGAGGTAGCAGGGGGAGGGACTGTGGCAGTAGTCTGGCCTACAACTGCAGCATAGCTCCGCTGCTGTTGGTGGGGAGGGGGACCGGGGGCAGCTTCTGCAGTATGACTCCGGTGTGGTGGGTGGGGAGGGGGGGCAAGGGGCAGGTACTGCTACATATCTCTGCTGCTGTGGCTGGGTAGGGGGACAAGGGGCAGGTGCTGCCACATAGCTCTGCTGCTGATGCTGTAAAGGTGGTTGGTGGGCAGGGGCTAAGCAGGGGGAAGGTAACATTTTCTGTTTGTGCTTCAAAGTGGTGAGGTTGTGGGTGCGTAGTGAATGGGGAGTCCAGGCTGAGCTGTTGTGTCTACACATAACAGAGGGAATTGATCCTGATGATAGTGATGGGGAAGAGGAGGTCTGGGATGGTCTCTAAAGCTCCTGGTAGAGGAGGGGGTGGGGGTATTGCGTCCCAGGGCCGTGTCTTTGAGGGTCTTTGTAAATATCTCTCTGTGTAGATGGAGTCCATCATAGAGGTCCCAGGTGCCAATGGTTGGGTGGAGGGCCAGGTGGATGCTGGTTAAGGTGGCACATCCTCTTCTGGTCTCAGAGCTTGGTGTTGGTAGCTGGCTGTGTGGATGTATCAGCAGGTGCCAGGGTGTTGTTGGGCTGAGTGCAGAACAGAGAGTGAAGTACTGAGACACAGACACTGGCAGGGAGAGTTTGTGTCTTAGTACTTGTCATTGTGGGGACTGTTGAGAGTCGGTCTGTCAGGATCTGTTGGATTAGCCTGGTGAAGCTCTTTTCTCTATTCTCAGCATCCTACTTCACTTTGGCTAATGGAGCACGTTGCACACTGTTCTCTTGTTTGAGTGCTTCTAGACTTCCTCTGAGGTCAGATGCAAAGGCCTGGTTGTCTCTCTTTAGCTGTTGGAGCTCCTCGTTAAGCTGCTGCAGAGTGTTGTCTGGGTGGTCAGACAGCGTGGCTTGCGTCAGCTCTTTGAATTCAACAAAGTCCAGCTCCAGCAGGGCCATACTCTCCTTCAGCTGGTTGGTGGTGCTGGTAGGTTGACAAGGTGGTGGGGTTCCCCGCTCTCATCATCTTCACTGTCAGAGGGGACCTTGATCCTCTTGGTGTCCACCTCACCTTTCAACAGGGCAAATGCCTCTTGCAATGCAGCTCGCCTTTACATCAGTGCACACAGGAGAAAGTACTAGCAAAAAATATAATACAATACACTATAAAAACAGGTCAGAAAATAAATGAAGTACCAGGTGGGTATAAGTTAAAATAAGTGTGAGGTACCAAGTGGGTTTACCGGTTGATGATGGGCAGTAAAATAATACAATGTAATAATATAAGTAATAAGCAGTGGTGCATGTACTGTCGAGTTAAGTGTAGCTTATTGAGATTATTAAGATATTGCACAGCAGTAATGGAGGTAATACACAGAATATTGCACAATTATTCAAGTATTGCAGAGATGTTAATGATCAATGTCCAGTTTAGTGACCTAGGGTCATACAGACTAACCCTTAGAGGGAGGAGTTAAAGAGTTTGAAGGCCACAGGCAGGAATGACTTCCTGTGGCGCTCCGTGGTGCTTTTTGGGGGGATGAGTCTTCCGCTGAAGGTGCTCCTTTGCTTGACCAGCACGTCATGGAGAGGATGGGAGACACTGTCCAAGATGGCATGTAGTTTGGCCAGCATCCTCCTCTCTGACACCACCGCCAGAGAGTCCAGCTCCACCCCCACAATGTCACTGGCCTTACGGATCAGTTTGTTCAGTCTGTTTGCGTCCGCTACCTTTAACCTGCTGCCCCAGCATGTAACAGCATACAGGATAGCACTGGCCATCACAGACTCATAAAACATCTTCAGCATTGTCCGGCAGATGTTGAAGGACCTCAGCCTCCTCAGAAAATAGAGGCGGCTCTGGCCCTTCCTGTAAACAGCTTGCGTGTTCTTGGTCCAGTCCAATTTATTATCCAAGTGTACTCCCAGGTACTTGTAATCCTCCACAATGTCCACATTGACCCCTGGATGGAAACCGGGGTCACTGGTGCCTTGGCCCTCCGTAGATCCACAACCAGCTCCTTAGACTTTGTCGCATTGAGCTGCAGATGGTTCTGCTCACACCATGAGACAAAGTTACCCACCACAGCCCTGTACTCAGTCTCATCACCACCGCTGATACTTCCCACCACAGCAGAGTCATCAGAAAACTTCTGAAGGTGGCAGGACTCTGTGTGGTGGCTGAAGTCCGTGGTGTAGATGGTGAAGAGGAAGGGAGAGAGGACAGTCCCCTGAGTGGCCCCAGTGTTGCTGACCACGCTGTCTGACACACAGTGCTGCAGGCGCACGTGCTGTGGTCTGCCAGTCAGGAAGTCCACAATCCAGGACACAAGGGGGGCATCCACCTGCATTGCTGCCAGCTTCTCACCCAGCAGGGCAGGCCGGATGGTGTTGAAAGCACTGGAGAAGTCAAAAAACATGATCCTCACCGTGCTTGCCGGCTTGTCCAGGTGGGTGTGGATGTGGTTAAGGAGGAAGATGATGGCGTCCTCAATTCCCAGTCGAGGCTGGTAGGCGAACAGAAGGGGGTCCAGGAGGGGTCTGACCATGGGCCGCAGCTGTTCCAGCACTAATCTCTCCAGGGTCTTCATTATGTGGGAGGTCAGTGCCACCGGTCTGTAGTCCTTGGAGCCACTGGGACGCGGCGTCTTAGGCACAGGAACGAGGCAAGATGTCTTCCACAGAACAGGGACCCTTTGAAGACACAGGCTCAGGTTGAAGACATGTTGAAGGACTCCACATAGCTGGGGGGCACAGGCTTTTAGCACCCCGGGGCTAACTCCATCGGGGCCTGCAGCCTTGTTTGAGTGGAGTTTCATCAGCTGTCCTCTCACCTGGTCAGCAGTCAGGCACACAGCAGAAGTTACAGGTGGGGGAGGTGGGGAGTCATTAGTCTGAAGAGGGCCGTTAGCCTGATGGGGAGGGGGGAGCAGAGTACTCAGAGGAGCTTGAGGGCCGACAGCAGCTGAGTTAGAGGGGGGATGAGCAAAAGCCGGTGTGTCGATTCTGTTAAAGAACAGATTAAGTTTGTTGGCCCTGTCCAAGCTGCCTTCAACTCCTCTGTTGCCAGTTGGTCTGAAGCGAGTGATGGTCTTCATGCCGCTCCAGACCTCTCTCATGTTGTTCTGCTGGAGTTTCCACTCCAGCTTCCGTACTCCAGCTTCGATACATATGCATAATTGCTGCACAGAGTATCTTTCCAGATGTAGATGGAATCAGTGAAGAATATGAGGTTGTTCTTCTTCCTTCCTTTTTGTTGGGCGTAGTCTTCTTCTTGTGTTTGTGCCAAGCTGTTCCACTTTTACATTTAGCAGAGTACTGAATCTCCTTGCTCTCTACTCTGAGAGCTGTGATGTGCTGCCTTCTGATCGGTTTCCATGGCGACGACATGTTTACTCCAAAGGGAGCTAGGCTAACTATTTACTTTGCTAGCTTTTCTAGCCTGCAAACACTGGCAAAAAACGGAACTATGTACAATTTACCAGATATGTTAATGTTACAAACAAGGATCCTTTAATGTGTCTTCTTGTCTTTATAAGGTTCTTCTGTTAGCTTCTTCAGTGCAGTTTCTCCTTTGGAAAGTTGGTAGCAGTTAGCTAGTTGCTAGCTAGCTTGACTGTTAGCCAGTTGTTTTGATTTAAAAAATATATACAAAGATGATATTTCCTCTTCTGTTCTTGAGTCCTTTCTGAAGATTATTTGAAGGTAATTTTGCAAAATGTCCCACTTTTTTAGGTCCACATTTAAGATGTATTCAGGAGCTAATCTTTGAGTTTTTCAACCTCACTTGTCAAACAGTGACCACATATTTTGTTTTCTTTTGGTTGCTAGGATTTTTTGTGTCTCTCTCTCTCGCAAACAAATTAACAAACCAATGAAGCTTACTGGAGCAGTTTGACCAGTCTGAAGACCAAATCTCAAAATTGACCAGTTTTTGAAAAAATAATGTTTTTGCCTGTAGTGTCTCGCCTCATTCAGCATATCATCTTTTATCACTCTTGTCTCCAGTTCACATGTAGTTTAATCTTCTGTATTATGAAAATATTGGCCTTTATCGTCACTGATATTCCTTCTGTGAAGATATTGAAGCTCTGACTGACTGCTGTGCTTTTCTCTGTTCTGCTGGGATGGTTTATTGTTACGAGACACACCCGTGTGTGTGCTGTGCTGACACAGATATGTTGTACTGACCAAACACGCAAACATCTGGTGGATATGTGATAGCGTGTATGTTTGCACACTCACCTGTCTTCGTTGTCAGTCTCGTGTCTTTAATTATCTGCTTCGCTGTAACACTACAGCCGGGATGAAGCTGTCAAATATGGTTAAATACAATGGATTTTCATATGCTTTGTATCTGTAAATAACCTTTTTATGCAGTGCTACCTTTCTCAAATCCTAAAAAAAGTCTATTAGGATTCTGCAATTGTATGAACTAGTTCTTTTCTAGCGTAACCCGGCCTCTCATCAACCTCTCATCAGCCAGTTTGAAACTGAAGATTAATTTCATTTGAATAGTTGCATTTAAGATTTATGATGGATTATATAGACATGTAGAATTTAGGGTCGCCTAGAGAAAAAGAAGTGTTTGATTTATGTTTTATTCTTAAAGCACTGAGCAAATGTTGTATTTTAGGAGATATTGAACTTGACATTGACTGCATTTGTATTCGGCTGCTGTCATAGAGCCTTGTTAAAATGTCAGACTGAATCAGGACGTTGTTGTGTCGACGCCATCGCTGATCAATTCCAGTGAAATGAAACAGAGTCATTTTTCCTCACCTTCTTTCTTTGCTTTAAAGTCCTGACAGTATCGGACAAGTCGCCTGCTCCTTGAAGAAGTAACACGTCTGTCTCTCTTTATTAAAGGTTTTTCGTCATCTTTAATATCATCTCCACCATTAAGATGCTGACTGTGTCACTGTTTGTTTGTGCCCTGATGGCTCTGACTCCCAGCTGCTGGTGAGGATTTACTGGCAGTGCTGAAGTGTAACTAAGCACATTGACTCAAGTACTCTACCTGAGTACAGTTTTTAGTTATATGTATTTTCTATTTTCATTTTCTGAGACTTTATACCTCTACTCCACTACATTTCCAACAAATAAAATATCTTCACTGTCCTATCAAAACCATGTATCTCGAAAGTGTCAAACTTTTCAGGAGCTTTTCAACTTTGTGATACTGCATTTTTAGACAATCTAATTGGTTTTTTAATTGTTTATTTAGCTTAAGAAGTAGGAGACATTTCTCAACCCATGAAGGAACATTTCATCCTTCAGTTTAGAAAAAATCAGAATCACCAAATTTGGAGATAAGTACATGGGACAGTGTCGCTGCATTGTTATACATTAGATAAAATGAACTCTGCTTCACCCAGCTACAAGATTAAAATGTTGCTTGCACATGAATGCATCAATAATTGTAATCCAATAATATACTATATTATATTAGCCCCTGTCGGAGGGTTCAACTAAACCAAACGCTGTCTGGCGCTTTGGGAAACTTTGAATAGGAAGATCCATTAGAGGTTTGGATAAGATCGGTCTTGTACCATCTCTCATTATGTTTTGGAAATTTTTACTAGGTACTCTCCCAACAATTACAAAGTACAGTATTTAATGGTATTATAGCTGAAGCTCTCTGAGATTCAGGACGATTATACCCAATCAAACAGGAAACATGACACAGACCAGCTTGTTTCAATGCTTGAGACTTTTAATTTTGCCCAAGACAAAGAAAGAACAGTTCACTCTGCAGAATAAAGTTGTGCTTAAAGCATTCTTTTCATAACACATCCAGTCTGCCCTTATTAGAGGCCTCAGAGACAATCCAGCTCCAGTTCATGTCACTTGTTGCTTCGTTCCTTCAGTAGTGTTACAGCGATAGAGAAGAATAAAGATGTGAAATGAGATATAAAGCCTTCAGGTTATATATGAGACTGTGGTGTAAAGAGAGACGAGTTTCCAAGCAGACACACAAACACAGGTTGATCAGTGTTTGTGCTTTTGACAGGTACTTCATGCCTTTATCAGCCCTTTCTAACACAGACAGATGGGAACTGATGATCACACCACATGTCATCCCAGCATTTCTGACCTGTAAATACCAAAAACACAGCGGTCTCACATCATTATGTAGACAGATCATTCATCCTGGGATATCCTGTCGGTTTGAACAGCACCACTCACAGTTAAACTTTGGGCTGTTGTCATCACAACCTCACGGTTTTTATAGCTGCATTAATAGGTTACTAATCAGTCTCAAAACCAATATTCAGTATTTTGTAGTGTGTGAGATATAATGCCATGCATTGGTAACATTCAAGTGATTTCATAAAGCCAAAGATATTTTAATTGTTTATCAGTCATTTGTCTTTTATATTCATCCTGTTCCATTTACACCAATCGTACACTGAGCTCTCAAGGAAAATAAGGAGTTATAATTTACCTGAATAATTCATAAGTGCACAGTTCTGCCAACCACGATAGTTATTAGGCTCTCCAGGACACCAGTTAGAAAAGTAGAAAGGCGTTCCATCACTCCAGAACCAATATCCTTTCTTTAATACAGAAGATTATTGTATGTATAAGAGTCAAGACAATAATTCTTCAATTAAATAACTGTTATATAATGATGAATAATATACCTCTACTGCATCAGACCCTCCAATCCATGCTTCTCTCTGATCATGAGTGATCCTCACTATCATGTTCTGAATCGCATGGTACTCCTGAACGTTGTGCACAGATGCAAGGTTTCCACCCATGGACAGACAATTTTTCTACAGTGGAGAAAGAAGAAAACTCTGTAAACGATGCCAATTAACTAAGTGTAGAAAGTAGTGAACAGAATAAACGTAGTGTAGAAGCCTCACTGAATAAAGATAATCCTGATTACCTCAGCCTGAGCCCATTTCATGGTTCGTGGAACGTAGAGGAAACAGCGACCGTAGAGTTCAGTCCAACCACCGGGACAAGATGTGGACCTCTTGACAACACGACCCTCTGCTGAAGTCAAACAGACAAGAGTGGATAATGAGTCCACAGTAGTCTTTCTGTTTGTTTACAGGAGAACATCATGACAAAGTGTATTTTAGTACAAGTACCCACTGACCTGTTAAGTCGGTAGAATTTCCGGCCTCTGCGTCTGGAAGAGCTGCACAGTTTGACATAGCAGTTAAGTTGTCTGCTGTTGTCATTGTGTGTTCATGAATGCATTCAATTTCTTTCTCTGTACATGCATAATACTCATGTCTCATATATTTGATTTACAAATCTACAGAAATATGCACTCACCTTGGACAATAGTTCCCTCTGTCCCAGGTTCATCCCCTGCGCCTGGAAGAGCTGGAAGGACATTTTGACCCTCCAGTGAGTTAATTTCTTCATATACCCTTGTTGCCGTGTACAGACAAATGTACATAAGCTCTCGCTCTTTCACATTCACTCACGTATGGAGTAAAACTCACCAGCAGCTGTGGTCAGAGCCATCATGGCACAAAGAAGTGCAGACACAGTCAACATCTTCATGGTGGAGATGATGCAGATGTCAAAGATGATGATTACCTTTAATAAAGACAGACAGGGACGTGTTAGTATTACTCCTCCAGGGAAGAGACGACCTGTAGTGGCAGTCAGTTCAATATATAATGACAGTTTGTAAGCAAACCTGCTGCAGAATGATCTTCTCTTCTTCCTTGTCAGCGTCAGTAGCTTCAGTCGTCCTGTGTGCAGGTGCTGAACAGGAGAAACACCAGCTCTTATATACAGTTACTTCTCGTGCCGTCCCTCACACAACCAGGAACTAAAGACACGCACACTGATAACACACAAAGAAACTCAAACTAAAATACACATCAACAGGCATCATGTTCACCATGTTTTGTTTGCATAATGTTTGTAACCACAGGAGCTGTTTTATGACTAAATAAACATGCAAGTTAATTTTTATTTAAGTAAGTAAAGCTTTATTTTTATACCACTTTTTAAAACACAGTGCTTCACACACGCAAAAAAATATTAATGAATAAATAAAGTAAATATAAATTACAATATAAAAGACAGTGATGGAGATCTATAAAAAAAGATGCTCTGTGCTTTGTCTCGTAGTGGCGCTTCACAGTGTCACTTTTAATAATCACCACAATCTCGGATCATGTAACATGTAAGGACAAGTCTGTCTATTCTGGATTAAAAGTCTACCGCTGGGCCTTCCCCCCTGTTAAAAATAAAAAAATCGCCTACTGCCTATAAATATGGGTTTTTAGAAGCTGCTTAAAGCAGTCCAAAGATTCAGCAAATCTGATAGTTTGGGGAAGATGATTCCAGAGGGTTGGGGCTAAAACAGCGAAGGGGCGATCACCTTTTGTTTTGAGGTTGGAGCGGGGGACGGATAAAAGGCTGAGATCGGAGGATCTAAGTGGTCGAGGAGTGGAATGATGAGTGACTTAGTGTATATGTTACCAACAACATCTTGTAGTTCATTCTGAATTTTACAGGAAGCCAATGGAGGGATGCATGAACAGGGGTAATGTGGGATCAACAGCTGGCAGCCTGAAAGCTGCGTTTTGGACCAAGTGTAAACGATTTAGAGCAGCTTGACTGAGGCTCGTGTAGATGGAATTACAATAATGTAGCCCGGAGAAAATGAAAGTCTGAATTAGTAGTTTGATTTCTGCTTTAGTGGCAGCTCAGCGGTCATGGAGGGATGACAGTTGATTCAGGTTATTGGGTTTGGGGCGTGGTTATGGCAGAGGTGCGTTAATCCAAACATCACTTCAGGACCAATGAGAGTGCACCCCACAGATCTGATTTGACTAAACTAAGATTAGCAGAACTGTCTTGAAGTCACAAACCCTCCAGACTAAACTATTCTTCGTTACGGTCACTGTCGTAAACACAGAGAAACACGTATATATGTTTTACTTATCTAGCTCTGTGTGTTTCTCAGTGACACCTGGTTCAACTCCGAGAGATAATTAATTATTCAGTTAACTCCAAAAAACAAACTAAATACAAGTTAAAGTATAGTTTTAGATGTCCATCCTTCAGTTTCATGGCAAATATTCTTTGAGTTTACCGGTAATGGTTAGCCATACACAGTATTCAATTCAATTCAGTTCAGTTTTATTTACAGTGGTGTTTGCCCTCTTCCTGATTTCTGAATCCTATTGAGATGCTGTGGCATGACCTTAAAAAGGAAGTTCATGCTCGAAAACCTTCCAATGTGGCTGAATTACAACAATTCTGCAAAGATGAGTGGGCCAAAATTCCTCCACAGCGCTGTAAAAGACTCATTGCAAGTTATCGCAGTTGTTGCTGCTAAGGGTGGCCCAACCAGTTATTAGGTTTAGGGGGCAATCACTTTTTCACACAGGGCCATGTAGGTTTGGATTTAGTTTTCCCTTAATAATAACAACCTTAATTTAAAAACTGCATTTTGTGTTTACTTGTGTTATCTTAGACTAATATTTAAATTAGTTTGATGATTTGAAACATTTCAGCGTGACAAACATTAAAAATATAAATAAGAAATCAGGAAGGGGGCAAACACTTTTTCACACCACTGTATATAGCGCCACTTCATAACAGAAGTTATCTCATTGCACTTTTCCTATCGAGCAGGTCTAGACCGTAACTCTTGATATTATTTACAGAGACCCAACAAAAGCTTTGAGTATTGCTTATATAGTTTTGATTAATAACTTTACTGATGCAATAAATGTACAGTTATATCAGAATTACATACCAAGTGATTTCTGTCTGAAACTGTGTGGTGATGTTGTACAGAACAATGTCATCATTTCCCTGGAATATTTGCACAGCGTCTATCTACATAGTGATGCATCATCACACAGGTTAAGGCCTTAATTTGTGTTCCGCTTACTGACTCCTGTGTTTTTGTTACTTACAGCTGGTATGCTTTGATGAAATGCAGTGTGATGCTCACCTCCCATCTGTCTGCAGCATAATTATCATGTGATTCATGTGTAAAAAGAATAAACACTGGTCGATATGTGTTTGTGCCACCAGTCTCATATATAACATGATGGCTCTATATCTCATTTTACATCTGTATTTCTTTTCTATCGCTACTGAAGGAACGAAGCGACATGAACTGGAGCTGGATTGTCTCTGAGGTCTTTAATTAATAAGAGCAGACTGAATGTGATATGAAAAGAATGATTTTGAGAACATTATTCGTTATACATTTCAGCAGCAGAAATGTTTTGTCGACAGTCCTCTAATTTTGTCCACAGGCATGAACGCCACTGTCATTTTGTATTTCTTCTACATCTTTTTCATTGTTTGGAAATACATTCATGGTTGCTACACTTGACTCAGCAAACACCACCGTGAAAGTCCAGCCAGCCCTGAATTATGTTTTATTTTTTATAGCACTGAGCAAATGTTTTCTTTAGGAGATATTAAAGTTGACTTTGACTGCGTTTGTATTGGGCTGCTGTCAGATGAGCCTTGTTCATCATGTGAGACGGAATCAGGATGTTGTTGGGCGACACCATCGCTGGATCAATTCCAGTGAAATGAAACAATGAGTAATTTTTCCTCCGTTAAAATAAAACTAGCTATAAACTCTGATATCGTCAGTATCCGTATCAGTACAAGTTCTGCGTCCCTGAAGAACGTTACAAACCCCTCCCCCGGTCCCTGTCCCCGCCATATCTTTTTTTATTTTAATCCTGTTCGGCACTTTGGTCAACTGTGAGTGTTTCAAATGTGCTATATGAATAAACTTTGACCTTGACCTTCCAGTTGGTTTCCTATAATATTCTGTATTGTGTCCTGAAAAACTCAACAGCAACATCTCTTTCCAGAAATCATGACCCGGTTACTCCACGGACCTTGTTGTGAGCGGTTTCTTGTAGGAACTATCGGTAGAAAGAAAATAGTTTCTACATGAAACTGCTCACAACAAATCTGAGGATTATCTTGAGTAACCGGGTCAGGATTGAGTTTTTCAGGCAGCTCAGGTCAGTACTTCATCAAGTGCAGTGAACACTGACTTTTAATAAAAACGCCCTGAAATGAAATTTTAAAGAATAAATGACACCAACATAAAAAATATTTAACTATCTTATTCACACTATTTTTTGTTATTTGAAATCCAACATTAAGAGTAACAGACAGTTTTAAAGTCAACACAAAGATATGCAGAAAGAGATTCAAACATTATGGAATTACAACTGTTTAATTTTAGTCCACAGAGTATTTTCCCAAAAGTCTTGATGATCCCCAAGATGTTTGGGAAAATACTCTGTGGACTGACGAGACAAAAGTTGAACTTTTTGGAAGGTGTGTGTCCCATTACATCTGGCGTAAAAGTAACACCGCATTTCAGAAAAAGAACATCATACCAACAGTAAAATATGATGGTGGTAGTGTGATGGTCTGGGGCTGTTTTGCTGCTTCAGGACCTGGGCAAGTGAATAAAAACCTTAACATTGAACCCTGTAATATATGAAGAAAGAAATATTCCACCTTCCCTCAGCTGGCTGCTGAGAAACCTTTTGACGTCTTCACATCCGACAGGACGAGGAGACTCCAGCCTCTGAAGGTAAAGACGCTGACACCGGAGGAGATCTACAGGAGCATCAGGCTGACCGGAGCAGGAAACTCGGCCCTCTACATCCGACTGAAGGTAGTTTGATTCAATTAAAATCATGCTGCAGGAGTCCTAAAACCCAGAAATTAGTTAGCATTTTTGCACTACCGGTTCCCTTGTCTCAAAGTTTGTTTGAATGGGTTTTCGGTTAGATGCCTTAAACATGCTTCCCTAATGGGCTCTCATCATCTTCACTGTCAGAGGGGACCTTGATCCTCTTGGTGACCACCTCACCTTTCAACAGGGCAAATGACTCTTGAAAGAACTCCAGATATGCTTCATTCCCTTGGACCATGACCTTTCCTTTGGTGTAGTATGTGGTGGTAAGCAGAGGGTCATCCTTGTCAAGGTGTTCATCTTTACATATCTTTTAATCTGCCTCCTGAGCCAATGCCCTCGTTCGATACATATGCATAATTGCTGCACAGAGTATCTTTCCAGATGTAGATGGAATCAGTGAAGAATATGAGGTTGTTCTTCTTCCTTCCTTTTTGTTGGGCGTAGTCAGTGAAGAGGACCTCTGAGTTTTCACAGAGTGTCTTCTTCTTGTGTTTGTGCCTGGCTGTTCCACTTTTACATTTAGCAGAGTACTGAATCTCCTTGCTCTCTACTCTGAGAGCTGTGCTGTGCTGCCTTCTGATCGGTTTCCATGGCGACGACATGTTTACTCCAAAGGGAGCTAGGCTAACTATTTACTTTGCTAGCTTTTCTAGCCTGCAAACACTGGCAAAAAACTTAACTATGTACAATTTACCAGATATGTTAATGTTACCAACAAGGATCCTTTAATGTGTCTTCTTGTCTTCATAAGGTTCTTCTGTTAGCTTCTTCAGTGCAGTTTCTCCTTTGGAAAGTTGGTAGCAGTTAGCTAGTTGCTAGCTAGCTTGACTGTTAGCCAGTTGTTTTGATTTAAAAAAAATATACAAAGATGATATTTCCTCTTCTGTTCTTGAGTCCTTTCTGAAGATTATTTGAAGGTAATTTTGCGAAATGTCCCACTTTTTTAGGTCCACGTTTAAGATGTATTCAGGAGCTAATCTTTGGTGCAGCTACTCTCATGGAGTTTTTCAACCTCACCTGTCAAACAGTGACCACATATTTTGTTTTCTTTTGGTTGCTCGGATTTTTTGTGTCTCTCTCTCTCTCGCAAACAAATTAACAAACCAATGAAGCTGACTGGAGCAGTTTGACCAGTCTGATCGCCGGATTGGCCACCACAGCATGACGTCGGGTTGCATTTTTCCAAAAGTTGAGTCTGTTTAAACTTTTCCACCCCCACCGCTGCAGAATCAACGCACGGGACTGGTATTTTCACCTGAGCCTGTCTGAATCCAGCCTTCACTCACTCAGTAAGTCAGGGACTGTCCGGCCAAAAAAGCAACCTATACCCACATTTTACAACAATGTTTGTGACTTTGTGCCAAGCAGCAATTTGTTTTTGTTTGTATAAGTAGTCTTGGAGGCCCGGGACAGAAAAGAGGGATCTCAACAAAGTACAACAAAGATCTTCTCCTCCACCGCTGTTCATCCAGGTAAGTTAAACACTTAACTTCCTGTCCCACCATTACGTCACTTTTTGTTTGTTGGCTATATCTGGCGAATCTGTCCCTCATTTGTATTATTTTCAATTTTATGCTAATTAAGTTGCCAGCGGAATCCCACAATGCCTTGCGAAGCCAATTGCTGCTTCCCATAGAAAATTAATAGGGGTGAGCTTTGCCTTGCATCACGTTCAGTGGGTCTTTACTGCAAAGCTTTAAGGTTTATTAGCCAGTCAGCAGAGATATACATGTCACAGGGCTACTTAAGCTAAGTCAACCACTCAATGCAGATGAAAACGGCCATCTTCAAGTTGGTGTGCATCTCACTTCACTTCAATGCAGAGCAGCAAAATCTTTTTTTTTTTTTTTTTTTTTAAGAAACACAGTGCACTTGAATGTCTTCCATCTCATAATATTTAAGGATAACCCAAACTAATTTTAAAGCCAGTCGGCAGCTGACCTTTAACTACATTTTCTGTTCTACCCCCCAAAATAATCTCTGTTCTTTGGAGACAAATATAATCCAGTAGGGTCTAGAAAAATGGCTTCAAGTCTAGTTCCTTATCTAACCCTCTCGGGCTTAAAGTGTTTATAAGACTTTAAAATATGAATGACAATGAAGCTCACTGTTTGCTGCATTTTATACTGAACTCCTTTTTGGTATCACTGTGATATGAATGGATTCTCTGTTTGTCTCTAGCTGGATGTTTTGAGGACGAGCTGATAAAGTTAACAGCAGCACTGCCTTGTGGACAGATGGCTGTACTGCAAGCTGCCCTGCAGGTACGTTCACATATTGAACACTGAATCAGCTCAGACACAGACCTGCTTCAAAATATACTGCTGAAAATCCTTAAATAATTTTGGGCTGTTGTCATCACAACCTCATGGTTTTTATAGCTGCATTAATAGGTTACTAATCAATCTCAAAACCAATACTCAATATTTTGTAGTGTGTGATATAATGCCATGCATTGGTAACATTCAAGTGATTTCATAAAGCCAAAGATATTTCACTTGTTTATCAGTCATTTGTCTTTTATATTCATCCTGTTCCATTTACACCAATCGTACACTGAGCTCTCAAGGAAAATAAGGAGTTAGAATTTACCTGAATAATTCATTTGTAGACAGTTCTGCCAACGATCGTTAATAGGCTCTCCAGGACACCAGTTAGAAAAGTAGAAACCCGTTCCATCACTCCATAACCAAAATCCATTCTTTAATACAGAAGATATTATTGTACGTAAGAGTCAAGACAATAATTCTTTAATTAAATAACTATTATATAATGATGAATAATATACCTCTTCTGCATCAGACCCTCCAATCCATGCTTCTCTCTGATCAGGAGTGATCCTCACTGTTATGTTCTGAATCGCACGGTACTCCTGAATGTTGTGCACAGATGCAAGGTTTCCACCCAAGACCAGACAGTTTCTCTACAGCGGAGAAAGAAGAAAACTCTGTAAACGATGCCAATTAACTAAGTGTAGAAAGTAGTGAACAGAATAAAAGTAGTGTAGAAGCCTCACTGAATAAAGATAATCCTGATTACCTCAGCCTGAGGCCAAGTCATGGTTCGTGGAACGTAGAGGAAACAGCGACCGTAGAGCTCAGTCCAACCACCGGGACAAGGTGTGGACCTCTTGACAACATGACCCTCTGCTGAAGTCAAACAGACAAGAGTGGATAATGAGTCCACAGTAGTCTTTCTGTTTGTTTACAGGAGAACATCATGACAAAGTGTATTTTAGTACAATTCTGGAAAAGTACCCACTGACCTGTTGAGTCGGTAGACTAAGGTCAGTTTTCTGAAATTTTGTTTAAATACGCAAATGAGGCATTATCTAATGCAAATTTTTGCTGAATTTAGGAGAAAGCTATGGAAGCAAATAGACAAAGTGTAGTAAAATAAACACCTAAATGTGTATTTTGGATGTTTTCTTTCCACTAGTCTGAAAGAAGACCAAATCTCAAAATTGACCAGTTTTTGAAAAAATAATGTTTTTGCCTGTAGTGTCTCGCCTCATTCAGCATATCATCTTTTATCACTCTTGTCTCCAGTTCACATATAGTTTCATCTTCTGTATTGTGAAAATATTGGCCTTTATCGTCACTGATATTCCTTCTGTGGAGATATTGAAGCTCTGACTAACTGCTGTGTTTTTCTCTGTTCTGCTGGGATGGTTTATTGTTACGAGACACACCCGTCTGTGTGTGCTGTGCTGACACAGATATGTTGTACTGACCAAACACACTAACATCTGGTGGATATGTGATAGCGTGTATGTTTGCACACTCACCTGTCTTCGTTGTCAGTCTTGTGTCTTTAATTATCTGCTTCGCTGTAACACTACAGAAGGGATGAAGCTGTCAAATATGGTTAAATACAATGGATTTTCATATGCTCTGTATCTGTAAATAACCTTTTTATGCAGTGCTACCTTTCTCAAATCCTAAAAAAAGTCTATTACGATTCTGCAATCGTACAAACTAGTTCTTTTCTAGCGTAACCCGGCCTCTCAACAGCCTCTCATCAGCCAGTTTGAAACTGAAGATTCATTTAATTTGAATAGTTGCATTTAAGATTTATGATGGATTATATACACATGTAGAATTTAGGGTTGCCTAGAGAAAAAGAAGTGTTTGATTTATGTTTTATTCTTAAAGCACTGAGCAAATGTTTTATTTCAGGAGATATTGAAGTTTACTTTGACTGCATTTGTATTGGGCTGCTGTCATAGAGCCTTGTTAAAATGTCAGACTGAATCAGGACGTTGTTGTGTTGATGCCATCACTGATCAATTCCAGTGAAATGAAACAGTCATTTTTCCTCACTTAAAAAACAGCTAGAAACTCACCTTCTTTCTTTGCTTTAAAGTCCTGACAGTATCGGACAAGTCGCCTGCTCCCTGAAGAAGCAACACGTCTGTCTCTCTTTATTAAAGGTTTTCATCATCTTTAATATCATCTCCACCATTAAGATGCTGACTGTGTCACTGTTTGTTTGTACCCTGATGGCTCTGACTCCCAGCTGCTGGTGAGGATTTACTGGCAGTGCTGAAGTGTAACTAAGCACATTTACTCAAGTACTCTACCTGAGTACAATTTTTAGTTATATGTATTTTCTATTTTCATTTTCTGAGACTTTATACTTCTACTCCACCACATTTCTGTGTGAAATACTGCACTTTATACTCCACTACATATATTTAAGTACTTTGCAGATGCAGATTTTACATACAAAACATGTGATCAACGAATAAAATATCTTCACTGTCCTATCAAAACCATGTATCTCGAAAGTGTCAAACTTTTCAGGAGCTTTTCAACTTTGTGATACAGCATTTTTTAGACAATCTAATCTAACCCTAACCCCTAACCCTAACCCTTTATTTAGCTTAAGAAGTAGGAGACGTTTCTCAACCCATAAAGGAACACTTAATCCTTCAGTTTAGAAAAATTCAGAATCACCAAATTTGGAGATAAGTACATGGGACAGTGTTGCTGCATTGTTATACATTAGATAAAATGAACTCTGCTTCACCCAGCTACAAGATTAAAATGTTGCTTGCACATGAATGCATCAATAATTGTAATCCAATAATATACTATATTATATTAGCCCCTGTCGGAGGGTTCAACTAAACCAAACGCTGTCTGACGCTTTGGGAAACTTTGAATAGGAAGATCCATTAGAGGTTTGGATGAGATCGCTCTTGTACCATCTCTCATTATGTTTTGGAAATTTTCACTAGGTATCCTCCCAACATTTACAATGTACGTATTTAATGGTATTATAGCTGAAGCTCTCTGAGATTCAGGACGATTATACCCAATCAAACAGCAAACATGACACAGACCAGCTTGTTTCAATGCTTGAGACTTTTAATTTTGCACAAGACAAAGAAAGAACAGTTCACTCTGCAGAATAAAGTTGTGCTTAAAGCATTCTTTTCATAACACATCCAGTCTGCCCTTATTAGAGGCCTCAGAGACAATCCAGCTCCAGTTCATGTCACTTATTGCTTCGTTCCTTCAGTAGTGTTACAGCGATAGAGAAGAATAAAGATGTGAAATGAGATATAGAGCCTTCAGGTTATATATGAGACTGTGGTGTAAAGAGAGACGAGTTTCCAAGCAGACACACAAACACAGGTTGATCAGTGTTTGTGTTTTTGACAGGTACTTCATGCCTTTATCAGCGTTTTCTAACACAGACAGATGGTAACTGATGATTACACCACATGTCATCCCAGCATTTCTGACCTGTAAATACCAAAAACACAGCGGTCTCACATCATTATGTAGACAGATCATTCATCCTGGGATATCCTGTCGGTTTGAACAGCACCACTCACAGTTAAACTTTGGGCTGTTGTCATCACAACCTCACAGTTTTTATAGCTGCATTAATAGGTTACTAATCTATCTCAAAACCAATACTCAATATTTTGTAGTGTGTGATATAATGCCATGCATTGGTAACATTCAAGTGATTTCATAAAGCCAAAGATATTTCACTTGTTTATCAGTCATTTGTCTTTTATATTCATCCTGTTCCATTTACACCAATCGTACACTGAGCTCTCAAGGAAAATAAGGAGTTAGAATTTACCTGAATAATTAATTCGTAGACAGCTCTGCCCACCATAGTTATTAGGCTCTCCAGGACACCAGTTAGAAAAGTAGAAAGGCGTTGCATCACTCCAGAACCAATATCCGTTCTTTAATACAGAAGATATTATTGTACGTAAGAGTCAAGACAATAATTCTTTAATTAAATAACTATTATATAATGATGAATAATATACCTCTTCTGCATCAGACCCTCCAATCCATGTTTCTCCCTGATCATGAGTGATCCTCGCTATCATGCTCTGAATCGCATGGTACTCCTGAACGTTGTGCAAAGATGCAAGGTTTCCACCCATGGACAGACAGTTTTTCTACAGCGGAGAAAGAAGAAAACTCAGTTAATTGGCATCGTTTACAAAGTGTAGAAAGTAGTGAACAGAATAAACGTAGTGTAGAAGCCTCACTGAATAAAGATAATCCTGATTACCTCAGCCTGAGCCCAAGTCATGATTCGTGGAACGTAGAGGAAACAGCGACGGTAGAGCTCAGTCCAACCACCGGGACAAAATGTGGACCTCTTGACAACACGACCCTCTGCTGAAGTCAAACAGACAAGAGTGGATAATGAGTCCACAGTAGTCTTTCTGTTTGTTTACAGGAGAACATCATGACAAAGTGTGTTTTAGTTCAATTCTGGAAAAGTACCCACTGACCTGTTAAGTCGGTAGAATTTCCGGCCTCTGCGTCTGGAAGAGCTGCACAGTTTGACATAGCAGTTACTGATTTAAGTTGTCTGCTGTTGTCATTGTGTGTTTATGAATGCATTCAATTTCTTTCTCTGTACATGGATAATACTCATGTCTCATAAATTAGATTTACAAATCTACAGAAATATGCACTCACCTTGGACAATAGTTCCCTCTGTCCCAGGTTCATCCTCTGTGCCTGGAAGAGCTGGAAGGACATTTTGACCCTCCAGTGAGTTAATTTCTTCATCTACCCTTGTTGCTGTGTACAGACAAATGTACATAAGCTCTCGCTCTTTCACACTCACTCACATATGGACTAAAACTCACCAGCAGCTGTGGTCAGAGCCATCAAGGCACAAAGAAGGGCAGACACAGTCAGCATCTTCATGGTGGAGATGATGCAGATGTCAAAGATGATGATTACCTTTAATAAAGACAGACAGGGACGTGTTAGTAATACTTCTCCAGGGAAGAGACGACCTGTAGTGGCAGTTAATTCAATATATAATGACAGTTTGTAAGCAAACCTGCTGCAGAATGATCTTCTCTTCTTCCTTGTCAGCGTCAGTAGCTTCAGTCGTCCTGTGTGGAGGTGCTGAACAGGAGAAACACCAGCTCTTATATACAGTTACTTCTCAAGCCGTCCCTCACACAACCAGGAACTAAAGACACGCACACTGATAAGAGACATAGAAACTCAAACTAAAATACACATCAAACAGGCATCATGTTCACCATGTTTTGTTTGCATAATGTTTGTAACCACAGGAGCTGTTTTATGATGACTAAATAAACATGCAAGTTAATTTTCATTTAAGTAAGTAAAGCTTTATTTTTATAGCACTTTTTAAAACACAGTGCTTCACACACGCAAGAAAAATATAAATGAATAAATAAAGTAAATATAAATTACAATATAAAAGACAGGGATGGAGATCTATGACAAGGGTTGTCTATAAACAGTAGGCGATTTGAGGGGGACGAGGGGGGATGCCAATTCTCCTTGTTGGCAAAATGACCAAAATCCGTCCCCCTTGTTAACCTGCTCAAAAGATGCTCTGTGCTTTGTCTCGTAATGGCGCTTCACAGTGTTGCTTTTAATAATCACCACGATCATGTAACATCTAAGAGTCTGTCTATTCTGGATTAAAAGTCTACCGCTGGGCCTTCCCCCCTGTTAAAAATAAACAAATCGCCTACTGCCTATAAAGATGAGTTTGTAGAAGCTGCTTAAAGCAGTCCAAAGATTCAGCAAATCTGATAGTTTGGGGAAGATGATTCCAGAGGGTTGGGGCTAAAACAGCGAAGGGGCGATCACCTTTTGTTTTGAGGTTGGAGCGGGGGACGGATAAAAGGCTGAGATCGGAGGATCTAAGTGGTCGAGGAATGGAATGATGAGTGACTTAGTGTATATGTTACCAACAACATATTGTAGTTCATTCTGAATTTTACAGGAAGCCAATGGAGGGATGCATGAACAGGGGTAATGTGGGATCAACAGCTGGCAGCCTGAAAGCTGCGTTTTGGACCAAGTGTAGAGGGAATTACAATAATGTAGACGAGATAAAATGAAAGTCTGAATAAATAGATTTCTGCTTTGGTGGCAGCTCAAGCAGTCATGGAGGGAGGACAGTTGATTCAGGTTATTGGGTTTCGAGCGTGGTTATGGCAGAGGCGCGTTAATCCACACATCACTTCAGGACCAATGAGAGTGCATCCCACAGATCTGACTTGACTAAACTAAGATTAGCAGAGCTGTCTTGAAGTCACAAACCCTCCACACTAAACTATTTCTTCGTTACGGTCACTGTCGCAAACACAGAGAAACACGTATATATGTTTTACTTATCTAACTCTGTGTGTTTCTCAGTGACACCTGGTTCAACTCCGAGAGATAATTAATTATTCAGTTAACTCCAAAAAACAAACTAAATACAAGTTAAAGTATAGTTTTAGATGTCCATCCTTCAGTTTCATGGCAAATATTCTTTGAGTTTACCGGTAATGGTTAGCCATACACAGTATTCAATTCAATTCAATTTTATTTACAGTGGTGTTTGCCCCCTTCCTGATTTCTGAATCCTATTGAGATGCTGTGGCATGACCGTAAAAAGGAAGTTCATGCTCGAAAACCCTCCAATGTGGCTGAATTACAACAATTCTGCAAAGATAAGTGGGCCAAAATTCCTCCACAGCGCTGTAAAAGACTCATTGCAAGTTATCACAAACGCTTGTTTGCAGTTGTTGCTGCTAAGGATGGCCCAACCAGTTATTAGGTTTAGGGGGCAATCACTATTTCACACAGGGACATGTAGGTTTGGATTTAGTTTTCCCTTAATAATAACAACCTTCATTTAAAAACTGCATTTTGTGTTTACTTGTGTTATCTTTGACTAATATTTAAATTTGTTTGATGATCTGAAACATTTAAGTGTGACAAACATGCAAAAAAATAAGAAATCAGGAAGCGGGCAAACACTTTTTCACACCACTGTATATAGCGCCACTTCATAACAGAAGTTATCTCATTGCACTTTTCCTATCGAGCAGGTCTAGACCGTAACTCCTTATATAGTTTTAATTAATAACTTACTGATGCTGCAAATGTACAGTTATATCAGAATTACATACCAAAGTGATTTCTGTCTGAAACTGTGTGGTGATGTTGTACAGAACAATGTCATCATTTCCCTGGAATATTTACACAGTGTCTGTCTACATAGCGATGCATCATCACTCATTTTACATCTGTATTTCTTTTCTATCATTACTGAAGGAACAAAGCGACATGAACTGGAGCTGGATTGTCTCTGAGGTCTTTAATTAATAAGAGCAGACTGAATGTGATATGAAAAGAATGATTTTGAGAACATTATTCTGCAGAGTGAACTGTTTTTTCTTGTCTTGTGCAGAAATTATAGTCTCAGGTATTGAAACAAGCTGGTCTGTGAGTTTGTATTAAATATCCTGTTTTTATGGGTCTAACTTCCCAAAGAGCTCCAGCTATAATACCAAATAATACTGTACATCATCACTGTGGGGAGTACGTATTGAAAATTTCTGTCCCACAATAAATAAATAAATACATATATATACGTTTCCAAACTTTGACTATGGTGTTACATGAAAAATAAAAGATATAACATCCAAACGTCACACATCTTTGGTTTTGCTTAATGGTGCCAGCATGTGGACATACTAAGTCATGAAATATGACTGACACCATTTCACTTAGAGGATGTTAGAGGACTGTTGATAAAACATTTCTGCTGCTGAAATGTATAACGTCCTCTAAGTCATGTAATTTTGTCCACAGGCATGAACGCCACTGTCATTTTGTATTTCTTCTACATCTTTTTCATTCTTTGGAAACACATTCATGTTTGCTACACTTGACTCAGCAAACACCACTGTGAAAGTCCAGCCAGCCCTGAATTATGTTTTATTTTTTATAGCACTGAGCAAATGTTTTCTTTAGGAGATATTAAAGTTGACTTTGTATTGGGCTGCTGTCAGATGAGGCTTGTTCATCATGTGAGACGGAATCAGGACGTTGTTGGGTCGACGCCATCGCTGAATCAATTCCAGTGAAATGAAACAATGAGTCATTTTTCCTCACTTAAAATAAAACTAGCTATAAACTCTGATATCTTCAGTATCCGTATCAGTACAAGTACTGTGTCCCTGAAGAATGTTACAAACCCCTCCCCCGGTCCCTGTCCCCCGCCATATCTTTTTTTATGTTAATCCTGTTCAGCACTTTGGTCAACTGTGAGTGTTTCAAATGTGTTATATGAATAAACTTTGACCTTGACCTTCCAGTTGGTTTCCTATAATATTCTGTATAGTGTCCTGAAAAACTCAACAGCAACGTCTCTTTCCAGAAATCATGACCCGGTTACTCCACGGACCTTGTTGTGAGCGGTTTCTTGTAGGAACTATCGGTAGAAAGAAAATAGTTTCTACATGAAACTGCTCACAACAAATCTGTGGATTATCTTGAGTAACTGGGTCAGGATTGAGTTTTTCAAATGTATTTTTTTGGTGCTTTGAGCTCCACAAGCCAAGCGCCATATAGTCATCTCTGCGGCCGATATCTCCAAAACTCTGCAACTCACACCAAAACAATCTAGATGGATAAACAGCTCTACAGGTGAGAGGAGAAATATGTGTTTTTGAGGTGAACTGTCCCTTTAAGAAGGCAGCTCAGATCTGTTCTTCATCAAGTGAGCACTGAATTTTAATAAAAACGCCCTGAAATGAAATTTTAAAGAATAAATGACACCAACATAAAAAATATTTAACTATCTTATTCACAGTATTTTTTTGTTGTTATTTGAAATCCGACATTAAGAGTAATAGACAGTTTTAAAGTCAACACAAAGAGATGTAGAAAGAGATTCAAACATTATAGAATTACAACAACTGTTACATTTTTGAATTTTTAAAGTCTTGATGATCCCCAAGGCTTTTGGGAAAATACTCTGTGGACCGACGAGACAAAAGTTGAACTTTTTGGAAGGTGTGTGTGTCCCATTACATCTGGCGTAAAAGTAACACCGCATTTCAGAAAAAGAACATCATACCAACAGTAAAACATGGTGGTGGTAGTGTGATGGTCTGGGGCTGTTTTGCTGCTTCAGGACCTGGAAGACTTGCTGTGATAAATGGAACCATGAATTCTGCTGTCTACCAAAAACTCCTGAAGGAGAACGTCCGGCCATCTGTTTGTGACCTCAAGCTGAAGCGAACTTGGGTTCTGCAGCAGGACAATGATCCAAACCACACCAGCAAGTCCACATCTGAATGGCTGAAGAAGAACAAAATGAAGACTTTGGAGTGGCCTAGTCAAAGTCCTGACCTGAATCCTATTGAGACGCTGTAGCATGACCTTAAGGCAGTTCATGCCTGAAATGATTCTGCAAAGATGAGTGGGCCAAAACTCCTCCACAGCGCTGTAAAAGACTCATTGCAAGTTATCGCAAACGCTTGATTGCAGTTGTTGCTGCTAAGGGTGGCCCAACCAGTTATTAGGTTTAGGGGGCAATCACTATTTCACACAGGGCCATGTAGGTTTGGATTTTGTTTTCCCTTAATAATAACAACCTTCATTTAAAAACTGCATTTTGTGTTTACTTGTGTTATCTTTGACTAATATTTAAATTATGATCTGAAACATTTAAGTGTGACAAACTTGCAAAAAAATAAGAAATCAGGAAGGGGGCAAACACTTTTTCACACCACTGTAAATGAGAAATAGTCTCACTTTTCTTCTTGCAGAAGAAACATAAGGGGAAATAGCAGATTTAAAATGATATGAGGTGATTTCAGTGATAGTGTATATGCAGAATTACAATATAAATCTCTTTCATTTTGTTGGGGACCGGAAATTAGTTAAATTCCACCAAAAAAAACAACAGCTTAATTTTAATGTTGATAAACGTGTTTCCCTTTGTTAGTTACTCACTCACACTAAACCATATTCATGCTGCTTATTTGTACACCGATAAATACATAACCTGACTTTAATCTAATTCAACAGTAATTTGTGGATGATTTTAAATTCATCACCAAAATCAACTTGAACTGGTGCGTTCATATTCATAGTAGATGTGAATGACCATTGAATCCCCAATCACTGAAGTAGGCCGTCATCTTTACCTCCAACCATAGGGGGCAGTGTTGCCATGGAACTCCTGAGAAAGGCTTTCACAAGAAAGGACTTCATTATTGAACTTGAACCAAATGTTACTTTGTTTGTTTTGGTTGACTAAATTCTAGCTGCATACTTAATGTGGACATTGTATTTTATTTGTTTTATTAAGTGTACATTTTTTACCTCACATGCTTTTATTTTGAAGTCTAGAAAAGGAAGTGCAGCGGCACCCTGTGTTTACATTGGTGCACTTTTCACGTGAAGCGCCATTCTGATTTAACGTTAAGAGAGAAAGGATAAACCCTTCGTACTCACTGTACAAATGTTTGTTTTAAAAAGGTTTCTTTCTACATCTTAGCTCCTGGCTGAAGGGCACAAGCTCTTACGGTGTTTTTGGAAATTAAATTCTTTATAAACATCAGTTCCTGAGAGTAAAATGCATCTGTTCAGCCGGGAATGCTACAGTAAGAGCTTTACCAAGAAGAACAACAGCTTCACCTAATCAGTCCTACCTCACCTCTGAAAGCTGTCTAATGACAACCAAAGGACTTGATATGATAATCTAGTCCAATGCACGCCTGTAAAGAAAATGGATGCTTCTGAAAATAAGGACCTCGACCAGCAAGTGGAGGCCCCTCATAATGGAACGGAAGAGGAGGAGCTTCACCGTTCTGGTCAACAACGCAACCCCACGGAGAAGATGCGTGCATATAAAGAGGAGGAGGCCCTAAAAAGGGAGAAAAGGTTGATTCAGCTGTATGAAAAATGGAAGGACCTGGCTCGCAACATAAGGGAAGAGCTAAAAACAGACGTTAGTGAGAGTCAACTGGTAGTGCTTATTAACACACTTGAGAAGGGAAGGGATGATGTTATGCATGTCTACCTGGAAATCAGACATTACATTGCTCCATCCAGTGACACTAGACGCAGAATCGACACTTGTGAAGCTGTGACAAAAGATATTTCGAAGATAATTTTTGACAGAATGGCATGTCTTGAGGACTTTGACAGAGAAAATGTAAAACACAGCCTGCGTGATTTACTCACAATTATGCTCACTCTGTTTATGGATCCACAGTCTCACGCCCCACGTCATCAAGGTCTACAGTTATGTCCATTGCAGTCAAGCGTGCAGATGCAGCAGCTGATTTAGCAGCCAAAGAAGCGGAATACTCAGTCATACAAGAGATCGAAGCTCGAAAGTGTGAACTGGAAAAACTAAAGGCAGAGAAGGATCTAAAAGCAGCTAGAGCCGGACTGCAGGCCTATGATCAAGAAATGGCACAGGAAGTCAGCATACATTCTTCACACTCACATACAAGGGAACAGCAGGATGTAAGTGTAGCGGTGCAGCAGCATGTAGTTCCATTTCCCATCCAATGTCCTACCAACATCACAGCAACACTACCTCCTCCAAAATCTGATATATCTTATCTCGCTCAAGCTATCCAAGATAGCATAGCCCTGAACAGACTGCCTACAACAGAACCATCTGTGTTCAGTGGTGATCCTATCCAGTTCATTGAGTGGAAGGCTGCATTTGTGTCGCTCATTGATGGAAAGGCCATTTCTTCTGCTGACAAGCTGCACTATTTAAAAAGGTATGTTGGTGGGCCAGCTCGTAAGTCTCTTGATGGTATCTTCTACAGAAATGATGATGAGGCTTATAATGATGCATGGAACAAGTTGAACCAACGGTATGGACAGCCATTTGTCATAGAGAAGGCATTTAGAGAAAAACTAGCTAAATGGCCTAAGATTCAGCCTAAAGATGCTGAAGGTTTCAGAGATTTCTCTGACTTCCTGAATGCGTGTCATCAAGCTATGCCTCATGTCAAAGGGCTTGAAATATTGGATGATTGTGATGAAAATCAGAAACTTGTACACAAATTACCAGATTGGGCAGCAGCACGGTGGAACTGCCAGGTCACGCAGACACTTATTGAGACTCATGACTTTCCAAAGTTTAAAGATTTTGTGACCTTCATGTCAATGGAAGCAGAGGTTACTTGCAATCCAGTCACCTCCTTCAGTGCTCTTCGTGCCTCTGACCCCACTTCAGAAGAACGAAACCTTAAGGACAGTAAAAGGAACAGGGCTAACATCTTTCACATTCAAACAGCTACAGAAAATAAACAAAATGATAAAAACGAACAAAAGCCCACTAAAGGAAATTATATTATGTGTCTCTTCAGCGAAGACAGCAAGCATAAGATTCACAGCTGTTTTAAATTTGTGGCAAAGTCATTAGAAGAGAAACGGAAATATGTGAAGGAGAACAAGCTCTGCTATGGTTGCATGAGACCAGGCCACAGCGCAAAAGACTGCCGTCAACGTCTGTCCTGTGACACCTGTAGAGGTAAACATCCAATGTGTCTACATGATGAAAACTACACAAAGAAAGTCAACACTGCACTAGTCTCAAATCAAGGTGACACAGAGATGGCTACTAGTACGTCTCTCAAAGTAGAGAACGATGAGCCATCCACCAATACTTCAATGATAGTGCCAGTGTGGGTATCAACCAAGAGGAATCCTGCCTCTGAAAAACTTGTTTATGCTCTGCTTGACACCCAGAGTGATACTGTGTTTGTCGACCGAGATCTGAGCAACAAGCTACAAGCTGACTCCTGTCCTGTGAGACTGAAGTTGACAACCATGACTGCAAAAGATGTTGTTATGCCGAGTGAATAGGTGTCCGGTCTCAAAGTAAGAGGCTTCAGCTCCACTGTTGTCCTCAACCTTCCTCCTGCCTACACTAAGGACTCCATTCCAGTGAACCGTACTCACATCCCTACTTGTGACACAGCACGTCACTGGAAGCATCTCTCTACAATAGTGGACAAAATTCCACCACTGCAGGATTGTGAGGTTGGTCTCTTGATAGGCTACAGCTGTCCAAAGGCTTTGGCACCAAAACAGGTGATTTTAGGAGGAGACGATGAGCCTTATGCAGTCCATAAAGACCTAGGATGGAGTATTGTTGGTCGTCTGCCCACACACCATGAATCACAAAGCTTCAACACCATCTGTCATGGAGTAAGAACTAAAGAGCTTCCCCCAGTGACTCCAGCAGATGTTATTAAGGTTTTGGAGTCTGACTTCAAAGATGCTGGTGAAGATAATAAAACTGTGTCGCAGGATGACATCCTCTTCTTGACCAAATTGCAGCAAGGCATAAGGAAGAACGATAACGGGCATTACGAGATGCCTCTCCCATTCAAAGAGAGACCTCACTTGCTTAACAATAAGCAGCTTGCCATTGTAAGACTCAGTCATCTTAAAAGGAAATTGTTGAAAGATGAAAGGTACAAGGAACACTATGTTTGGTTTATGGAAGAGGTCATTGAGAGAGGTGATGCGGAAGAAGTGCAAGATGAAGGAAAGGTTGGAGAGAAGTGGTACATCCCTCATCATGGGGTGTATCACCCTAAAAAGCCAGACAAGCTCCGTGTTGTCTTTGGCTGCTCCGCCAAGTACCAGGGAACCAGCCTCAATGACCATTTGCTCCAAGGCCCAGATTTAATGAATAAGCTGACTGGTGTTCTTGTAAAATTCAGACAACATCCAGTTGCCTTTATATGCGATGTCGAACAGATGTTTCACCAATTTCATGTGGAAGAAGCAGATCGAAACTACCTCCGTTTTCTCTGGTGGAAAAACGGAGACTTAACTTTACAGCCACAAGAATACCACATGAAGGTCCATCTTTTTGGTGCTACCTCATCACCTGGATGCGCCAACTATGGTCTGAAACATCTCTCCAAGGAGAATGAGTGTATGTATCCTCTTGGCTCAAAATTCATCACAACAGACTTTTATGTAGATGACGGTGTCACCAGTGTAGCCAGCGCAGAAGAAGCTGTCCAGGTAGCAAGAGAAGCTCGACAACTGTGTGCCTCAGGTGGTCTTAGACTGCACAAATTTATTTCAAATGACAGAGTTGTCCTGGATAGCATTCCAATTTCTGAACGAGCCATTGAAGTAAAAGCCCTTGACCTCAACTTCGATGACACCCCTTTAGAGAGAGCTTTAGGGATCCACTGGCACATTGATTCTGACAGATTCAGATTCTCTGTTGACCTCAAAGACCAGCCAGCAACACGCCGTGGCATACTATCCACAGTTGCATCACTGTATGATCCGCTGGGCTTTATTGCTCCTTTTGTGCTCAGTGGAAAATTAGTGCTTCAGGAAATGTGCAGAAACGGAACAGGCTGGGACGACCCTCTTCCTAAAGAATTGCAGCCAAGGTGGGAGCTTTGGAAAGCTGATCTTATGAACTTGGAAAAGATCAATATACCCCGCTGTTATGTACCTGCAAACTTTGGAAAGGTCATAAAAAGAGAACTTCATCACTTCTCTGATGCGAGCAACAGCGGATATGGTCAGTGTTCCTATTTAAGAGTCACAAACAAAGAAGGTAACATCCATTGTGCCCTGGTCATAGGTAAATCCAGAGTTGCTCCCATTAAGGTCCAGACTATTCCCAGGCTCGAACTGACCACTGCGGTCATCTCAGTTGCCATGAGCAATATGCTTAAACAGGAGCTAGAATATGCAGACATAGAAGAGCACTTCTGGACCGACTCCCAAGTAGTTTTGGGGTACATTAACAACGAGGCACGCCGCTTTCACACGTTTGTGGCAAACAGAGTGCAGAAGATACATCTCAGCTCTACTCCTCAACAGTGGAGATATGTTCACACTAATGAGAACCCTGCTGACCATGCATCAAGGGGTTTAAACGCTGGTGAGATTCTTACATCCAATTGGTTGACAGGGCCAAGATTCTTATGGAAGAAGGATATACCTCCTGTGACAGATATTGACACAGCACTAATGACTGGAGATCCTGAAGTGAAACAGGCTCAGACACTAAGTGCAGAAACAACAGAAGTCACCCTCTCAGACCGCTTGTCAAAGCTGTCTTCGTGGTCTGGAGCTGTCCAAGCTGTGGCTCGCCTTGTTCGCCGAGCCAAAGGGGATAAGTCCATCAGTCACAGTACGGTAGCTGAACGAGAAGATGCTAAACGCATCATCATTAAAGACCTACAAAGAAACACCTATACAGGGGATATCAAGTTATTGAGCAAGGGGGCCCAGCTGTCACCTAGCAGCAAGCTGTATCATCTTGATGCCTTCCTAGATCAAGAAGGAATACTCAAGGTGGGAGGAAGGCTTTGCGATGCACCCCTACCCAGCTCAGTCAAACACCCAGTGATCATTCCTAAAGATCACCATATAACAAAGATGATCATCTCTCAATGTCATGAGAATGTCAAGCACCAAGGTAAGGGCCTTACAATTAATGAGATCAGATCACAAGGCTACTGGATTCCAGGAATGAGCAGAGCAGTAGCATCCCATGTGCATCACTGTGTGACATGTCGGAAGCTCAGGAGACCCACCGAAGAACAAAGAATGGCCGACCTCCCTTCGGAGCGTACAAATCCATCTCCACTCTTCGCATACTGTGGTATGGACTGCTTTGGTCCCTTTGTCACTAAACAGGGTCGGAAAGAACATAAAAGGTACGGCCTCCTCTTCACATGTTTCAGCTCCAGAGCTATTCATATTGAAATGCTAAATGACATGTCTACAGATGCCTTCATCAATGGCCTGCGCTGTTTCGTTGCATTACGGGGAGCAGTGCACCAAATCAAATGTGACCAAGGCACCAACTTTGTAGGAGCCAAGAATGAGCTGAAAAATGCCCTCAAGGAGATTGACGCTGATCGTCTGACAGTGTTCTTAGCTGAGAAGCAGTGTGACTTTGTCCTAAATGCGCCCCATTTAAGTCATGCAGGTGGGGTATGGGAGAGACAAATCAGAACAGTGAGAAATGTTCTTCGCTCAACTCTCTCACTCTCTTCTGACAGACTGGACGATGCATCACTGCGGACATTCTTTTACGAAGCTATGATGATCATAAACAGTAGACCACTAACAGTGGACAACCTAAACGACCCCAACAGCCTTGCACCTCTCACCCCTAATAACCTGCTTACTATGAAGTCTGTTCCAGCATTACCACCACCAGGCAGATTCATCAGAGAAGACATCTATGCAAGAAAAAGGTGGCATCATGTTCAGTACCTCGCAGAGCAGTTTTGGAGTCGCTGGCGTAGGGAGTATCTTTCCAACATTGCCACCAGGCAGCGCTGGCACAGAGCAAAGAGAAACCTGCGAGTAGGAGATATTGTGATGGAAAAGGCTGATGGTCTGCCTAGAAATGAGTGGCAGCTGGCCAGAGTTACAGAGACTACTACAGATAAAGACAGGCTTGTGAGAAGAGTCAAAGTATGCCTTGGTGACCGGAATCTGGAGAAGGATGGTCGTCGTCTCAACAAGCTGTCTGTCATTGAACGCCCAGTCCAGAAGCTGATCCTGTTGCTAGAGACCGTCTAACTGCTTCCAATAGCAACCAAGTGTATCCTTTTCATTATATTACTTAAATTCTAGCATTCATTCTCCATAGTATGGGCACTTTTCGTCCGTTTCTGAGTTAAAGGTCATTTTATTTAAAAATCATTTGTAATTTATATTTCTTAACGTCATACAAATCCCTCATGATTTGGTGGGAGTGTAAATGACCATTGAATCCCCAATCACTGAAGTAGGCCGTCATCTTTACCTCCAACCATAGGGGGCAGTGTTGCCATGGAATTCCTGAGAAAGGCTTTCACAAGAAAGGACTTCATTATTGAACTTGAACCAAATGTTACTTTGTTTTGGTTGACTAAATTCTCGCAGCATACTTAATGTGGACATTGTATTTTTATTTGTTTTATTAAGTGTACATTTTTTACCTCACATGCTTTTATTTTGAAGTCTAGAAAAGGAAGTGCAGCGGCGAGAGGCGGAAATGGAGTCAGAGGAGGAATCAGAGCGCGAAATAAGAAACGAGGATTCGAGAGGATTTGAAAATAAAAAGAAAAGGAAGAAGAGTAACTCAAGTGAATCCGGTCAGAAAGAGGAGAAGTATCTTGTTGGGATGATAGCTGTGACACAAACAGACGGCATTTTCAAGAATCCGCATGAAGTCGGAAAGTTTGTAGGAAGAAAGCTCGGAGATGTCAGATCGGTCAGGATAACAAGAAGTGGGATGGTTATCATTGAATGTGTGTCAAAGCGTCAGAGAGATAAAGCCCTGAAGATTCATGCGTTTGGAGATTATAGCAGTGTGGACTGCTTCCCACTCGGAGCAGAAGTAAAGAAGAAGGGGGTAGTAAGCGGCGTGCCACTGTCGGTGGAGGCCGAGGCATTTCGGGAGGTTGAAGATGTGTGTGAAGCAAGAAGGATGACAAGATTCAGAAATGGGGAGAAGGAGGACAGTAACTCAGTGTGTTTGACTTTTGAGGGGGAATTACCAGAGAGAGTGTACCTAGACTATGTGTGCTACAGGGTGAGGCCATATGAGAGAGCTCCTCTCAGGTGTTTCTGCTGTCAGGAGTATGGACATGTTGCGGCAGTATGTAGAGGAGGCAGAAGATGTGGGAGATGTGGGAAGGACGACTGTAATGTGGAGAAGTGTAATGTGGAGAAAGAGCAAGCAAAGTGCCTGCACTGCGAGGGAAACCACCATATACGGGATCAGCAAAATGTCCAAAAAGAATTAAGGAAATGAAAATGAATAAGATCAGAGCGGAAAAGGGATTGTCATTTGCGGAAGCTGTTAAGAGTATGGAGAGGAACGGTGAAAGGGTGGTAGTTCAAAAGGAAAAGGAGAAGAAAGGAAATGGAGACGAGCAAAACATCAGTATGGACAAGAAGCGATTTCTGGCATTTATTGCCACGGTTATAAACTGTGCGGCTGAAATGAAGGGGAAGTCAGAAAGGATTAAGATGGTACTGGATGCGGCAAGAAGATTCTTGAATGTTGTGGACATATCTGGAGAGGATCTGGATGTTACACTGAGGGAAGGAGTTGCAACAACTCAGACAATGGGGTCTGGGTTATAGAATTGACTATGGCATGGGATCACGTTGGGTGGACAATGTTTAAAGTTTAAACTGTGAAGCTGTTAAAATTCAGTAGGTGGCGGTAATGCGCAATTAGGGACGCCAACCGCCATAAAATACAACAGAAGAAGAAGAAGAAGAAAGAAGTGCAGCGGCACCCTGTGTTTACATTGGTGCACTTTTCACGTGAAGCGCCATTCTGATTTAACGTTAAGAGAGAAAGGATAAACCCTTCGTACTCACTGTACAAATGTTTGTTTTAAAAAGGTTTCTTTCTACATCTTAGCTCCTGGCTGAAGGGCACAAGCTCTTACGGTGTTTTTGGAAATTAAATTCTTTATAAACATCAGTTCCTGAGAGTAAAATGCATCTGTTCAGCCGGGAATGCTACAGTAGATTTCAGTGTTTTGAAACTGTAGATATCGATTTCCGAGCTGTCTTAAAGCTGAAAAAGAGATAAACGTTGATTACTAATAAGTTAATAAAAGAGAGTTAAAGGTAACAACATAATAATAATATCTCAGCTTCGTAATATTTAAATATTCAAAGTTTTTTACAACAAACATTTTGAGTCCAGTGTTTGTGAAACTAAATGACGCCATCACCAGGCTAATAAATGGCTTGGAAGCCCGAATAAAAGCTGGATATTTAATGGGTGCATTTTGTATAAAAAACACTTTATTATATCTATGAGGGAATTAGAAAAGTTAAGGAACGACGTTGTGAACTGTGTCTGCTACACCTGCGCCGTTGTTGTTTCTCGCCGGACACCATTTGTAGCTGCACCAAAACCCGGAACAACACCGTCCGTGCAAATGTGCAAAGGCATTCTGCGTAAAATCAGACCTGTGAGAAGAAATTAAAGATGTTTTACTGGATGGAGAGGAACAGTGGCGGCTCTGAGACACTCGACAGTCTCAGCAACATGTCTAAAGCGGAGATCCTGAGAGGAATCGTCACCGAGAAACTGACAACGGCCGCGCAGGAAATCTTAGCGGTTGTAGAGAGAACCGTAGCCGGTTACGAGGAGGAGGCTTCGGGCTTCAGGCAGGAGATCCACCGGCAGAGGAGGCAGCTGGAGCTTCTCCTGCAGCCTCGGGTCAAACTAGAGAGAAGAGGTCAGTGGGTGAATCAACTCTGAGTAATAAACAGCACCGTTACCTGCAGTCACGAACGCTCTGTTATGTAAAGTTGCGGAACTTAATTTAAAAAACAGCTAATTTAAAGTTTCTTTGCTCGCTGATAAACCTGCAGACGTCGGAGGACATGAAATGAACACTCACACACATGTTCATGATGTGGTTTACAAATCGGCGTACATCTTTTATTATAAAAAAATTTTGTAAATTAAGTCAGTTATCACTTTGGTAATCGGTTTACAGAAATCCTGAAATAACAGTGTTTGAGATCTGTTTACAGCTGCTATGTCAACAGTCATACTCTTTCTTTTGATTTTGATTGACACCACGAAGCCCTGATCCCAGATCTGGAAGGCCATGAGGTGGTGGTTGTGAGTGAGGAGGAGGAGGAAGAGGAGCAGCAGCAGCAGCAGCACACACAGCAGTCAGGTGGGCCTTCACACTTCTCTTTTTAAATGTGTTAATTAATTCAATTAAAGTTACTTACAAAACTAGAAAAGGCAAAGTTGTTTTTAAGTTAAGAACAGTTACAGGCGCTCGCCAGTGAAAGTTCACAGTTGAAGCGTTTGAAATTGTTGAAATACTGAAGGAAGTTAAAGTGGAAGTGCTGAAAGAAGTTGAGGCTTCATTTTAAGTGTAGGCACTGAATGAAGTTGCAGTGGCAATTGAAGTGAAAGTGCTGAAAGGATGTGAAGTGTAGGGAGGGCTGTCGCAGTGAAGGGAATTCCCCAGCAGTGATTTAGGGTGGCTCCACAGCATGGTATGCACTATTAACGCCATTTTCTTTTTGCAAATGACTTCATTTATGATAAATTAAGTAATTTCACCTACAAAATAAACAGTAAAACACAATAAAACATGACAGAAACTCGAACAGCTGGTATCGATCCATCCTTGTGCCTGAATCGTTACCGGCCCTCATATTGCTTGTCGAATTTTTGAAGGATTGATTGATTGAAGTGGAGTAAAATGTGTTTTGTTATATTTTATGTTTTTGTAACATTTTGAATGTGTGTTTTTTGGGGGTTAAACATTTAGCTGCACCTTATTTATAAACTGCTCTGCAAATTGTTTTTTTTTAATATTTAAAAATAAAATAAAAAAGTAAATTCCATGCACTAATACAGGGCTCAACAATAAGGATTGCCCGATTGCGGTAAGTAAAAAGCCAATACTTTATCAATACACCTGTTCAACAAACATAAACATGTTAAAAGCGATATTTGAATCCACTCTGTCTCATATGTTTTAGCTAGCTCGGCTAATAGCGGATTGTTACAAACAAGCTAAAACAAAGCTGCCTGTATGTAGTCTGACTGTTTAGCTTAGTTTGAGATGAATCTTAAAATTTCTTTCATAGAAAAGGTTTCAGTCGTAGTCGTCTGGACGCTGTTTTCAGAATCAAGACGTTTCGGCTCCCATCCGGAAGTCATTCTCAATTGTGAAAAAATGGGACGGGAACTAGAAATTTAAGCTACTCTGAGTTACATAAGCCCCGCCCTCAGGGAGGAGTCTACCTGAGTATCTGTTGATTAGCTAGTTTCACCTGAAACTGATCTAATTGTTTCCATGATGGCCCAGTAATCAGTAATCAGGCCTATTGTTTTCTGGCTGCACCTCCCTCATCACTGTTAAGTACCTGATTAGCATGTGATTGGCTTGACCACGGTGTTAACACACTGTGGTAAACTTTGGGCAGATTGAATCTCAGACCACCATTTCTGTTCAAAGAGGGGTTTTCTTTTTTCACAAAAATGGCTTCCTTGACTCCCCGTTCAAACCAACTCTTCTCTCTACACGTTAGAGACGTCTAAACGTCTTGATTCTGAAAACAGTGTCCAGATGACTACGACTGAAACCTTTTCTAGGATAGAACACTCCTGGACGAATGAGAGACTACGCCGTCTTAAAATTTCTCGTAGACTTCCTGTTGGCTGAGACAAAGCGGCTCCTCCTCCCTCCGCCAGGTAACTTACCTGCAGTGAGTCACAGCAGCAGCAGAGGGAGGACTGATACTGACTGATGTTCAGAAAGAATGAAGAACAGACTTCACTCCGTGTTTTGATCTCAGGAATATGATTTATTTTACTGACATTTCACATTTGTTTCCAGTCAGATATTATTGAGTTTGCATAGTGACGTTGCTGTTGTAAATATTCAGTTCTAATCCTGTTCTGAATTTATTCTTTTTTTGTTCTGATTCATTTACTTTATTTATAATGATTAATGAAAAATAACTTTAGTTGTTGTTATTTGATATCCGCTAATAAATAAAACAATTGTATAGTGGCAAGTAAAAATTTACTTAGGGCAAGTGAATAAAAACCTTAACGTTGAACCCTGAAAGAAAGAAATATTTAATGCATTGAGATATTAACTTAGAGCCAAAGCAATTAGTCGGTTAATCAATTAGTTGATCGACAGAAAATGAATTGGCAAACATTTTGATTGTTGATTTATCATTTAAGTAATTTTTTAAAGAATAAAATGCCAAATCACCGATTCTGTCTCCTCAAATGTGAATATTTGCTGGTAATTAACTTTTGAGTTTTGGATTCTGGGGTTTGGGAAGTTGTGATTGACACTTTTTAAAATTATTTTCTCACATTTTTATAGACCAAATCAGTGAATCGTGTATGTGACCTTATGCAGATGATGTAGTTTTACTGTACATGACGTTTCAGCCATCACACACCCAAAAATAAATTCAAAATGGGACTTTAGATGCACGCTCCAACTGTGTCCAGGTGTGGAGGACACTGGGAGCTTGGGCCTCCTGTGGTACGATGACGACGAAGAGGGTGATGGTGGAGATGAAGACCAGCAGCTGTCGGCAGGACCAGCAACGAGCTCCAGACAGAGACGAGATCTGAAGGACCCAGATTATCAAATACCATCAAGGTTACAAATCCCAGTAATACCCAGAGACTACAGCTTAGCCAAAAGTATGTGGACACCCCTGTGTTGTAAGATGGTTGTTATTAGCTAGCATGCTGTTAGCTGATGATGTTAGCTATTTGTTACTAGCTAGTATGCTGTTATCTGGTGATGTTTTTAGATAGCATGCTGTTAGCTGGTGATGTTAGCTATTTGTTACTAGCTAGTATGCTGTTATCTGGTGATATTATTAGATAGCATGCTGTTAGCTGGTGATGTTAGCTATTTGTTACTAGCTAGTATGCTGTTATCTGGTGACGTTAGCTAGATGTTATTAGATGGCATGCTGTTAGCTGATGATGTTAGCTGGTGATGTTACCTATTTGTTACTAGCTAGTATGCTGTAATCTTCTGTTAGCTGGTGATGGTAGCTATTTGTTACTAGCTAGTATATATTATAAAGAGTTCGGTCTAGACCTGCTCTATAGGAAAAGCGCAATGAGAACTTCTGTTATGAATTGGCACTATATAAATAAAATTGAATTGAATAGTATGCTATTATCTGGTGATGTTAGCTGGTGTTATTAGCTGGTTGTTATTAGCTAGCATGCTGTTAGCTGGTGTTATTAGCTAGCATGCTGTTAGCTGGATGTTGTAGTTCAAGTGACAGGAGATTTTATTTAGACGACAGTGTGTTTCCAACTTTGTGTCAACAGTTTGTCCGTTTTCCTGTTTCAACATGACACAAAGTGTGGAAGTGTGGAAGAACCTGACCGGTCTGCACAGAGGCCTGACCTCAAACCCATCCAACACCTTTGGGATGAACTGGAACTGGACTGTGAGCCAGATCTGATTACCCAACATCAGTGCTGGACCTCACTGACTCTCTGTATCTGGTGGAAAGACTGAAACCAGAAGAGTGGAGGCTGTTATAGTAGCAGATTAAGGAACATAGCTTTTGGAAAGAGATGTTTTACAATCACATATTGGTGTAATGTTCCAGTGTCCACGTACTTTTGGCCATGTTGTGTATATTTAACATGAATAAGTACAATATGTTCACTACAGTGACGAAGTCGACTTTAACCCATCAGAGGTGATGTAACTGTATTAAACAGTAAGCTGTATGTTATTTTGCTATTAACCTGCTAACAATCTTCATCCTGCAGGTTAATTTCCCCCAGCGGCCAGTCTGACAGGAGAAGGCTCGGAAGACCTCGGATCAGTGACACACAGAGACATCTAGATCTCAGGATCCGCATCCTGGAGGACTCGCGGACCGATGTGCTCTCGAAAAGGGGTACGTTTGAAAGACTGTCACTCTGCCGTGAAATATCCAATACATAATGATTGATTGGTGACTGACTTCATAAAGTGTCCGTACAGAGGCTTCTGTTGGAAAGATGAACTTAACCACGCGATTATTTTTTCTCTGTTTCAGTGTATAAGAAGTACCCGCTGCAGGAGCTGCAGTGTCCTCGTGGCCTGCAGGAGGCGGACTTCCTGGACCTGCTGAGGTCCACCTTCCCTCAGCTGGCTGCTGAGAAACCTTTTGACGTCTTCACATCCGACAGGACGAGGAGACTCCAGCCTCTGAAGGTAAAGACGCTGACACCAGAGGAGATCTACAGGAGCATCAGGCTGACTGGAGCCGGAAACTCTGCCCTCTACATCCGACTGAAGGTAGTTTGATTCAATTAAAATCATGCTGCAGGAGTCCTAAAACCCAGAAATTTGTTAGCATTTTTGCACTACCGGTTCCCTCGTCTCAAAGTTTATTTAAATGGGTTTTCAGTTAGATTCCATAAATATGGTCTGTGGTTAACACAAGCTTAAGAGATTTTCACGTTTTGTTCTATGACATAAAATACGTCACTCGGTGGTTGCTAACAACTAGCTAAATGAGATTATCTGGGACCTTAAATGTCATCACTCCAAACATGAAAACTCATCTACTCACTAGTCAGCCTTTACAGCCTTGTTGTGTTTATACTTGCGCTCTTGCAAACTATTCTAACTTAAATTTTCCAACTTTCCACAGCCATGACCACTAGCTAGATCAGGTCACGCTAAGGGGAAAGGCTTTTGTAGGAGAGGTAAGCACAAAATCAAATTACAAGTTTAGTGGTGGTGACATTCAAGGCATGTGACCGTGTTGTAGCCTAACACTAGCTTTTTACTTTGCATTTTTATGCTTCAGAAATCATAAAAGTGGTGAAGGTTATCTTGCTGAATAAAACGTTTAAGTATCATAATCCTTTGTTTAGTATTAAAGAAAAAAATCACCACGTCCTGCTCTCAACCGGTACCGATTTATCTTCAAACACAGGAACATTAGAAATAACTGTAAAACCTGATATACAGTGGTGTGAAAACGTGTTTGCCCCCTTCCTGATTTCTTATTTTTTTGCATGTTTGTCACACTTAAATGTTTCAGATCATCAAACAAATTTAAATATCAGTCAAAGATAACACAAGTAAACACAAAATGCAGTTTTTAAATGAAGGTTGTTATTTTTAAGGGAAAACAAAATCCAAACCTACATGGCCCTGTGTGAAATAGTGATTGCCCCCTAAACCGGTTGGGCCACCCTTAGCAGCAACAACTGCAATCAAGCATTTGCGATAACTTGCAATGAGTCTTTTACAGCGCTGTGGAGGAATTTTGGCCCACTCATCTTTGCAGAATTGTTGTAATTCATCCACATTGGAGGGTTTTCGAGCATGAACTGCCTTTTTGAGGTCATGCCACAGCATCTCAATAGGATTCAGTTCAGGACTTTGACTAGGCCGCTCCAAAGTCTACATTTTGTTCTTCTTCAGCCATTCAGAGGTGGACTTGCTGGTGTGTTTTGGATCATTGTCCTGCTGCAGAACCCAAGTTTGCTTCAGCTTGAGGTCACGAACAGATGGCCGGACATTCTCCTTCAGGAGTTTTTGGTAGACGGCAGAATTCATGGTTCCATTTATCACAGCAAGTCTTCCAGGTCCTGAAGCAGGAAAACAGCCCCAGACCATCACACTTCCACCACCATATTTTACTGTTGGTGTGATGATCTTTTTCTGAAATGCGGTGTTACTTTTACGCCAGATGTAATGGGACACACACCTTCCAAAAAGTTCAACTTTTGTCTCGTCAGTCCACAGAGTATTTTCCCAAAAGTCTTGGGGATCATCAGACGAGCCTTAATGTTCTTTTTGCTCAGCAGTGGTTTTCGTCATGGAACTCTGCCATACAGGCCATTTTTGCCCAGTCTCTTTCTTATGGTGGAGTCATGAACACTGACCTTAACTGAGGCAAGTAAGACCTGCACTTTGGATGTTGTTGTGGGGTCTTTCGTGACCTCTTGGATGAGTCGTCGCTGCGCCCTTGGGGTCATTTTGGTCGGCCAGCCACTCCTGGGAAGGTTCACCACTGTTCCATGTTTTCGCTATTTGTGGATAATTTCTCTCACTGTGGTTCGCTGGAGTCCCAAAGCTTTAGAAATGGCTTTATAACCTTTTCCAGTCTGATAGATCTTAATTACTTTCTTTCTCATTTGTTCCTGAATTTCTTTGGATCTTGGCATGATGTCCAGCTTTTGAAGATCTTTTGGTCTACTTCACTTTGTCAGGCAGGTCCTATTTAAGTGATTTCTTGATTGAGAACAGGTGTGGCAGTAATCAGGCCTGGGTGTGGCTAGATAAACTGAACTCAGGTGTGATAAATCACAGTTATGTTTTAACAGGTGGGGCAATCACTTTTTCCACACAGGGCCATGTAGGTTTGGATTTTGTTTTCCCTTAATAATAACAACCTTCATTTAAAAACTGTATTTTGTGTTTACTTGTTTTATCTTTGATTAATATTTAAATTTGTTTGATGATCTGAAACATTTAAGTGTGACAAACATACAAAAAAATAAGAAATCAGGAAGGGGGCAAACACTTTTTCACACCACTGTATGTTTTGACTGCTTTGCTCCTATCGACCTTCTTCAACTAACTTCAACGATTAATTGATCTAAGCCATCAACCTGTCTCTTAGACCCCATTCCGTCTAGGCTGCCTAAAGACGTTTTACCCTTAGTTAGCACTTCTTTACTGGATATGATCAATCTGTCTTTATTAACAGGCTATGTCCCACAATCCTTTAAAGTAGCTGTAATTAAACCACTTCTTAAAAAGCCCACTCTTGATCCAGGGGTTTTAGCCAGCTATATACCTATATCTAACCTTCCCTTTCTCTCTAAGATCCTTGAGAAAGCAGTCGCCAATCAGTTGTGTGACTTTCTAAATAACAGTAGTTTATTTGAGGATTTTCAGTCAGGGTTTAGAGTGCATCATAGCACAGAGACAGCACTGGTGAAAATTACAAATGACCTTCTAATTGCATCAGATAATGGATTGTCTTTGTACTTGTCTTGTTAGATCTTAGTGCTGCGTTCGACACCATTGACCATCACACCCTTTTTCAGAGACTGGAACATGTAATTGGCGTTACAGGAACCGCACTAAGCTGGTTTAAATCCTATCTATCAGATCGATCTCAGTTTGTACATGTTAACCGTGAGTCCTCCGTGCACGCCAAAGTTAGTCACGGAGTTCCACAAGGTTCTGTGCTTGGACCGATTCTATTCACCTTATATATGCTTCCTCTAGTATTATTAGGAAGCACTCCATAAACTTTCATTGTTATGCAGATGATACCCAATTATATCTATCGATCAAGCCAGATGAAACTAACCAGTTAGCTAAACTCTGACAAAACTGAAGTTATTGTACTTGGCCCCAAATACCTTATCTGCCTTTAGACACATTATCTAAAGATATAGTTACTCTAGATGGTATTGTCCTGGCCTCCAGCAGCACCGTAAGGAACCTCTGAGTTATTTTTGATCAGGATTTATCCTTTAACTCTCACATGAAACCAACTTCAAGGACTGCCTTCTTTCATAACATTGCAAAAATCAGACACATCCTGTCTCAAAATTATGCTGAAAAACTAGTCCATGAATTTGTTACTTCTAGGCTGGACTATTGCAATTCCTTATTATCAGGCTGCCTGAATAAGTCCCTTAAGACTCTCCAGTTGATCCAGAATGCTGCAGCACGTGTACTGACAAGAACTAGGAAAAGACATCATATTTCTGCAATATTAGCTTCTCTGCACTGGGAGCTAGAGCCTTCAGTTATCAAGCTCCTCTCCTGTGGAATCAGATCCCAGTTTGGGTTCGGGAGGCAGACACCATCTCCACATTTAAGAGTAGGCTTAAGACTTTCCTCTTTGATAAAACTTATAGTTAGGGTTGACTTGGGTGAGTCCTACCATCCCATTATTACTACTTCCAGGTTGGCCTACAAAAATACGTCATCCCTACAGCCCTCTGTATCAATGAAAACAAAGGTTTTTTTCCAAATGTAATTTGATGAAGATGGGGTAGTTTTAGTCTTGTCTGTTTTTTGGGGGAACAAACGTTACAGACCGGAGAGGATCCCCAGACCAGCAGCCAAGACCTTCATCCTCTACAGAGACAAGATGATGCCACCAAAGATTCTCCATCCAGCTCTGCCACGATGTCAGCTGATGAAACACAACCTTTCACCGGGTAAATAAATATATCTGCTCACAGATCCGAGCACGACAATCAGGTTTAGTTTTCTTTCAGAAAAAATTTCAACAAATTTCTTTAAAAAATAACACATACTGTACTTGGCTCATAGATGGCTACAGGATGATTGTGTATTGACAAAACATTGATGTTTCAGGTTATTGTCTCCCAGAGATTCGTCTGAGAGGAGGCGGCGTGGCAGACCTCGCCTCGGAGAAGAACCGACTCACCACTTCCTCAAAGTCTGCATGCTGGAAGATTCCCAGTCAGACGTTCTCTCAAAAAAAGGTGAAGATGAAAGATGTAATTCTGAATGGACTAAATGTTGAGTGTGTTGGATGGATGGATTGTTGTTTAAGGATAATCTGGAACTCCTGGTTTCTTTTTCTCTTTCAGTGTTACTGAAATCCTCCATACAGGAGGTGAGGTGTCCTCGTGGCCTGCAGGAGGCGGACTTCCTGGACCTGCTGAGGTCCACCTTCCCTCAGCTGGCAGGAGACAACAAACCTCTAGACGTCTTCAAGTCCGACAGGAGCAGGAGACTCCAGCGGCTCAAAGTGAAGACGCTGACACCGGAGGAGATCTACAGGAGCATGAAGTCCACCGGGGTGGAAAAGACGCTCCTCTACATCCGACTGAAGGTAGTACTATCCATTTCTTATACCACATACATGTCCCTGCTCTGTTTTTCTCTTCAGCCTTTTTTTGTAAAAAGTTATCATGTTTCCTTAAAAACATCATCTGGGAACAAACTCTTGCAGACAGGAGAGGAGGAGGAGGAGAAAGAAGAGCTCCACCTTTTACAGAGAAACCACGATGGCACCAGTGATTCTACATCCACTGCTGTGGTGATAAAAAGTGATGAAGCCGGGCTCAGCTCAAGGTAATTTCAAAAGAACTGCAGATTTGTTTACACAACCCATAACAAAAAAACTTTTGACTATGTTCCTTTGATTTTTTTTATTTTATTTTGTTTTTTAACAATTACGACCAAGACATTTTACAGTGTAAAAATAAACTTGTCAGTGCTCTCTGGTAAGGCTGTCACTTGTTATTTGAAATTCATTGTATGGGTTGTGTTCGAATGAATTGTGACACTATTTCAAAACCTTGGCCTCTATGGCATTTCTGTACTTCAATTTCTTGTCATTTATCGGCTGACACTGATAAATATGAAATGAGCTAATATCTACTCAGTATGTTTCAAACATATATATTAAAGGGGGCCTTTGGAGGTTACATGTTTACGCTCAGTGTTATTCCCCAAACCACATTGTGGTCTAATAAACATGTTGAATACATTTCCCTCCTCAAAACATTTGAAAGCTGATTTATTTTTTTTTTTTGTTGATATCTTAAACCTGGCATTAATCCATGTTTACTAGCTGGCAGTCCTCTTCTTCTTCCCTGCCTTTATTGATGCATTGCTGCGTCACCTGTGGATCAGAGGACTAGTGTGAAACCATTTGCTGGACTGTGTATTGCAACACTCGTGCTCAAGATAAACAAACAGAGAACCTTTAAATGTCATAATTTCTAATGCAGTATTTCATGTTCAGATTTGGCCCAGATTAATGGGAGCATGGCCGACTCTTAGACACTACATATATCTACAACATACTCACAAAGTAATGTTTAATTTTTCCTCCACAGCAGCCCTGTTCAACATGTGGACGTTCTGTCCAGCAGCTCAACATCACAGCAACAGGACAAAGAGGAAGCTGATGATGAAGATGCTGCTGAGAGCCAAGTGGACTCCAGCGATGGAGATGACGCATTTGATGGAGACGACGACTGGAAACCCGATCCTGAGCAGCAGTCGTCAAAGATGAGGCGGAAGCGAGGGGCCAAAACGTCTGGTGTGCCGGAGAAGTTGATTGCGAACAAAAAAACGCCCTGTAAAGTCTGTGGAGTTTGGTACAGGATACTGGGCAGTTTGATCAAACACGCCTGGAGTCACGTGGAGGAACCACAGTGTGTCTGTGGAGTGTGCGGAGAGCATTTTGTATCTGTGGACGAGTTAAAGGGACATCTTAGAAATTATCAAAAAACTCACGACTGTTCATATTGTGGAAAGTCTTTCTTCACCATCACTGGCCTCAACTCCCACACCACACTACACACAGGAAACAGGCCATTTAAATGTGATGTTTGCCACAAAACCTTTGCTCACATGTCCACCTTGAGCGTTCACCGTTGGGTCCACGTGGCAGATAAACCACACAAGTGTGATATTTGCCCGAAAGCGTTCGGTCTGAAGGCGCAGCTCAGAGCTCACAGCAAGGTGCACACAGGTAGAGACAAGTACCACTGCAATGTTTGTGGTAAATCTTTCTACGACCTGCGATCTTTAACCCGCCACAAGACGACTCACTCGGGGGAGAGGCGTTACGGCTGCGAGGTTTGCGGGAAGCGTTTCAAACTTCCCGGCACGCTGAAGTCACACGAGAAGATCCACACCTCCAGAGACCGGCCGTACCTCTGCCACATCTGCTGCAAAACCTTCCTGTCAAACTGCGGTTTAACAACTCACATGAAAACACACAGCAACGAGAGGCCGTTCATCTGCGTCACATGTAGCAAAGGCTTCATATCCAACGGCGAGCTGAAGGCGCACATGCGCGTGCACACCGGCGAGGCGCCGTACGGCTGCTCGGACTGCGGTCGCTTCTTTAAACGCAAGACTCACCTGACCAACCACGTGAGGAGCCACCTGGGCATCAAACTGTTTGTCTGCGGGGTTTGTGGGAAAGCGTGCTCCCGCCAAGAACACCTGACGGTCCACATGAGGACCCACAACGGGGAGAGACCGTACCAGTGCACTGTCTGCGACAAAGCCTTCACTCAGAGCCACTGTCTGAAAACACACATGAGGAGCCACCAGGGGGAAGAAGACCCGTTCCTGAACGCACCCACGTCCTGAGGGGGCGAGGTATCGAACCTTGACAACATCATGTGTCCCTAACACACTATTCTTTGATCACACTATTGCTGATATAAAATCTTTTTCCAGTTTTTATTAAGTTCTTTAAACAGCTGCTTGTGTTTAGACATTTAATATTTGAGAACGTTGGCTTCTTTGGTTAAATGGTAAAAAAAAAAAATCCTCAAAGTAAGTCAGTGAACAAAATGTTCTAGTACCAAAATTGAAGTACTAACAAACGATACCAGAGCCGAACATATTGTGATGTGATTTTTGTTTTTGCTGAGGTCTGGAGAACCACCACGATGCTTCATTTATTTACTGGTATGTTGTGACACATTTTACCTTCATCAAAACATTGCAGCTGCTGCGATTTATCGTTCAGCCCTACTTTTTGATTTAAACAAAAATTCATTATTAAATTAGTCAATCAACAGTTTTTTAACCATTTGTTATCGAAATTCAAGTATTGTATTTGCGTTAGTATTTTAGATTTTCAAGCGATACCCAGGCCTACTTTTCAATAGGAAAGTAAAATCAAGACGTGCTGAAACAATCAATTAGTCGATTATTAAAATTATTTTCTGTCAATCAATCATTTGTTGCCAGTAAGCCATCATTCTCATTTACTACGTTTGTGTTTTACATCATTGTAAAACTAAAGATATTTGAGATTTGGCCAAAACAGTGACATTTTATAGACTAAATGATCAACAGACAAAATCATCTGTTGTAGCTCAAAAAAAAAGTTTTAGTCTGATTATTAGGAGTTGCCTCTGTTGTGCTGATTCCAGGGTCGTAGCACTGAGCAGTCCTGTACTGTATCTGATCTGGCAGCTTTGTAAGAAGTAGAGCCGTGTTGTACTTCATGTCGTATTTACTGCTTTCAGCTCATGTAAAGTCCACTCTTGTAAACATGAGTCCTTGTTAAACTTTGTTGTGTAGAAGGTGACGTCGTGGTGGCTTTTCATGAAGATTAAATCTCAAATGCTAACTGTACAGTGGTATATTTCTTACATTTTTACTTGATTTCTTGGAGTCTTAGTTTAATGTTTCCACTGCTGCCATGAAACCTTCTGTTTTTAATGTTGCATTCAGGGTAAATGGGATGTTTCCTCAAACTGAGTAGTTTTAAATGGACTTAATTAGCCCTTAAACTCCGTGTGATAATTCCTACAAAATGTTTTGGTATCTTGATGAATGTGACAACAGAACAACTCCAAATCCCATGTGCTCCTGAATGCAGCATATGGTGCCTTAAAGTGCATGTTATTATTCAACTATTAACAGCAAGTATCCTGGTTTTACATTTTTACTTCTGCAACAAAATTAAGCGCATACTGCTTACATACTGTACTTCACTGTAAAAAAACAAAAACAAAATGTGGGCCTGCTTGTTTGCTATGCTACATGTGTGACCAAAATAAACTACATTCTGTGAAAAATATGTAATTTTTTGTAGCAAACCACAGTGTCTGTAAAAACTTTCGACACCCCCTTGGACTTTTTTTAAGATGTACTTTTTTGTACTGTACTGACACCCAGAGCTCCTATCAGTCACATGTTGGTGGTTTCTGATCTGTTCCTGACACTTGTCTCTACAGAACAACTGGAAGCCTCTCTTTTGTACGTACAGTCAGGGTGACGGTCAGGGCAGCTCCAGCATGTCGTGTTCGGCCAGGATTCGCTGAGTTTGCGCGTGCACCTGCGTCAGGGCGTGGATGATGATGTGCAGGACGGGCGTGGCCTCCCGCTGGCTCTGCACACACACCAGCTGCAGGAAGTACTGTCTGTCCGGGAGAGCGAGGAAGACGAACTCTGCAGCCTGACGGAGCATCCAGGGGTGGTGGGGGGCCAACGCCACATTGTAGGCATCTCTGAGGGAAGTACACGAAATTTTGATTGAGGGTTTTTCGATATGCTGTCATGAGTGTAATTTTATGTCCTGATACAGTACATTTTCTTAAAGTTAAATTGAAACACATTAATTGGTAGGCAATAACCAGATAGGGATGTCTGTTTTTCATGCTAGCAGCTCTGCGAGGCTATACTTTGGCACAGCAGTGCTTCGAGCTAAATGCTAAGATCAGCATGCTAACATACGAGTGTTTAGCATAATGTCTAACATGTTCACCATCTTAGTTTAGCGTGTCAGCATGCTAACATTTGCTAATTAGCAGTAAACACAAAGTACAGCTGAGGCTGGTGGGAATGCCGTCAGTTTTGCTGATAAACCAAAGTATTGGACAAATTAAAATTTTGACCTGATGACTTCAGATATTTCAGTATGGACCAAAGTTACGATCCCTTCAGCCACACTGCTAGCATGACTAAAAATCAACGTACTTCATTACATTGATGCAGAAACACTTCACTATTAACTGCTCGCTAACCGCTCGCTAACCCCTCCCCCGAACAGTGATCGTCCAATCATAGCTTAGCAACAGTAACTAGTCACGTCAGGTGTGTCAGTATATTTCTAACCTTTAACCTTTACAATTCCATGACTGGGCAACTCCGTCTACTGACGCAGATCATGTGATACAATCAAAAGCTCCAAAACAGCTATTAATGGTCCCTGAGATGAGGTTTATGAACTTTCTCAGTAAAAAAAAAAACCTTCATCACCACACACTGAGCAGTTCAAACTGAGGAGACGTTCGTCTGTTGTCTGACAGTGTGACTGGTCCTTGAACACACCGTGTGCCTGTCAGTGAGGAAGTACCTGCTCAGCTCTCCAGGTGTTTTGTATCGTCCGTCTGCATCCGGTCCTTCAGCCAAACCCTCCAACATCAGCTTCAACCACAGCAGAGATCGATGCAGCCGCAGCAGCGTCCTGCAGCCCGAATCTGTACGACGGGAGAAGTCAACCATGCCCGCTTTTAACTCCACCTCCATCATGGATCGAACCGAACGATACGCCTCAAGAGCAAAATTTGGAAAATCAGCTGTAAATTTCATCACTTCATATCATCCAGCCATGTTTTTGCAACATGTCAATACACTCAACTCTCACCCCGTTGTTGAGTCCAAATGATGCTGGGGTTTGTAGTCCAGCATGGTCAGGCGGATCGGGTTTCCCATGAGCCTCTGTACTGTGTTTGAGTGACAGCTGTCGTATCAGTACAACCTTTTCCTTCACCTTCTGAGAAAATAAACTGACCACAGTCCCGAGAGACTCCATGAAACTGAAAAAGAGAAACAAGATTTCATCTCATCAGAAATTAATCTGTTAGCATGTCCAGCTAACTAGCTTACTACCTAGTAGAAGTAATCTAGTGCCTCCCAACTATTACTTTGTTGGGTTACAGGTTACGTAAAAATGTAAATAAAAAGCGTTCACGACTGGAACATCGACTGTGTGGGAGCCTCTCCTGGATGCTATCAGAGTTTAAGCTAACGTAAGCAGCTCTGTCCTGCTCTTTATTAGATTTGGGGAAGTTTATACTCTATCCAACGTTTCCCAAGAAAACATTACGTTCGCCTAACGCATCGCTTAGTCCTCATCCTAAAAGTCTTTACTCTTTAGTGTTAAAAGTGAAAACATACTTTTTAAAACTACAAACAAGTACACAACACTGATTAACGTCCAAAAACTAAAGTGCAAAATTGACGAATCACCCTTTTATGGTGGGTTATGTGATGGACTATTTCTTGGTCCAGACCAGTAACTTCCTGGAATCTCCGCTGGTTGCCTGGCAACTGCTCAGAGCTAAAACAAGTCTGACACATAACGGCTTATTGTTGTCCTTAAACTTCGGTTAGTACAGATAAAATAAGCAAGATATAACGTGTTAATTAGCTTCAGCTTTAGAGGTGCTGGTACATGGATTTTGTTACCTTTGGACAGAGCCAGGCTAGCTTTTTTGTTCCTGTTTCCAGTCTTTATGCTAAGCTAAGCTAATCAGCTGCTGGCTGTAGCGCCATATTTACTGTACAGACATGAGAGTGGTATCAATCTTCTTATCTAACTCTCAGCAAGAATGTTGATAAGTTTATCTCAAAATGTTTAACTATTCCTTTAAAAAAGTGTTTTTATGTGCGTACTTGAGGAGCTGGTCCCAACTCTGCAGGTACGGCTCCAGCAGGATATCATCAGCGTCTGCCAGGCTGGACTTTAAATACAGCAGCAGACGCCAGGCCTGAAACGATTGGCCAGGACACTCCTGGATGAGGGGCGTGGCTTCGACGGGCTCCGCCCACTCCCCTGGAACCAATGGAGGCTCAGGCTGTAAGAAAAAATAAACTAAAAGTTTTTATCTTTTACACTGTATAACTCAATACACATAAACATCCTTCTTTATCTCCTGAATTATTTTGTATTAATCTACATTGTTTTAAAGGCACTCTTTTCATTCCATGTATTTTAACTTTTTTTGTGTATTAATTTTATTATTTTTATTTATTTTACTCTGTTTATGTATTTGCTGAGGCAACATGTTTTTGACCAACCTGCACTGAATTAGAGAGAGATGAGTACTTGTACTTCTATCTTTGTGAGGACCAGAGTTTCAGACCTCAGGAGCAATGACGTGTTTGTAAAGTCAGGACAGTTTTTGAAAAAGTGAGGTTTGTTCCTAACCTCTTCAAAAAGCTGTTTAAGGTTTCAGACTTGAGACGGTGTAGTCCCTCATTCGTCCAGGAGTGTTCCATCGTAGAAAAGGTTTCAGTCGTAGTCGTCTGGACACTGTTTTCAGAATCAAGACGTTTCGGCTCCCATCCGGAAGTCATTCTCAATTGTGAAGAAATTGGACGGGAATTGGAAATTTAAGCTACTCTGTGTTACATAAGCCCCGCCCTCAGGAAGGAGTCTACCTGAGTATCTGTTGATTAGCTAGTTTCACCTGAAGCGCCGTGCATTTGCATCTAAAAGCTACAAACCGCACATTTGAAGACAGCGAGGTGAAGATTCGAAGTAGAGAGAAGAGTTGGTTTGAAAGAGGAGTCAAAGAAGCCATTTTTGTGAAAAAAGAAAACCCCTCTTTGAACAGAAATGGTGGTCTGAGATTCAATCTGCCCAAAGTTTACCACAGTGTATTAACACCTTGGTCACGCCAATCACATGCTAATCAGGTACTTAACAATGATGAAGTAGATGCAGCCAGAAAACAATAGGCCTGATTACTGATTACTGGGCCATCATGGAAACTATTAGGTCAGTTTCAGGTGAAACTAGCTAATCAACAGATACTCAGGTAGACTCCTTCCTGAGGGAAGGGCTTATGTAACTCAGAGTAGCTTAAATTTCCAATTCCCGTCCCATTTCTTCACAATTGAGAATGACTTCCGGATGGGAGCCCAAACGTCTTGATTCTGAAAACAGTGTCCAGGTGACTACGACTGAAACCTTTTCTATGTTTCGGACTTGGTTAAAGTCAGAATCTGGTTTAAGGCCCTGAAATTCTCTCAATCAGCTACTTACTATGACCAATGTAGTCTGACATTAACACAACATTTTCTGCCAAAGCTACAAGAGTTTCGGTTATTTTACTTTAGAGATTTCTAATTCTATTTTCGTCCTTGCATTTCTCGTTGGTTTGAAGTGGGCGGGGCTCTGTTGGAAAAAACAAATCAATTGGTGAGTTTTTGAGTGTTAAACTCTTAATTGATTGTTGCATATTTGATAAAGAATAGAGACGATAAATACTGATTTTAAATAAAGTATTCAGGGGTTAGAGAGTGTGTTACTGTATGTCAGTGAGAGTCCTCACAAGGATAGAAGTACACATTTCTGTGTGTGTGTGTGTGTGTGTGTGTGTGTGTGTGTGTTAGTCCTACTGTTAGGCGGTAAAAACATGGCTGCCAGGCGCTGCCACAGTCTCTGACTCCAACCTGAGCTAAAGAGAGACAGAAACAAAACTTGTTTACAACTTCACAGTGAGTCTTAGTCACAGTATTAATACCTTCTGAGTTTTCATTAACGCAACTATGGTTAACGCTTTATTTATTAATGCTTTACGGAGCAGAAATAAGCCAAATGTCCATAAAATATTTTCATAATACTGCTCTATCCTGCACACACTTTATGTCCTGCACTTGCTTATTGCACTTCTGGTTCGATCTAAACTGCATTTCATTGCCTTGTACTTGTACATGTGTAATGACAATAAAGTTGAATCTAATCTAATAATACTGTATAGATTAAATCAACTTTTGGGTTTTCTGGTTGAGAGTGTGAAGTTTGGTTTTTCAGTCCGCCACTTTGGTCAGGACTGAAATATCTCAACAGCTATTGGATGGATTGCTATGAAATTTGGCTCACACATTCATAGTTCCCAGATCAGTCCTGCTAACTTTCCTGCTAACGCCTGACTTTTCCTCCAGCGCCACCATGAGGTCAAATGACATCAGCCTCACCTGTATTTTGTGTTACACTTTGTGTTATACAACTTGTCATGTTCAAGGCTGAATTACAAAACAGGCAACTGCTCCGTGACCCCAAAGGGCCCAATATTCATTATGCGTCAGTTTTTTAATCATAATTTGATTAACTAGCAAATTGGTTTGAGAATATACACCATTAAAGCACAATATTGACACAAGGCCCTCAAGGCAGGTCCTGATTTTGTCGCCATCATGTGTGTCTCTCTTGTACAGGGGCCCTGTGTCAAAATTTACATGGTGCATATTCTTAAATAAATTACCACAAACAAGGGGCCTGCAGCTCATGTTTGCCCCAGGCCTATTACTATTATTATTGTTGTCATTTTTGTTAGAATTAGTTTTTAAATTCCCATAATTGCATGGAAAACATGGCACTGACTCCCATCTGCCTCCCTCCCTAAATATGATTTAAAAATATAATAATTAAAAACAAAAAAGCAAGAGTAAGCTCTACATGTAATCACCACTAGGGGGCGCATGTGAACATTTCCCACCCAGTAGTATGAATCAAACACTTTGTAATAGAAACCAACATGGCCGACATTCAGTGACGGAGGAAACTCACGTAGCCAGAAGGAGCTGATGAAGAGGAGCAGAGCCAACATGGCCGACAGCAGAAGGTAGCGAAGCAGCATTGTCCGTCTGAGGAAAACCATGGTGACCACGACACACACACACACACACACACACACACACACACTCTCCCTTTAAGGCCTCACTTTCTTTCACGCACACAAGTTAAAACACACACACATTGTTTACAAGCCGCCGCATGTCATCACATGTTCGCTGGCTCTCTCTCTCTCTCTCTCATCGGGGTTAAAGGTCGTTTGTTCACTCACTCCCACAGTTACAGGGCGTACAAACACACACCCAACTCAGGACGACCTTTGCACTTTACCTTCGTCCTGCGGGAGCTTATCTCAGCCTGTTTTATCACACACACACACACACACACACACACAGTGACATATTTCATGTATTTTGTGTTTCTCAAGGGACTTCCTGAAGCCGGCTGCTGGGAAATCCTAATTTGGGCAAAAGGGCGGAGCCTGACTGAAACTGCGGTCATTCTGTCATATCTGAGTTATTGTAATTAACAGTTTCCAACTTATAAATATTGTTCACATAAATATCCAAATAGGAATGATGACTTATTAAAACCTCTGATATATACGACTTGGCGACCAATAATACAGAAGTGCCTGAAAATCAAATAAACATGGACGCCTCATTTCAGCCAGCGTACTTTGTTCAATGTAATACAGAGCCGAAGCTTTGAAAACACCATTTTAAATCCCATTGACATTTGTAATAATGTTAATAACTAAAAATCCAGCCAGACTTTCTCAACAGCATGTCGTGTGGTTCACTCCGTGTTAGGATAAGGATGGTAATTTATCATATATTGTCAATGTACTTTTAACCCTCACATGACCAACCCTGTAATCATACAACCATCTTGAGCTGTCTGATGGCATGAACATTAACAAATCGTAAACATGGGAATCTTTCAAATCTCTACCATCCATCTTATATGACATGAAAGCGGCATAAGGCAAGCAAGCAGCAAAGACCATTAAAGCTGCACTTGTCACTTATCAATATTTTTATATTAAGAATCGATGTGTGTAATATGAAAGGAGTCGCTTGAAGTGACAAACTTTCAGAGATATATCACCAACTCTGCAGCACCGCTGAGCTTTTTAGCCTCTTTTAGCTGCTAGTTTCGGTTTTGCGGCACACTTCTCAGCTAAGAACTTTATGAATTTTTTAGCAAAAATGACATTTAGAGTGAAAATAGGAAATGAGTTCATGCGTAAAACACTGTAGAAGAGTTGTAGGTTTTCCCGTTCACTTCAGTACAGTTTGAGTTTACTTTTGAAGCAGCATCTAGTGGACATAAGAGGAACTGCTGCGTAAGTCACTTCAGAGATTGTAGCTGCTTCACCAGACTTCTTTTAGCCATCGTCATTTTCAGTCGACGGAAGCTGTGGTAGCAGTCACTATCTGCTGTTGACATCAGAGACTGTTCAACCATCCAACAAGCACTTCGGTTGAGGCATACTGACCCTTCACTTCCACCATCAGAAACAGAAAGCTTTATTGCTGGAAGAACAGCGCCCTCTGCCTGTAGTTCAGTAAAACGATCGAGCAGGTGGTTCATTAATGACACAAAAGTCTCCAGAACTGATGAGAAAATGATTTATTGATGGTAAAATGACACATGTAGCACCTTTAAGGTCTATAAAGATGTTAAAAGACGCATGATAGATTCACTTTTCCATCAACAACTCTAACACATTTGATTGATGTCTTTGGTGTATGAGTAAATGTATCTTGTGCTTGTGCAAATATACTTGTGCATATGTGTCTGCTTGTGCTTATTTTTAAAGGTAAAGCTAAAGAGTAAGGGTTTCATTGAATCTTAAGGTAAGAACAAAGGTTTTGTATGATTTCAGTACAAGAATTAAGGTAAAACTTGCTAATACTTTTGGCTTTAAGTAAAAGTAAAGCTGTGTTGGGGAGGCTTGAGCTTTAAGTTAAATTTGATTTCTAGGTTTAGTTTAGATTCAGGTTCTTGTCAAAAATAGAGTAAGATCAGAAGACTTTATGAAAGAAATATTTTTGAACAAGTCCTTAATTCTACTGTAATAAAGGGTTGCGTTAAGGGACATTAAGGGTTTCAAGATGAGAGAGGATAAAAGATTTTCTTCATACAGTGCAAAAAAATGGGTTTGTGACACATTTAAGAGAACTAAAGGGTTTAGTTGAGGGATTCAGACAGAATAAGGGACCGTGAAGGAAGGATCAAGGTTTTGGTAAGTCCTGACTCAGGACAATGTTTAACTTTACACCTGCCTGACGTGTTTTCTTCCACCTTAAAAGTCAGTAAGACGATTGCGAGTTCATATTTTCAACATTTTTTCCTCAACGACTTTTATAAACTCTTGAGTGACAGAGTTGTGGGAGATGGTGGATCACTGGTTTTGTAAGAAGGGTATTTCAGCTGTTTGTGCGTGTATGTGTGTGTGCGCTTGTACATCTATCTTTGTGAGGACCAGAGTTTTAGACTGTGGGAGTGAAGACATGTTGGCCAGTCGTCTGTTATTCAAAGGGCTTGGCGTCTGTCCCAATACCCACACCTGAGGTGCTGAGCATTCACGACATACGGGGCAGGTATGTGCAGTTGCGTATTTATGTTCAGAATAATCAACTGATGGATGTAGTACATTTTCTATAGTTAAATCTGAAACTTGTAATATGACATCAGGATAAATGATCCATGTGATGGAGATTTAAACCTGCAAGCTCAGCAAACTGCAAACTGAAGAGAAAAATCTTAAACAGGTTAAACACGTACAGGCTGATTCCCACTTCCTTTGTGGTGTTTTATTCAACATTAATGATGTTCCAGATACAGTAGATGTCCATCCTGTCTGTCCTCAGAATCAGCAGCTGTCAGTACTTTCTCTCTGCACAGCATGCGTTTTTATCTCCTCATCTCCACAGGGTCATGGTGGGTTAATTTCAGCTCTGTGATATTCTGTTTCAACAAAATTAGAAAACACTGGATTTGCAAGGTAAAAGCCTCCAGGCAGCGTAACAACCAGTGTAAATGCTGCATAAATGCATAATGCAGCCTCACTCTCACTGCTGGACGCTATGTCCCTGTTTTCCATACAGTCTGTTATTTAGTTGAACTATTTAAAGTAAAAAAAAAAGGCTATATCTTCTGCACCATTCATTTGCTAGGGCCAGTTGTGTTCAGCAGCTTCTCTAAACTTCTAGCTGAGGTGAAGTCACACAGTCATGTCAGGATACTTAATTAGAAAACCAGATATATGTTTATCCTTCAAACTCACAATGTTCTTCGTACTTGAACACGCCAGAATAATTTGTCCACAAGAACATAAACAGAAATTGTTAAAATTATTTTTGATCACAGATCATTTAAAAGGGTAAAATTATATTTCCACTATGTTTCACTCTGGCTAGAGGCCTCCTTTCCCGCGCTAATGATTCACAATCCACCAGGTCTTCAGAGCTCAGTGTGTCCCACAGTTCAGCATGACCAACCAATGCAGTTGTTGGCAGAAATTAGTCTATAAGTTAGTTTTACCACAGATAGGTTTCACTTACTATAGAACTTCTATTCTTTGTACTATGATATCACATACCTGACAAAAAGATTAAATATTCTTTTATAGACAGTACGGGCCAACGTGCTTCCACATAACTTGATTTAATTGCTTTATTACTTGTATTACTCCTTAAAGCTCCTGTTGTTTAGAATTAAATAAAACCAACTAAGCGTCTGAGCTCGATTAAGTCATGTATATCGGTGAGCCATGTTAATCAAGAATGTCCTAGTGAACTCTGATAAACCTCCACTCGCTTGAGGTCTTAAATTACAATTACTGGAAATACGTCACAAAAGACGGCACGTGACTGCTCGCAAATACCACAAATGTGGGTGTTGGGACAGACCCTCGGCTTTAGGGTTAAGGGTAGAATTAGGTTTTGGGCCATGGAATGCATAATGTTAATGAAGGTCCTCACACATATAGAAGTACAAACAGATGTGTGTATGTTGAGGTCAGCAGAATCCTTCAGCTTTAACCTGCAAGACGTCACACAGCCCAGGACGCTGCTGAAGAGCCTGAGGAAAAAACACACACACCATTAGTAATCTAGTATGTATGGATACATAATGAAAGTCTTAGTTTTGCGGTGTAACACC